>NW_020952097.1:1218613-1427602 GCF_900497805.2 Vombatus ursinus
TCCCCTAATTGTGAACAAAAGAAAAATAAAAGTGACTACCAACACGTTGTCAAGCAAAACAAATTTCCACATTAGTCATGTTCAAAAGGAATATATGTATATCATATATAAATATACTGTCATACATGTCAACTACATATTATATGTTAATACAATTACATTATGATTTTTATATATTACACATATATGCATATACATTGTGATATACAATACATATAAACATATACACATATACACATATATGTATGTCCCATTAGCCATGGCCAATGTGAAAATTTGTTTTACTCGACTACAGGTTGGTAATTGGTTTTATTTTTCTTTTTATCATATATTATTAAATTATATCATATACTGTATAATTATATAACATATTTGTATATGATGTGATATAATATATATGTGAAATATGCAATAGATAGAGCACGGAGCCTAGAGTCTAAAAAATCTGAGTTCAAAGTTGGCCTCAGACACTTACAAGTTGTGTGACCCTAGGCAAGTCATTTCACCTCCACCTGCCTCAGTTTCCTTATCTGTAAAATGGGGATAATACTAGCACCTAATTTCCAGGATTATTGTGAGGATCAAATGACATAATAATTGTAAAGCTCGTAGTACAGTGCCTGATACATTGTGCTATATAAATGTTGGTTATTAATACATGCAAAATATATGTATATACATCTCATTCTGCTAAATCTTTTACCTCTCTTATCAGGGGTTGGGTAGCATGTTTAATCATTAGTCTTTTGGAATTGTGGCTGCTCATTATGCTGATCAAAGTTCCTAAGTCATTCAAAATCATTCTCCTGGTTCTGATCTACAGATACACTCTACAACAGTTTATATAAATCTCCTTAAATTTCTCTGAAACTCATTTCTTACTGTACAACAGAGTTCTAACATACTGATACACCATAATTTGTTCAGTCAGTCCCCAATTAATGGGCATCCTCTCAGATTTCCATTCTTTGCCATTTCAAAAAGAGCTGTAACTGTTTTTTTAATTTTATATCCTTAGACTTTGTTCATCTATGGACTAATTCCTCTCTTACCTTCCCTCTAATTCCCCCTTCTCTCCTTTCCCTTCTATTTCCCTGTTGAGTGAAATGTATATATACAATGCCCAACTGTGTGTGTGTGTATATGCAATCTTCTTTTGTGTTCTGTTGTATACATACTAATGCTGTGTGTGTGTGTGTGTGTGTGTGTGTGCGCGCGCTCCAGGTGGCACAGTGGATAGAGCTCTAGCCTTGGAGTCAGGAGGATCTAAGTTCAAATCTGGCCTTAGATCCTGACACTTACTAGCTGTGTGATCCTGGGCAAGTCATTTAACCCTGATTTCCTCACCAAAAAGCAAAAAAAAAAAATCTATATGCATAATTTTCTCCCTGATAATACTAAATTCCTACTATGTGCAAGGCACTGTGCTAAGCACTCTACAAATATTTTCTCATTTTATCCTCAGAACTCTGGGAAATAGGTACTATTATTATCTCCATTTCACAGTTGAAGAAACTAAGACAGGTGGTATTTAGGTGATGTGCCCAGAGCTACACAGCTGGTAAGTATCTGAGGCTGGATATGAAATCAGGTCTTTCTGACTCCAAGCCAAGCTCTGATCTGAGTCACCTGTATATACTTATACCCAGCCCTGGGGTAGGCATTCACAAAATGAATCCTCTACTTATTATCACTAATATAATCTCAAAAGACTTGCGGAAGGAGAAGTCAGGGAAACAGAAAGCAAGGCAGGAAGGAAATCAGTATTTACAGAGTACCTACTGATGTACCAGGTATAGTGCTAAGCACTTTACAAATATTATCTCAGGTTGATCAGTAGAACTAATTGTAACATCAGCTAAATCTGCAAGAAAGGATTTCAACAGGAAAAAATGAGGGAATACATTAAAGATATGAGGGGCAGCTGACAAAAATAGATGTAGGTCTAAGAGTAAAGTACAGGATTTGGAAACAGCTAGTGAACCAAATCCAATCACACAACTTACACTTTATTTTCTTTTCATACATAAGCTTCAAGAAGGTAGCCATTATAGATACATTGTAAAGTGCAAAGTAAATAGCTGTTTCCTAAGTGAGTATTAAGTGAAGAACCTAGCCACTCTGTAACCAACAAGAAATCTTCACCCCCCCCATCTCTGAGTAAGACTTCTGCATTCAAAATCAAAAATACTTTCATGTAGGCTATGTGGGTAATAAAATTCTAAGACCAAGAATGAGCAGCTTGCCTGTAGAAGTAAACTAGAGGCATTCATTCTACTTACAACAGAGCAGTGTCAGAAGCCGTGGATTCTTCCATCAAGCATCCAAACACCACACCTCTTACCACCAGAACCTTGCCTAGGACCAAGGCCTCAGATGCCAGACCTCTGTTCAGGAGTAGAGTTTAAAATAACACATTCAACCAGGAGATAAGTGCATGTTCTCTGTATAGTGTGTCATCTGGCCATGCACCATTCCTAGACATCCGGGATGAGGCAAAGGAAACAGAACTGAATAAAAGTTTAAGTTAAGCTTTTGGGAACTTAATCATCAGTATTTATAGATTCAATCCCCTTCTTCCCTTGAGAGTGAACAAAGTTCCTCACAGAACCCTTTATGAAGGGAGTCCCAGTCAAATGTCATTTCCATGTCTTATGACTAGCAAAGTCCCACTTCTTTCTCTCCTAATCCCTGCAATTCAGAATCAGTTAGTATAAACCAAAGGCTCTTAACCTGTGGGTCCATGAACTTGTTTTGCTTTTAAAATATTTTGATAACTATATTTCAATATAATTAATTTCCTTTATAACCCTAAGAATTTTATTTTATGCTTTTAAAAATATTATTCTGAGAAGTGATCCACAGGCTTCCCCAGACTGCCAAAGGTGATCATTACACCAAAAAATATTAAGAACTCTTGGTCTAGAGCATTTTTTCATATGACTATAGATAGTTTTAATTTCTTCATCTGAAAACTGCCTGTTCATATCCTTTGACCATTTATCAATTGGGGAATGACCTGTATTCTTATAAATTTGACTTAGCTCTCTATATATTTTAAAAATGAGGCCCTTATCAGAGACACTGGTTGTAAAAATTCTTTCCCAATTTTCTGCTTCCCTCCTAATCTTGCATTGGCTTTGTTTGTACAAAAACTTTTCAATTTAATGTAATCAAAATTATCCATTTTGCATTTCATAATGTTCTCTATCTCTTGTTTAGGAACATTATGAAATGCAAAATGGATAATTTTGCAATAGCACTTCTAGGGCTGTATCCCAAAGAGGTCATAAAAACGGGAAAAGGACCCACATGTACAAAAATATTTATAGCAGCTCTTTCTGTGGTGGCAAAGAATTAGAAACTGAGGAGATGCCCATCAACTGGGGAATGGCTGAACATGTTGTGGTATGTGACTGTAATGGAATACTATAGTGCTATAAGAAATGATGAGCAAACAGACCTCAGAAATACCTGGAAAGAAATGTATGTACTGATGCTGAGTGAAGTGAGCAGAACCAGGAGAACGTTGTACACAGTAACAGCCACACTGCGTGATGACTGACTTTGATAGGTTTAGCTCTTCTCAGCAATGCAAGGCTCTAAGACATCTCCAAAAGTCTCATGATGGAAAATGCTATCCACATCCAGAGAAAGAACTGTGGAGTTTGAAAGCAGATCGAAGCATACTATTTGCTTTTTTCCTTCTGTTTTATTTTGTTTCTTCTTTCTTGTGGTTCCTCCTATTGGTTCTAATTCTTCTTTACAACATAACTAATGTGAAAATGTGTTTAATAGCAAGGTATATGTAGAGCCTAGAAAGGAGGTGGGGAGGGAGGGGGAGAAAATTTAAAACTCAAAAGCTTATGTGATTGTTGAAAACTAAAAATAAATTAATTAAAAAAAAAGAATCCTTGGTGTAAAGCAAAAATTC
The DNA here is from genome assembly GCF_900497805.2 of Vombatus ursinus. Lineage (NCBI taxonomy): Eukaryota > Metazoa > Chordata > Mammalia > Diprotodontia > Vombatidae > Vombatus > Vombatus ursinus. Next base: position 1,222,548 of record NW_020952097.1, read on the forward strand.
CTTTTTCCTACTACCCTTGCTTCGCCATTCACCTTAGTTGTATCCCTTCCTGATCCCCAAACTTTTGTGTCCTCCAGAAACTACATTCCATTGCTAACAAAACTGCTTTTGCCTCAGACCTCTTCCTCTCACACTCCTTCCAACTTCTTGCATTCATAAAACCTTGACTCACCCCAAGAAGACACTATATATATCTGTGGCCACTCTCCTCTCCAGTACCTTGTACAACTCTCATCCACATCCCCTTTCCCATCTGATACCCTATACCAGGATAAAGAGTATACTCCTTGCTCCCCACTGCCACTTCCAGATTTTCCCTATGCCATATCATCTAGCAATATCTATTCCTGTAAGGTTCATAGTATCCACCTATAGTTCTCTGTTTAGAACTTTACTGCAATCACCTACCAGTCCCCAATTAATCCTCTCTCCTTTCTCAATAAGTTTAGTATCTAATGCTCCATCTTCCCCAGTACCTCAACCCTACTACCATACTTACTACTACCATACTTAGGGACTTCCACACATATGCCGATGTCTCCTGAGAAACCCTGGCCTTCCAATTCATCAATTTCAATTCCCCACGACCCACCTCAGCCATGTAAAATGATGTTCTTACCTTTTATCTGACCACCACCTACTTATAACTATTCTATTTCCATGAGGCAGAACTCCAAAAATCTTCTCTGATCTTAACCTCATGTGTTTTAATCTGTCCCTCTGCCTCATTCCTTCTAAACCTATACTTTGTACTCCACTCTTCCCTGCTCTGCCAATTCTTCATCACTGCTCTGGTTTTACAGTGGCAGGTTTCACTACAGATACCTGATACCAACAAGCACTAAATGGTTCTAGCAAAAATAGGGAGGAGAGAAAAACTGAGAACTGAAGACTGAAACTGGCTTCAAAGTAAATGCTACTAAGAGGCCATGCCATGTCTAGAGGAATTGTGATCCCTCATTTCTACCATATAAGACAGGCAGGAACAGTGGCTGCTGGTCTAACACGTGGTTGCCTGAATTCATCCCCTTATTAGATAACCTCTAAGAAAAAAGATCCTACGATCTTCATAGGTGACTAATAGGCAAAATTCAAAAGTGATGAATCCAATCTCCAACTAATGAAAGATTTCTAAACTAATTTGTTGCAGTCATAACCACCAACCTGCTCAGATAAGGAAACTGAGGTAGAGGTTAAGTGACTTGTCCAGGGTAACACAGCTAGTGTCTGAAGCAGAATTTGAAATCAGTCTTCCTGACCCCAGGTTTGGCCCTCTATCTATTGTGCCACTTAGAATTCTAGAAGTGGAACAAGAACCACAGAGATATTTGACACTTTTTTTTATCAATGACTCAGAAGGTGATTAGTTCTTCATTAGAAGTCTTTAAATGAAGGCTGGGTGACTACTATTTGGTCATGTTGTAGAAGACAGTTTTACTCTGGTATGTATTAAATTAGACATGGCCTCAGATAGAGGTCTTTGAATTCTGAGATTCTATGATGCTGACTTCTGACGAGATCGTATGATCCAGACTTTATGAAAAACATGAATCCCTTCTATAACACCTCTAATAAATGATGATTCAGCCTCTGTTCAAAATACAGCCTCAGGCACTTACTGTGTGACTCTGGGCACAGTCTGTCTCAGTTTCCTCATCTGAAAAATGGGGATAACAATAGCACCTACTTCTCAGAGTTGTTGTGAAGATAAAATTAGATATTTGGAAAGTACTTTGCAAACCTTAAAATGCTATATATATATATATATATATATATATATATATATATACACACACACACATATATGCTAGTTATCATCATTATCATTATCATTACTATAATTACCAGGTGAATGACCTAGGAAAGTTACTGTACCTTTCAAATACTAGTTTCCTTTCATGTAAAAAACGGAGATAGCTATCTAGTTTACTACATTGTTTTGAGGATGAAATACCATAAGATAATCAATATAAAATGCTTTGCAACTAGAAAACATGATATGTCAGTTATCTCCTTGTCAATTACTATCTTATACTTTAACACAGGACATTAGAAACTGTACATAAATAGAATTTGGCAGGGTGATATAATGAAAAGAACCTGTGACTTGGGTTTTACGTGCTTATCCCAACTCTGCCACTATATGTGGCCTCAGGGACTTAACCCTTCTGGAACCAATTTTTGTCATTTGTAAAATTAAAGAACTGGGTTAAATGAAGTCACAAAATCTCTTCCACTTCTAAAATTCCATTATTCTATGCCACAGAATGAAGCCTCTACTCCAGTTAAGTCTTCTATACTTTCCCCCACCATCCCCAAATAATATGCTTCTACTTTAATGTACCTTGCTTCTAAAATGCCTTCCCCAATCCCCTTACCTTTATAAATCCATCTCAAGTCCCTCCTACTCAGAATCAGATGACTCAAAGCAGGAAGGGACCTCAGATGGCATCTGGTTAAACCCATATCTGGGCAAGAATTCCCTCTACCATCCCTGGTCATTCAGCCTTAGATTAAAGATCTCCAATACAAGGAAACTGCTATGGCCTACATAGCCCCATTCTCCCCTCGGACAACTATCACTGTTTGGAAGCTTTTTCTTATATTGAGACAAAATTTGCCTCTCTGAAAGTTTTATTCATTGGTCCTCTCTTCCCCCAAATACTCCAACCTACCTTGATCACTGATCTAATATAACACTGAGTAAGCACCACCATATAAGTCAACACTTGATTATACACTATCTTAAGGTAAATTGTTCTGTTTCATGCATTGGTTTCCTCAAAGGCTGCAGGTATGTTTTCCAATATTTTGGGATTATTTTTCTCCCTAAACACTCTTCTCTTCCAAACTTCCCTAGTCTTGTTAAAGATACTATACCATTCTTTCAGTATCTCAGGTTTGTAATCTCAGGATTATCCTGGACTCCTTACTCTTGCTGACCCCACCTATCCAATCAGTTGCCAAGATTTGCTGTTTCTACTTTCACATTTCTCGCATCTAACTCCTTATCTCCTCTCACACATGTACTACCTTAGTTCTTGATTGAAGCTTATTGTTGTATAAGGCAAAAGCTCACCTATAAAAGTCAGGGAATCCAGTGGCAGAGATTGACAAAAGATTAAAAAAAATTATAATTGTTAAGATTGCTATAGGACGCCTGGCATACTAATGTATTATTATTATCACTGACCCACCATTCTGGAAAGCAATTTATAGCTATGCTGGAATTAAACCCAAAGTCACTAAACTGTATATCCTAAAGAGATGAAAAAAAGAAGGAAAGAATGCCTGTATACAAATATAGTTGCAGCAGGCACTTTTTGTTGTAGCAAAGAACTGAAAAATAAGGGAGTGCCCATCAACTGGGGAATGACTGAATAAATTATGTTATGTGAATGTATGGAACATTATTGCCAATTATGGCCAAACAGCTGGGGTTTCAGGGAAACCTGGAAAGATTTATGTGAACTGATGTATCAGTTAAGTGAGCAGAGACAGGAAAATATATTAAACGATAACTACAACATTGTAATGAAAAAGTACTTGGAAAGACTTAATAATTCTTATCAGTGTAATGACCAACCATGACTGGAGCAGTGGTGCCAGACTCAAACAGAAAAGGATCCCTGGGGGCAGCTAGGTGGCACAGTGGATAGAGCTCCGGCCTTGGAATCAGAAGGATCTGAGTTCAAATCCAGCCTCAGACATGTAACACTTACTAGCTGTGTGACCCTAGGCAAATCACTTAACCCCACTGCCTAACCCCCCCCCCAAAAAAAGAAAAGGATCCCTGAAGGCCACATATTGACTTAGAAAACCACAAATTAACATTATCTATGTTGTATTGTATTTTTATTTATTTTGTTAAATATTTCCCAATTACATGTTCATGTCATTTAGGAGCACTTAGGAGTGTTGTGGGCCATCTCAGCCAGCAGGCCACCTGTTTTACACCTTTGTTCCAGAGGACCAATGATGAAGAATGCTACCTATCTCCTGATGGCGATGTGATGGATTCATGGTACTGAATAAGATACACTTTTTTTTTTTTTTGCTCATGGCCAATGTATGGAGTTGTTTTGCTTGACTGTGCTTGTTAACACCATTTTTTTAAATTGGCAGGGATTGGGAACTATCAACAGTGATGCCAGAAAAAAGGAAAAAAGTAATAAAAGCATTTTTAATGTATAGGGCTTTTTGGTTTTGGTTGTTTTAAGTGGCAGGCATTGGGCACTATCAATAATAAAAGTCAAAAGAAAAATGGGAAAAAGTCATTGAAGCATTCTTTAAAAATACACAGAAGAAGAAAAGGAAGCTCAGGAGACAGAGACAAGACAGCTTTGAAACCGCGTTGAGCTTATTATATATAGCATGATACACTGGACAGAAGCCTGGCTTCAGAAAAGAGAAGGCCAGGGTTTAAATTCCAGCACATTATATAATCCTACTCAACTTACTACGACATTGGTAAAAGGAGTTTACTCATCTGAGAGTTCCCTATATCAATCACAGATCCAGTCTCTATCCTTAAGTCTTTAAAAAAAAAACAAGCCATATTTAATAGAGATTTGTGGTTTCTTAAGCATTCCTCCTTTTCTTCATTGGAGATGGAAGGGCTTATATTTGTTGGTGTTTGTTAGTCATCATATCATTTCTCCAGAAGGAAAGTAAGAGATTATTCCCAAAATGCTTGAAGGGGGCAGAGAATGGAAAGGGACTACATTACCCAAGCAGGTGTCCTTGGCTACATGCCTTTATTCACTAACATCAGTGGACTACTTCCATCAGTTAGGTGGCCAAACAGAGGGTCAAAAATCACACTAAGCTGGAAATCCCTCAACATCCTCAAGCCTTTGGGGCAATTCCTCATGAAAGTGGCTCTGCAGGAGCTTGGCCAAATTCAGCAAGTGAGAATGGGCAGACAAAAGAAAAAAAATCACTTATGTTCTACCAGCAATGTTTGTGGAATTTAACTGAACAGGACAAAAAACTCAACAAAGCATGCTGAAGTCCTCCTCCAATGCTTCATCATGGATGGTGTTGATATTTAGTTCTAAAAGGCTGACAGTAGTATACAAATTCTAGCAGGTCCCACTAATGCAATCTGCATTGGTGGAAGAAGTGCTTATCATGTAGTTCAATGCCTTCATTTTACAAATGAAGAAACTAAGGAAGGTTGTGAATTGCACAGGTGTCAAACAGGTAGATGATGGATTTCAACCCAGGCCATCTGACTCCAAAAAATCCAATGCTTTTTCCTTTTTTTTTTTTTTTTTAAAGTGAGAAAGGGGATGGTAGAGAAGTTAGTGATGGCCTTTACTGGATTCTATTCCTGAGATACATATGGCTTTGTTCTCACGCTTATAACTATCACGTACTCAGAAGTCACAGAAGCTCAGAGGAATACTGTTTATGATTAGGCAAGAAATAATCTTGCTGTACTCTGATCTGATTAGACCACATATAAAACACTACATTCAGTTCTGGGTACCACATTTTAGGAAGAGCACTGATAAGTTGGAGTGTCCAGAGGAGGGCATCTGGGATGGTCAACTAGCATTTATTAAGCATCTACTATATGCTAAGCACTGGATTGTGAAAGGCCTTGAGATTATGCCACAGAAGAATCAATTAAAGAAACTAAGGATATTTATTCTGCACAAGACTTGGGGGGGGGGCACAACTTACAGCTTCAAATGTTTGAAAGGCTATCACCTGGAAAAGAGCTTAGACTTGTTCCATTTGGCCCCTCACAGAAACAGGAATAATGCGTAGAAGCTGAAAAGAGGCAAACTTAGGGTTGGCATCAAGAAATATTTTCTAACGATTAGAAAAATTCTAAAGTAGGATAGGCTGCATCAGAAGATAGTCAGTTTTCCCCTACTGGGGGGTTATCCAGGAAAAGCTAGAAATTATGTAGCACATGGAATTATGTTTTCAGGCATGGACTGGGCTAGATGGTCGCTGAGTAGCACAAGTTCATTCTCAGGGAAGTTTTGAAGTTAAAACCCTTTCTCTTTGCTTCTGCTGTTCCTTCCATTAGTCTCTTCTTTGCTCAGCTTTCTACACTAATGAACCCAGCTAGAGCACACAACATAGAGGCAAATCAAGATGACCTTGAGAATCAATCCACCAATTGGGAAAATACTGATCTAAAAAGGCCGTATTTGGGAAGAAGAGTAATGTCAGCTGGGTGCTGAAGGTAAGGCCTATTGTTGCAATAGAGAAAAAAAGTACTCCCTCCCTCTCCAAACTGGGGAGTCAGGACTTCACTTAGGTCCTGGCCTTTTTGGCTGTCATTTCCTGTGCTGGTCTCTGGAGATTGTAAGGTGAAAATGAGATGAAAGGTAAGAGACTTCTGCTCTATTAGTCAGTCCATAAACATTTATTAAGCACCTACTATCTGCAAGCTACTGTGCTAAGGACTGGAGGTACAAAAAGAGGCAAAAGACAGTCCTTACTCTCAAGGAGCTCACAATCTAATGGAGACAACAAACAAACAAATATATACAAACAATAAATTTAAAAAAAATTAAGAGGAATTAGAAAATACTTCCTATAAAACACAGGATTTTAGTTGAGACTTAAACAATAGGGAAGCCAATAAGCAGGGTTAAGAAGGGAGATCATTCCAGGCATGAATGAACAGCTAGAGAATATGCCCAGCTAAAAGAAGGAGTTCTGTTTATTGGACAGCCAAGAGGCCAGTACCACTGGACAAAAGAGTACATAGCAGGGAGTAAGGCAAAAAACTAAAAAGGTAGAAGCGGGCTAGGTTATGAGGGGTTCTGAATGCCAAACAAAGCATTTTGTATTTGATCCTGGAGGTAATGGGAAGCCATTAGAGTTTAGTAAGTGTGTGTGTGTGTGTTGGGGGGAGGGGGTTAACATGGTCACTTCACTGCACTTTAAGAAAATTATTTCGGTGGCTGCATGGAAGACAGACTGGAGAGGGGAGAGACTTGAGGCAGGCAGACACCACCAGCATGCTATTGCAATAGTCCAGGTGTAAAGTGAAGAGGGCCTGCACTAGTGGTAGTATTATCAGAGGACAGAAGGAGGTATATTTGAGAGACGCTGGAAAAGTTCAATCAACAGGCCTTGGCAACAGATTGGATATGGTGGGCAAAAGATAGGGGGGAGTTAAAGATAAAACCTAGGCTGCAAGCCTGAGGGACTAGAAGAATGGTTTTCCCCTCTAAAGCAATAGGGAAGATAAGAGTACACACATGCACATAAAAGTGCAGTTATATGCTGGGAAACAGATATAGATTTGGGGCTCCAGGTTTCAGTGGGAAGGACACTGAGTAAAAAGGGCACTGGATTTGAAGCCAAAAGACCTGTGCTTGAAACTCAAATCTGTGACATACTACGGGACTTTGAGAACGTCCTCAAACTTCTCTTTATTCACCTTCGTCATCCTTATAATGAGAGTATTAGACTGATGATCTTTAAGATCCCCTCCAGCTCTAAATTCCAAGATCTTATGAAGTACTGAAGTGCAGAACATTGCAAAATAAGAATCAATAATTCCTTAAGCACCACAAGTATCATAGACCAAAGCAGGTCTAAGCAACGCCAACAGCTAATTCCAAGCTAACTTTCCCCTGCCTCACTATTTCATAGCTTATAAAATGCTTATCTGACAACCCTGTGCCAGACAACACTTACAGAGGGCCAAGAGACTACTGCAGGATCAATGCCATAGAAATGCTTTCATTTAAAAAATGAATTAATGAAGAAGCATTTTATGAAGCATTTCTGTGCTAAGCACTGTGCAAAGCACAGATGATGCAAGTAAAATACAAGACAGTCCTTGCTTTCAAGCTCTCAACGTAAAAATGGGAGCCAACACATAAAGGTTTCAGCTACAATAATGATGAAAAGGCCCAGTCATCCTTACAGTACAGATGCAAAGCAGATGGTAATGGATCTCTTTACCGTCATTTCCATTAGTAAACCCTGTCAGTATCTGACGTTGACCCATTTGACAGCACCAAGGAGTCTAATGTGGAGAACTTTTTTGTTTTCCTGGATCTTCAACAGCTGTGACTGCCAAGGAAGCAAAGGCTGAAGCACCTGCTGAAGAACTTGTCAGGTGGCAATTCCACAAAGGCAGCTTCCATGAACCACAGCTGGCAGGGCCAAGCTAGACTCAAAGCCAGTGTCCTAGTGGCTGCTGCGGCTCCCCAGCTCCTGAGCTTACCTGACCATGGGTGGTGGTGGCAGGATGAGCAGGTCCCTTCTCTCGAGGGGTTGCTCCCCTCCATGGTAAATGCAAGAAGTTTTCATGGTTTGGGTGACACTGCCATTCCCAGGGCTTTGGGATTTGGGGTCCTAGGCAGGGTATCAAGGAGGGGTCTGCCATCAAGGTGGTTCGACCTGCCTGACACATGCAACCTTCCATCTCTCACTCATTGTGCCTTGTTGTTTCAGCTAGGCTGCTCTGCCTGCCTCTTCTGTGGCTGCCAAGTTGTTGGCACTTAATTTGTTTTTACAAAAGCTTTTCTAGTATCTTTTCCCAAGGGATCTAAAGGCTAGGGGAAGCTTACAACTGATACAAGTGGCATGGTATGACTTAGGTTGATGACAATACAGCTTCTAGTAATGCTCTCTCTACCCATGTATGTACATGTTGCCCCCTCCCATTAGAATGTAAGTTTCTTGAGGGCAAGGACTGTTTTGTCTTTTATATACCTAGCATTTAGCACAGTGCCTAGCAGATGGTTAAGTATTTAATAAATGTTTGGTGATTAATGCACAAATGCAAAAGGAGTATTATTTATAGGGAAGGGGAATGGAAAGGAAGGGAATAAGCACCTACTATGTGCGAGGCACTGTGCTAAGTAGTTTTACAAATATTATCTTATTTGATCATCACAACAACCTCGCAAGACAGGTATAAAATTGTCCCAATCTTACAGAGGGAGAAACTAAGGGAAACAGATTAAATGACTTGTCTAGAGTCACACAGCTAGTGCCTGAAACCAAATTTGAATTTCCTGACTCTAGGTCCAAGAATCCATCCAATGAAGTATGAGCTGCTTCTTACAGTCAGAGAATATCTTGAAAGATCAGCTTAGAGACATCTGAAAATCTGACCTCATTCTAGTAGCAAGACACCCCTAGTTTGACATATGTACATGAAATGATCAGATAACTAAAAACAAGAACTTAGTGGTACAATAGTGCTTATATCGGTTAGGGTTAGAGAAATAAAAAATGAGAAGACTTATGTGGAAAGGACTGATCAGAGAAGGCTTCCAAAAAAAGAAGAGTCCAACTGGATCTCTAAGAAAGCATTAAAGTTAGCTTTATAGAAAGGAGGAAAAAAGCACAAAGGTAAAACATAATAACAAGAAATTAACAAATAAACAAAAAAGAACAATCCACAAGACCACCCTGGCTGAAGCAGAGAGCCTGTGAAGAGAACAGAAAGAAGTTTGGCAGATTAGACTGGACCAACATAAGGAGGATCTCAAAAGCAGAGATGAATCCAGGCTTGAGCCAAAGCTCACAACGCTTGCATAAAATTGTTTTTATAAACATCATTAGCATCTCACATAAAGATGAGCAATAAACACTTTCTGAAACTAAGTAACTTCTTCCATTTCACTGTAATGTATATAGCAAACATCTTTAGTCACAGAAAACAGTGCAATGGGGATAAGTAAGCAAGGACTATGCCTGAAATTCATGAGAGCAGAGGCAAAAGGTAAGTTGAGGATGAATTCATGTCAGAGAGGAAAAGTCCTTTGAAAGAACCATCTTTCCCTTGCCATTCTGTTTAATTAATTACTTGGGCCAGGTGAAAAAAAATCAAGGTCTAATGTCTTCAAGATTACACCTAGAATAGATTTAAGTATTATTTTCCACTAGTTATTAAATTAACTGATGTGAAATTTTAACAGGCAAGCTGAAAACCAGGTTAGGGCCACACTATGCCACATGTGAAGGAAAAAGTCTTCTGAGATACAGCAGGGCCCAGAACCAGACCTGTGCACATTTATCTTCTTTTAGATAATTAATGGAGAAATTATGGTAAACATTTTCTGAACATACTTAAAAACTTCAATGGATCTGTGATCCACTTACACTGCCTCATCCTGACTTGTCTATGGGCTTCATGTGTTTCCACAAGGGATCTACCCAGAATTCTTGGGGTCTTTCTCTAAATTTCTTGATATTATGTGCATACCAATGCTGGCCATCACTCCTATTACGAGCCCATCTATGTTTGAAGAATATCTTTTTGAAAAGACTGATTAGAGCTTTAATTCTAACAAAAACTGTAATATTCCTTGACTTACAGATATATAGACTCAATGGAAGAATATCGATGATTAGATAATGGGCCTCTGTTTCTGAGAGAAGCCTGGTGTAATCAAAAGCACTGTACAATTTCTCAAAGGTAATCCAGTCCACCCTCTGTATTAAATTCTGAGCCAGTTCACTGTCTATCTGCAATATCTGTCCAAGATTAAGTAATAATTAGATAAGTAAGATAGATGTTGTTTGTCCTTGGTTTTTGAAGAGGACCAAAGACATCACAGGATGATGTCTTGACTAGTGTGCAAACTGGATTTAAGTGAGGCAGAGTTACACAAAGTCTTCAGCCTCACTCTCTCTTTCTGAGTCATCGAAGTCCAGTGGCTGGACAAAACAGTCAAGACTGGTGATGGCCTGGGATGCAGTAGATGACCTTGGTGGCTTAGATGTCTGACCAAGCTCTAAGTGCTCCACAGTGCCTGCTTTGGCCACCTTCATGGCCATTAGAACAAATTGTTCTCATCCACCCTTTCTGCCACGGGAACTCTTCACCTGCTTAAGGCAGACACCCCTCTAACTCATCTACAGGTTTGAAGCCTGTCAGTTACCCTCAACCTGGTTCAGCCCATCTGCTGAGATGGTTTTACCGGAGTGTGACCGCAGTGCGTGCTACAACTTCAGGTGGACATCACAGGTGGATAAGCATCCCTGAAAAGGGCTTGGCAGCCCCCACACCAGAGGTGCTAGTCCTCCTGAACACCCATACACCCTTACCTGCAGACAGTAGACAGACAAGATACAGAGTGAAGGATCAGCTCTATTTATCCAAGAGAAAATCAGTCTTGTCAAAAAGGCATTTTTCAAACACTGATTTTTCTTATGTAGTTAGACTCAAATCTTCTGAACTCTCACTTGGGAGGATCTACAATGTTCCAGAGTCTGATGTAATACATACATCACGTCCAAAGAAGCATACGTTGAGAACCTCATCGTCATCATCCCTAGTTATTATTGAGGATTACTGCTTTCCAAAGCATGAGTTCAACAAAATGCCCTTAACTTTAGTATAATATCAAATAAAGCTTAATCTTTCATTCATAATTTAGAAGCCACTTCCAGATACCACCATGCCTTAAGGTTATCACTGTAAACACCAATGGTCACTCTACTGCCAAAGTACAGACTGAAAAGAACCTTAGATATAGGTAATTTAGTTGAATCTCTGTATTTTACAGATGAGGACATAGGATAATTTTTCTAATTCACACAGAATGTGACAGGGTTCAACATAATTCCCAGTCTTTTGTTAATTTCATTATACTCTAGAAATGCTTGTTAAATGACTTCCTTCCCTATCTCCAATTGGCAGAAACTTGGAACCCATCCCCCAATAATAGAGACTGCCCCCGTCTCCCCGACATCAGGCCTAGGATTAGACACCTAGCAATATAAAGGGACTATAAGGGAGAGTGCTGCTGTTTCTGGTACTGCACCTCATTCAAATTGCAGACAGGTGACTCGGTCCTGGTCCCTATTTCTGGTTTCTTCATCTCTGTGATAGGATAGGGATCTAGAGCTGGAGCTAGGACCTACTATCTGGAGGCAATCAGATATCAAATTGGATTTAGGCCTCCTGAAGGGCCACAGCAAAAACTGCCTGGACATCTTGGCTCAATTTCTATATCCTTGAGCAGGAGCAGTAACCTACTGGCAGGTATCTCCTGCCTTGACCAGATATTTGCAAACACATTGCTTCAGATTTCCCAAAAGGGGAGGGGGGGGAGCTAGGTGGCCCAGTGGATAGAGCACCAGCCCTAAAGTCAGGAGGACCTGAGTTCAAATCCAGCCTCAGACCAAACACTTGACACTTACTAGCTGTGTGACCCTGGGCAAGTCACTTAACCCCAACTGCCTAAAAAAACAAACAAACAAACAAATTTCCTAAAGGGCATGTAACCGGCTTATCTCTTTGCGCAGTCATCTAATGGGAGCTGGTCTGGTCCCCCTTCTGTGGCTCAAATAGGCTAGGATTGAATTCCTGTAGGATTTGGGCTGTGTCAGCCTTAAATTAAACTGGTTGCCCTGCAGTACACCCCTGACCAGAACACCAGTAGACTTTCAGCTGTCTTCCTGTGGGCAGAGGAGCTTCCTGATATTTCTCTTTAGTTTTACTGAATTATTATTTCATTGAAGAAATTAGGTGGCACAGTGGATAGAGCTAGATGTGGAATTAGGAAGATCTGAGTTCAGATCCTACTGTGTAACCCTGGGTAAATCATTTAACCTTTTTGACTCAAGTTTCCTCATATGTAAAATGAGGATAGTAATAACACGTACCTTACTAGGGTTGTTATGGGGATCAAATAAGATATTTGTAAAGCACTTTGCAAATCTTAAAAGATATATATATATATACATATACACACACACATACATATATACATACCTACATATATATACTACATATACATATATATATATATACATACACACACATACATACACTAGCTATTGTTGTTGTTGTCATTAGGTATCCTTTTAAATCTCCGCTAGAATATTTCTAAGGGGAGGTGGGCTTGGTTAGAATCTTTCATATGAACATCTTTGCTTGAAGCCTTCAGAAGAATATTTCTTAAAGCACAGCATTTCAGGTAGCAGGGGAACCAGTAGTAATCCTGATTAACTATAAAGATGATCTGTTGTGGAACACAGCTTACACAATTCTACCTGTTCCTTTCTCATACTTTCATCAACTCTACCCCTCCCCTGTCTCTCTCTCTCCCCCCTTCCACGTGTCTGTGTGTAAATATGTGTGTGTCTATGTATGTGTGTGTAAATATATATGCATGTGTGTATATGTGTGTGTGCATGTAAAATTCTCACCAAAATTCTGTACAGGTGAGAAAGTAAGCATATGGATTGGGAATTCTTAATATCTGGAATCTATGTTTGGAATCCATTTCTCTTTTAGATTACCTTAAGAGCTGATTCCCCCCAAAAATAATAATAAAGAAATAATTCCTCAAAATTGTAGCATATATCAGAAATTATGATACTAGAATCCACATGTGGTATCTACACCGTCACTGATGTAGAAGTATCATCTTCGCAAGTCACTTAATTTCTTTGTCCCTGAGTTTCCTCATCTGTAAAATGGGGTTATCAAATAACATGTAAAGCACTTTCCAAACCTTAAAGCACTATGTAAATTACTATTATAAAATATTCACAGATCTTTTCCATTGTTTCATTGTCTTCCTTTCTATTTCATCCTTAAATGTCCTTAGATGATCTGGTTTAGCTGGGACAATATAATATCTTACAAATAATATTATTAACCTTTGATAGACTTAGTTCTTCTCAGCAATGCAAGGATCTAAGACAATCCAAAAGACTCAGAATGGAAAATGCTATCCTCATCCAGAGAAAGAACTATGGAGTCTGAATGCAGATTGATGCATACTATTTGCTCTTTTTTTGTTTTGTTTTTTCTTTCTTGTGGCTCTTCCCATTGGTTCTAATTCTTCTTTGCATCATGACATCAATGTGAAAATATGTTTAATATGAATGTACATGTAGATCCTGTATCAGACTGTATGTCACTTTGGGGAGGGGGAAAGGGAGGGAGAGGGAGAAAATTAAAAATTCAAAATCTTATGGAAGTAAATGTTGAAAACTAAAAATAAATTAATTAAAAAATACAGGAAACAAAAATAATTTTAACCTCTAAAAAACAAATAATATTGTTATAATCTATATCACAATTATCACTGTATCCATTGCTCTCTTGGTTCTGCTCCCCTCATTCAGTATCACTCATACAAGTCTTTCAGTGCCTCTCTATATTCCCCACGTTACCTCCTTGAAAAAATATTTCATCACATTCATATACAACAATTTTTTCTATATCTATCAACAAGCACCTGTCCTGTTTCTAGTTTTTCCCTACCACAAGAAATATTGCTACAGAAAGTACCTTTCTTTTTCATTTGCCTCCTTGGTGTATTTTTGCCCAATAATGGAATCACTAGGTCAAAAGGTATGAATAGCTTAGTGACTTTTCACACAATTCCAAATGATTTCCAGACCAATTCACAGCTGTCAAAGTATATTAACATTCCAGACTTCCCACAGCTGCTCCAACACTGATTTTTTTTCTCAAGTTTCTGACAACTTGATGGGTATGACACAAAACCCCCAAATTGTTCTAAATATCATTTTTCTGATTAGTGATTTAGAACAATTCATTTATGGTTCCCCAACTGAAAAAAAATCTTTATTCTAAATCAGTACTACCTCTCTGACTGTCACATCCCTCTGCTTAGTAAGAAGATCAAGTGTTTTCTGGCTGAAGTAGTTTTCCAGGTTCTTTTCTTTCCCTCATTGTGGGAATCAATGTATATCATAAACTTGCACAGGAATTAGTGTCAGTCTGGTTATGTCTATTCTCTTATTTGTTTCCTACTTTTTGGTATAAACATTTAGAAACACGATTGTATCAGATTGTACGATGATCAACTGTGAATGACTTAGCTCTTCTCAGCAACACAGTGATCTAAGACAATTCTGAAAGACTCATGAAGAAAAATGCTATCTACCTCTAGAAAAAGAACTGATGGCGTCTGAATGCAGATTGAAGCATCCTTTTTTTTTCAAACTTTATTTTTCTTGTTGGTTTTTTTTTTTTGGTCTGTGTTTTCTTTCACAGCAGGACTAATATGGAAATATGTTTTGCATGACTGCACATGTATAACCTATATCAAATTGCTTGCCTTGTCAACGAAAGGGGAGGGGAGGGAGAAAAGGAGAGAATTTGGAACTCAAAATTTTAAAAACCAAATGTTAAAAATGTTTTAATATATAATTGGAAAAAATACTCAAATTAATTGATTAATTAATAAAAAAGGAGCACATTGATCCCAGAGGTGTCAAACACAGCTCAGACCAGCACTTGGCCCTGAATTCTTACAAGTGCCTCTAGAACTAGATAAAAATATATTAGGGAAATATTTTTAAAATAAATAAAAATATAATAGAACATAAAAAATATCAGATTGTAATTTCCTTAATTATACACCTTATTTTCTCATTTTTATTCTTTTCTAATTTGGTATTGACTTTAATCTGTTTTGACAAACTGATAGTCCAACTGTAGAAAGACTGCTGACTGAAAACTCCACATCAGTAATAAGTCATTTCCTGTCAAAAGCAATTTCATTTTTGTAATATTATTTGATGCTCACCAGTGTCTCCCAGCCTCCTGAAGCATTCATGATACATAGGTTTGAGCCTTCTGTGTATTCCATAATTTGTACATGGTCCAAAATCTTTCTTTACAGTTTTTAAAACTGTTTTCTCCAGCATACTGTTCATCATCTTCCCCATACCCATTTAAGTCACCAAGGACTACGGTACATGCTTATTAATTTAAAGGGTCTTATCCAACTCACAGATTTTCTCTAACCCCCTCATTCTCTACAACAGAGGCAGACAAATTAATAAACAAGCAGATCCTAGTACATAAGCTGCAATGATCTACATAGTAGACATTTTTGCAAATGCTTCTAAGCATTGGAATACAAGATGGTCAAGCATCTCAGAAAATGATGTTTCTTGTTGCCTTTGGACTCGTTTTAAAGGTAATGTCACCAATTCTTTTATTTGACTCTCTAAGGAGAGCATATGATCTATACTTCCCATTTCTTTTGATCTTCGGGTTTCATTTAGATTAAGAATGTCAAGATTAATGATTCAGTAATTACAATATACATGCACACTCTAGTTACTAGACAGATATCTCACATTTAGAGCACCAACAGCTAAGTTAATGTTTATAGTCTAAATTGTGATGCTATTATCCTCTGTCTCCTTTTCTGCTACTCTACCACCATCAATGCAGATGTGAAAGAGAATTGCAGAGGACTGAGAACTATTCCGCAAAATGATGCTTAAGTAGTGAAAAAAAAAATGTTTTTTAAAGGAATCCAAAACAGTTAAGATAAAAATTCTGGAAGATTCTGGCAGAAAAACTTAACTAGGGTTGAGAAGTAAATAAATCAATATTTTGGTGGGGAGAGAATCACAGAGAAACCAACGAATGTCAGCAGTGATAGAAAACAAGAGATTGAAATTCTACCCAAGAGTAGAAAATGGCTACAGAAATATGAGATACAAAAGCAATACATCACAAAACTAGATAGGAGAATTCTCAGAGATACCCTTCCATCCCAACTGCATAACTCACATAATACTCTGGCTCCAAAGAAAAAGAAAGGGACATCACAATGGCAGTTCAAATAGAGCAAATTATAATACCAAGTGTTGCTGTTCCCCTACAAGGGCCTTCCCAAAATGGCTAAAGACTCGAGGGACAATTCCTCCAAAGGCCACGAGATCTCTAAATTGAGCAGCTCAGCTCTGAGACACCCAACAAAAGCTAAAAACAATGATACAGAAGACTCCTTAGGTCTGCACAACTGGCATCTTCTCCTAAGAAAATACCAAGTACAAGTTTATTGTGACTCTGGAAGCAAGCCAGTCTTTTTTTTTTTTTCCATTTTCATATTTCTCTATATCTGTTTTTTTAATACCCCAAATAATCAACCAAAAAATGACCTCTTCTCAAAAAGGACATAAACTCTTACAATGTTACAGTTGGAAAGTACCTCAGAAGGTTATCTAGCCAAACCTTCCACCCAAGGTAGAAATCCCCTCCAATTAAACCATCCTGGGTCACCCAGTCTCCGCTTTAACATCTAACAACTGACGGTGATTAAAGAATGTGCCACCCCCCCAAAAAAATGGTTAAAATAGTGAATAAAGGAATATCAAGTCCATCTACACAGTGCACTGAAGGACTTCACTTGATTAAACACTTGCTTCAAAAAGCTCTTTATTCCTAATTATTGTCTAGACAGGCCATGTGCTGTAATGGCTATAAAACTGGCCTTAAAGTCAAGAAGGCCTCAATTCAAGTCTTGTCTTAGACACACTAGCTATATGATCCTGAACAAGTCATTTATTCTCTCAATTCCTTAGACTCTAAGTTGCAGTGCAAATGACAACCCGCATTCGTAGAGGGTATTAACTCACTGGGACTTCCCTAAACCACTGAAAAAACAGGTCCTGCTTGCCTGACCAGTTCATCACTGGTTTTTTCACTGTCTGTGGTAAATCCAGCAGGGTTAGATGTATTCCACTTACACAGTGCAGCTATGCTTGAGGATACAACAGGAACTCGGAATCTGCCATCTGAATAGGCTTTGGATCCTCAGAGAATCTCACACATCATTTGAGACAATCTCCTAGGAATTGCTAAATGACTGAAGTAGAAACACAAGAGGCACAAGAAAGTGATTCAAGGAACTGCTGCTATACATTGCTATACTGTCAAAGATTTTCATCCATACTGAACTAAAAGCTATCAATGAATCCTGCTTAAGTAGTGCATCCTTCAGTGATGACCTGACCTATGGCTAGGAATATGGCACCAGAATGACATTAAACTCTGAACCAAATTAAAGATCAAAAACGGTCACTGGGTCCAACTTATATATAACCTCCTACAAGCAACATTTTTTCTAAGTAGACTCGCTTTCAAAATGCCACAGGATTTCCAAAGACAAATGTGCAATTAATCTGATGCTGGGGAGTAAAGACAGATTTTGATGCCCTAGAACTAGCTTCATGAGTGTATCACATTTGAATCCCTGACATAATGAGGACCCAATGGGCAGGCTCTTTAAAATCCATTCTCATTCACCCTACCCTAGATCCTTGTTATTTCTTACCCAGACTATTAACATGGCCTCTTAACCAATACTAATATCTGACATTTATACAGTGTCTTGAAGTGTGCCAAGAACTTTATATATATTTTAATTTGATTCTCACAATTCAATAAGATATAGGTAATACAGGTATTATTCCCATTATCCAATAAGAAAACTGACAATCAAAGACATACATGTTCACACAGCTGGTGCTGGAGACAGGATTTGAAATCAAATCCCTAGACTCCAAGTCCAACCCATTTAACCCTATATCACCTTGGCTCTCAACCAATTTTCCTAGCTCATCTCTCCCCACTCCAATCCATCTCGCATATGATGTCTACCCTGTTCAAAAAACTTCAACTGTTCCCCAGTTCCTACTGAATAAAAAGTCCAAATTCCTTACCCCAACATTCAAGGACATCTGAAATGTGGCCTCAACTTACTTTCTCTATCTTATGCTACTTCAGATATGTGCTTCCTGTGTGACCATGGACACATCACTTAACTTCTCTGAGTCTCAATGTCCTCATCTTTAAAATGGGGACAATACTGTAGCACTGACTCTCAGATTACAATGTACATGAAGCACTTTGCAAACATGCTATATAACCATCAGTTATACCATCTTGTTCAAATCTTTCCAAAAATGTATTGTTTTCCTGTCTCCAATCCTTTGCTCCTACCATCACCTCTGCCTCCACTCCATCATTTGTGCATTCATTGAATAAAACATTTATTAGGCACCTACTATGTGCTCAAAGCACTATCTGAGGCAGTACTGTAGAAACAAATGTAGATAAATCAGTCCATCTAATGGAACTTACTATCAACAGACAGAAAGAGACGTAAACACAAACATACAATATGTTACTTAAGTTAAGAGTTGTAAAACATGCTATTGGAGCTATGAAGAGGATGGTCATTACTAACTCGGAAGCACAGGGAAGGTTTCATGGAAGAGATGTATAGAAATTGAAAAGGCAAAGAAGGACATTTCACACATTGGAAAACAGCCTTAACAAAATCATGGAAGCAAGAGAACAATGCCTGTTCAAGGGACACAAATTAGTCCAGTTTGGCTGGATCACAGCTGTATAGAAGGGAGTAATTTTAGATGCCTTAGGAAAGGTAAACTGGTGCCAATTTGTGGAGGGCTTTGAATGCCAGGTCAAAAAGTTTAAACTTTACTCTGCGAGTCACTGAAGATTTTTAAACAGAAGTCTTTGCTCACACCAGCCATAAGTGAAAACTCTGTTACAACAGAATTTATCATATTTTGCCTTGTATTATAATTTTTGTGTATGTATCTTTATCTGTCCTACTATATTATAAACTCTCCGAGGAACTGAAACTAAAAATAAGA
The DNA here is from genome assembly GCF_900497805.2 of Vombatus ursinus. Taxonomy (NCBI): domain Eukaryota; kingdom Metazoa; phylum Chordata; class Mammalia; order Diprotodontia; family Vombatidae; genus Vombatus; species Vombatus ursinus. Next base: position 1,241,958 of record NW_020952097.1, read on the forward strand.
TTTTTTTAAAATACAGGGAAAAAAAAAAGAGTGATCAAGCAGTATAGAGTAAAAATTACCACCACCACCCCCCAAAAAATACCTCCTCGAGAGAACCCTGTATCTCACACAATACCTCACATGGAACGTCATACTTAGTAAACATTTATTGGAAGAATAAATGAATCTTTGAGGTCCCTTCCAAATCATTCAATAAGCACCTGGGTGCAAAGTACTATGTCAACGAAGACAAAAAGTTTAGATAAGACATGGTCCCTTGCCTTCATGAAACATACAGTCTAATGGGGAGATAACTATAATACACATTATACAAATGCACCAGAAAGGTACAAAAAAAAGTCCTATGGTAACCCAACTAGAAATGGGGTCAGGGAAATCTTGATGGAGAAGGCTGTAACTGAAAAATGCTTTAATGGCTAAGTAGGAATACAATATGAAGGGGAGGTGGAAAAGGGAGACTGGAGAGAAAGACATTGCAGGCCTAAGGCAATAGTGTGAGGAAGTACCTAGAGACAGAAAAATGCAAGGCAAGTGTAAAAAGTTGAGAACAGTTCAGGTGGTTCACAGTGAGGAAGGCTGGAAAAATATGAGAAAGCTAGAAAGGCTGGTAAGCACCAGATTACGAAAGCTTTGAATGTCAGACAGGGGAAATAAACTTTATTCTGAGGGCAATACAGTTCAATTTGCACTAAGTTGCACTTAAGGTGCTCCAGGACACACAGGTGGATTTATCTTCTGGCATCTGAGATAATTGAGAAGATTCTCTGCAAATGCATCATCTAGCACACCACTGGGGATCAAACAGTGTTACTTAAAATGAAAAGGCACTTTGTACGTGGTCACCAGATTATGCATCACTATTTAATTACAGACATTGATGATGATTCATAAATTTTAAAGACAAGCCACATCTTCTCACACTCCAACATGGAGAAAGAAAAACTCAAAACTGTCAGCACTGGCACCCTGAAAGACTGGCAAAAAACATACAGTCAGTTCTTCCTTTACATAAATTTGCGTTATGCAAATTTGATTTTATATAAAAAATTCTGAAAGAAATCCACATTCCAAAACAACACCTATGTTAACTTTACTCTACTGTAGTTCAGTGCTCCATGGCCTCCCCCAACCTACCAAAACAAAAAAAATCCTTCAAGTGAAAGCAGAAGAATGGACACACAAAGAGACCGCTGCCAGTTTCGGGGCTTGGCTTGAGACCTGCAGTGCTAAGAGAGAAGATCTTTGCCCCATTCCATCCACCGGTCCACATGTCCAGCTCCCACGTGTCTGCATTCTGTCTGTCCACACTCCGGTAACGCATATCTGTTTCTGGACCCTGCATTGTCTCCCAAGCTCTGCTGTCTTTGTCCAACTCTGCGTCTGCCCACAATGTGTTCTTCTTTTTGGTTCCAGCCAGACTCCCACGTGGCTAGCCCTGGCCCCTGTGTGTTCCTCTTCTTGCTCCTGCTACTAACTCCATCTTGTGACTTATTTCTGGATCTAGCTCTTCTATTCAATTATGGATCTAGTCCAATTTCTGTCTTGTGAGAAAACTTTATTCAATTATGAGAACTGTGAAGAAACTTCATTGTATTGTTTGAACCTAGCCCTGTGTGGCTGGCAAGCTGGACCATCTCTACCTGCTGCTTAGAGACCCTTTGGGCATATGTGGTGTTCAGGAGGACTAGCACCTCTAGTATAGGAGGGCTTGCCAAGCCCTCTTCAGGGCTGCTCATCCACCTGTGGTGTCCACCTGTCACCCAACTCTCACTTGTGGCTCCCCCAAGCACATGGAGACTTCCCCTGGTGGAACGGGCAGATAAGAACAATTTATTCCAATGACCATGAAGGCAACCGAAGTAGGCAATGTGGAGGACTTAAGAGTTTGGTCAGGTTTCTAAGACACCACGGTCATCCACTACGTCCCAGGCCACTGCCAGTCATCTTACTTTTGTCCTGCCACTGGACTTCTGATGACTCAGGAAGAGACAGTGAAGCTAAAGACTCTGTGCAACTTTGCCTCACTTAAATCCAATTCACACACTAGTCAAGACATCACCCCGTGATGTCATGGATCCTCTTCAAAAAGGAAGGGCAAACAACAGAAACCCTTAACTAATGACTTAAGATACACTGACTAGAAATCCAATCAGAGCAAAAGATTAATGCAAGAAGTTTTCTCACAATTTTATATCTCAAACAACCCATATGTCTTATCTGAAAACTGGCCCCATACTGGTCAATCAGTTACTGGTTCAGTGGGACACTGAGAGGAGAGTGGGACACTTCTTTTTTCTGATTTCAGAGAATTATACCTGTTTGCTCTCCCCCTCCCAACTCAGAAAGCCCCTAATCTTTCCTCCAATTAGAAATCAGATTGCCCTAATCTTGTATCCTAGTTTATATCCTGTTGGGTTTTTTTTTAACACATAAAAATCTATATACCCCAGTATTCCAGGTCCAATGTCAAGCTGAGGAAGCCTGGTCCCAACTTGTTTATGCAATTGGCATACACTGCTTAATAAATTGAGCTCAGAAGTTTGAACCTTTGTTTCCTGGGTTATTTCAGATTTCACTCATCATATTTCTCTGTCCCTGGCCCCAATGTGTACTTGAACCACTTGCTGCCCACCCCCTCCATTCACAGGCACACAGGTTCCTTCCTGTCTCCTTCCCTCCCTCCCTTTCCCACATCCACAGCCAAATTTGCATTATGTAAAAATCGATTTACGTAGAGGTCTGCAGAAGGGTCCGCTTACTATAGCACTCAAATTTCAATATTATTTTCCAGCTCTAGACATCTGCTAAAACTATAAGCACCACTTCAAAGCTGACTTTCCATACCAGTCTGCTAGTATGTTACCAAGTCCAAGCCTCGCCAACACTGCCACCGGCATCTTAACCAAATCAGGGTCCCTGCTAACTCCCAGGTTGGGAAAGTCATGGGGAGCTAGCCTGGCAGAGGTGCTCTTTGGACCTAGGATCATCATCCCAATAAACCCACCAAAGCAAGAGGATCCATGAAGTGGGATAATTAAACTGGTCGCTGGGATAGCACCAGCTATTCTCCTGTGGAGAAGGTCCCTGTCAAACCACACACTCATTATGCTTCCTCAAGGCATGACAGCTCAGCCACAGCACTCACAAGTTAGGAGCTTCATATTCTTTTCCTAGTTTGGCAGTTCTTCAGCCCCAAGGGATTTCAGCAACGCCCAAAGACTGCCATCAGCTGTGGCAGATATTGGTCTGCTTTGCGTTGGTAAAGAACTGGAAAATGAAGTGATGCCCATCATTTGGGGAATGGCTGAATAAGCTGTGGTAGATGATTACAATGGAATACTACTGCACTATAAGAAATTATGAGCAGTTTGATTTTAGAAAAAACATAGAAAGACTTGCATGAAATAATGCAGAGTGAAACAAGCAGAACCAAGAGAACATTGTATACAGTAAAAGCAATATTGTTCGAAGAGTAACTGTGAATGACTAAGCTATTCTGATCATTCAAAGCAACTACAAAGGACTTTTAGAGAAAAATGCTATCCACCTTCAGAGAAAGAACTGAAATATGTATTGTATATGTATATATATCATATGACATATATGTATGTATTGTATGGCTCCATATATATCTATATCAAATATTGGCCTTCTCTAAAGAAGGGTTGAAAGGGAGGGAGGGAGACAACTCGGAACTCAAAATGTAAACAAAAAAATTAATTAATTAAAAAAATAGATACTGGTCTGCCAATGGGCAGGAAGGAGAATGGGAGAGGAATGTAGAAAGGAAAAGACTCCAGAGGCTAGTACCCTCCCCAGGAAATTTTTATCTACTTTGTACTTAATATTCTATGACATGTTCTTTCCTCCACAGAATACAAACTCCTCCAGGGCAGGCACCGTTTGATTTTTGTCTTTGTATTCGAAGTGCTTGGCACAAGGCAGGCATTAAATAAATGCTTGTTGAATTTTTTAAGGAAAAAAGGAATGGAAGGAAACAAAAACTCCATTATATATCCCTCTACTTTGGTACCTTTATGGTACATAAACTAGACCAGGGGTGGGGAACCTGCGGCCTCAAGGCCACATGTGGCCTTCTAGGTTCTCAGCCCTTTGACTAAATTCAAACTTCACAGAACAAATCCCCTTAATAAAAGGATTTGTTCCGCAAAACATGGACTCAGTCAAAAGGCCGCACCCAAGGACCTAGAAGGCCACATGTGGCCTTAAGGCCACAGGTTCACTCTTTGAAAAAGGGGAGAAAGGGAGGGAAGAGGTGGAGGAGAAAGGAAGACTGAAATAGAAGGGAGTTTACAGAAGATGAAGGTCCATCAATTCTAAGCTACTGTACATCCAGTCATATCATAAATAATGTGCAAGATAACCAGGGCTACTCATTTGCCTGGGAAAGGCAGAGTGGGCAGGGACTTCAGTGTTGACAGGTATTAACTCTAACTAGTCAGCTCTATTCTTTGTTGTTGTTTTTTTTTGGCCAGGTAATGGGGTTAAGTGACTTGCCCAGGGTCACACAGCTAATAAGTGTCAAGTGTCTGAGGCCGGATTTGAACTCAAGCCCTCCTGACTCCAGGGCCAATGATCTATCCACTGCACCACCTAGCTGCTCCCAAGTCAGCTCCTTCTTCATCAGGGTCTGCTGTCCTGCATATACATACGTACTTCTAAGATCTCTGCCTCAACAGACCCCACTAAGTCCATGATCTAATATCCCAGCAAGAAGAAAAACGTTATTCTTCACTCCCTGGAGAAAGGTACTGGGACCCCAAGTCTTCTCCATCACAGAAGCTCTCTTCATCTTATTCCAAACTGAGTTTGTGTAAGCAATGTAGAATGTTGGGAATATGGAGAAGACAGACCACAGACAAAGGGGTTGCTATCACTCCACCTATGTAATATTGTTTCAACTCTGTACAGTACACTCTTTGAAAACAAGAAGCATATTTACTCTAAACCAATGTGTAATCCAATGCCCACCCTCAAGGGCAGGGCAAATGGACGGCATGCCTGGGAAACAGTCACGGACTGATTTAAAGCTTGGTAAAAAAGAGAACACTAGGAGAAGACCTAGTTCTAGTCTTAAAACTGCCATTCAGAAGCCTTGTCACTTAACCTCTCAGGTTGGATCTTTAAGACCCTCTCAAGTTCTGTATTCTGTGATGTTTAGGCAGGCACACACGTGAGTGCAGCAATCACACACACTTACTTTTCACATTTGATTCTGCCATTTTCGTGGTCTGAGGTTTCTCCAAAACAAAAATGGGTTTCTTCTCAAACCTGGAAAACCAGAAAGAACTAGACTTCAATTCGCAAGTGTCCACATCATAGCTCAGCTTTCAAAAAGTGGTATTCTTTGTACTACAAAAACTACTGGAAAAAATTTAAGTTGAAATTTCTATTCTGAATTTAACCATGAAGGAGAAGATTATAAGCAATCCACCAAGTATAAATGAACTTCTCTGATTTTTCCAGCCGTTAATAATCCACATTTGCTTAATATTCTCTTTTTCAGAACTTCTGATAGTTTCTGTTGGCAAATAATAAATAAGCTATTCCATCATCTCTTCAATGTAGGTTTTTTTGTAGACTTCAGTCCAGGAGTTAACATGTTTGATATATCATTCTCTAGAGCATCTTTCTTGCTTTAAGGTCTGCAAAGAAAAAATTAACATATTAAACATTTTTATATACTTACTGTTGTTTACCCTTTCTGAATATAAAATCCCTCCTCCCTGGGTTCAGAAAGCAAGAGTACATAGTTGCATGGAAAATAGAGTCCTCTTAAACAGAAATGCTTCCTTTCTACTCTAATAACTGATTATTCTCTCCCCCCCATTTTAATATACTTTATTTAACATTCACTTTTTAAATTTTGAGTTCTAAATTTTCTACCTTCCTCCCACCCCTCCCCCACCCATGGCAAAGGAAGCAATATATCAATTATACATTTGAAGTCATACAAAAATATATTTCCTCATTAGCCGTGTAACTGACTATTCTCATAAAAGTTTTTAATGGAAGAGATGCTTAAAGACGTTTATTCTCCCCAAGTTTTAGAAATACCATCTAACTAATACCGTCAAAGTATAAAATAAAAAAACTTCCAAGTTCAAGCATTCTAGGCTTCAAAATTACATCCTAGAGAGCATTCTCTTCAAAATTATCTCAAAGAACAAACATTACCTAAAACATAAATGACTCTTGAATCATTCTTATTTACTCAGCATGGTATTCCTCAAACTGTTACAAGGAAGATCCAACCCAGGGAGTCACAGCCCAGAGCTACAGAGCTCCTGTGGACCGTCCACCTAACTTCCTCCTCCACACTGCTACGTTCTTCCTTCCCTGCCACTAAATCTGCTCTATCATGCCCTCTCATTTTAATGCTTCATTACCTCCTGCCTGTCCACTACTACTCCATAGCATTTCTTTTTTGGAAGCACACACTGACTAATTGCTAATTTGATTTTATTTGGTAAGACTGGGGGGAAGGCACGGGATTTAAATCATGCTCCCTCCCTTCACAGAGGGAGGCCAAAAAAATAACTGGTGTCCTCAGGATGGACAGTAAGATGTTGGGAGGTATCACCCTATTCTAAGAACTAAGTCACTGACTCAGAAAAAGAGAATATGAAGATGGTTTTTTCAACAAGCCCTGCAAAGCTGGAAGTTCCTGGGGCAGTGAATAAGAGCTCTGGGCCTACAACTGGGAAGATCGAAACACAAAGCCCAGGCTCAGACACTTACTAGCGATATGACATGGGCATCTCTGACTGCATAAATTTCTTCATCTGTAAAATGGAGATAATAACAGCATCTATTTACCAGGGTTGTTGTGAGGATCAAATGAGATAATAATTGTAAAGTGCCTAATAGTGCCTGGCACATAGTAAGCACTATATAAATGTTAGTTATCATTATTATTAATATACAACTTGCCTGTAACTCCCTACCCAAGAAAGAGCAGTCATCAAAGCAATGAATTGGAACTACTTTTTCTCTCTTATACAAATCTCTTGGGCTGCCCTTCAGAAATATATTTATTCCTTTTACCAGCTACTTTTAAGATTTAAGCTTACAGGAAGGCACCCACATTAAGTGTTGGAAATTAGTCCATGGGAATTCAGAATATGACTCTGGAGCATAAAAGTCTTGCCTGGTCTCCCAAGGCAAGTACTTGACAGAAGAGGGTGAATATTGGGGCTATTCACTTGGGTCTCAGAGATATCTCCATGGAGAGAACAATGGTGGGGTGAGGTGAGGAGGGGGAGAACTGGTTAACTTTAATCCTGAAGTGATTTCCTAGGCTTCACCTATATAGGTAAAAGAACATTATACCAAAAACTAACTCAAGATGATTCAAGTAGGAAGGAAAGAACTAAGACTACAACAATGGCAGTAAAAACTGTAGTGAGTTTAAAATTCCCATAATGCTTTACAAAGCACTTTGTAAATTAATCAATAAGCACTTATTAAATGCCTCATATGTCCTAAGTACTGGTGATAACTTTTTTTTTTAAATCCGTACATTCAAGGAGCTTATACTCTATCAAGGGAAACAACAATACATACATAAACACAAAGAACATATGCAGGACAAACACAAAGTAGTTAGGAAAGAAGATCTTTAGCAGATGGGGGAGAGATCAAGAAAAGCTTACAGAGAAGGTGGTGTTAAAAACAATTCCTGCTCTCATTTGGAACAATACTCGAAGGGCTATAAAACTGGGCATACCCTTTGACCCAGCAATACCACTTCTAGGTCTGCATCCCGAAGAGATCATAAAAACGGGAAAAGGACCCATATGTACAAAAATATTTATAGCAGCTCTTTCTGAGGTGGCCAAGAATTGGAAATTGAGGGGATGCCCATCAATTAGGGAATGGCTGAACAAGTTGTGGTATATGAATGTAATGGAATAATATGTGCTTTAAGAAATGATGAGCAGGAGGACTTCAGAAAAACCTCAAAGACTGATATGAACTGATGCTGAGTGAAATGAACTGAACCATGAGAACACTGTACACAGTAACAACAATATTGTGTGATGACTGACCTTGATAGATTGAGCTCTCCTCAGCAATTCAAGGATCTAAGACAACTCCAAAAGCCTCCAATGGAAAATGCTATCCACATCCACAGAAAGAACTTTGGAGTACGAATGTGGATGGAAGCATACTATGTGCTCTCCTTTTCTTTTGTTGTTTTGTTTTTTCTTTGTCGTGGGTCATCCCATTAGTTCCAATTCTTGTTTACATCATGACTAATGTGAAAATGTTTAATACGAATGCATAACTATAGCCCATATCAGATTGCACACCGTCTTGGGGAGGGGGGAGAAGAGAGAGGAGAGAAAATTTAAAACTCAAAATTTTATGGAAGTGAATGTTGAAACTAAAAATAAATTAATTAATTTTTAAAAATTTAAAAAAGAATTTCTGCTCTCAAAAAGCTCATAGTCCAATGGGAAAGACAATATACAAACAACTATGTACAAACTATACACAGAATAAACTGGAGCTAATCAACAAAGAAAAGGCACAAAAACTAAAGGGAATTGGAAAAGCTTCTTGCAGAATGTGGGACATTAGCTGAGACTTGAAAGGGTATAGGTGTGTGAGTGAAATGAGGTGGCCTGATGCTGGAAGTAGAAAAAGCAAGATTTGGCAATGGTGGTCAGGATATGTTAAGTGACAGAGAGAAGTTAAAGGTAACACATAAATTACAAATCTGGGACACTGTAAAGATGGTGATGCCTTTGACAAAAATAGGAAAGATAAGAAGAAGAGATTTGGGGGAGAAGGTATGTGTGTATGAGTAAACTAGAAGCTTAGTTTTGGACATGATGAGTTTGAAGTGTCTCTAGGACATCTGTTTTTAAATGTCCAACAGACAACTATTGTTAGACTACCTAAGTTCAGGTGAAAGACTGGGGCTGGATATAGAAATTTGTGAGTCATTCGAATAAAGATGATAATGAAACACATAAAAGCTGATGAGGTCACCAAGGGAGTGCATAGGGAGAAAGAAGAGGCCCAAGAATGAGCCTTGGAGAACATCCACAATTAGGGGATGTGACATGGTGATGAGTCAGCAAAGCAGCCTGAGGAAAACCAACTCAAGTCAAAAAAGTATTTAAGTTACCACTAAGTGCCAGGGACTGTGCTAAGCAGTGAAGATATGGGGAAAATGAAACAACAACAGTCATTGCTCTCAAGGTGCTCACAGTCTAATGGGAGAGACAACATGCAAACAAGATAGATACAGAATAAACTGGAGTTAATATACAAAGAAAAGGCACTAGTACTAATCAGTACAGGGTGGCATTGTAGCTGGGACTTGAAGTAAGACAGGGACGTCAGGAGATTAAAAAATGAGAAGGAAGATAATTCCAGGCATTGGGAACAGTTAGCGAAAATTAATTGTGGGGAGAAGTGCCAGAATAATCCAGAGAGAAGAGAGAATACAGGAGGAGAGGGTGGTTAACAATATCAAATGCAGAAGTCAAAAAGAATGAAGACTGGAAAAAAAAAAAAAAACCCAACCATTTCAGCCAAGACTGAAAAAAAAAAAAAAAGACTGAAAAAAAATCACCAGATTTGGCAGTTAAGAGATATTGGTAACTCTGGAGAACAATTTTAGTTGAGTAATGACAGAGAAAGTGGAAACAATGAAAACAGCTTTTTTAAAGGAAATTGGCTGAGAAAAGGAAGAGAGACAGAGGATGATAACTTGAGGAGATGGTAGTGAGTTATGTTTTTTTAAGAATGGAGAAGACAGGGCAGCTAAGTGGTGCAGCGCATAGAGCACTGGCACTGGAGTCAGGAGAACGTGAGTTCAAATCCAGCCTCAGACATATAACACTCACTAGCTGTGTGGCTCTGGGCAAGTCACTTCACTCCAACTGCCTCACAAAAAAAAAAAATGGAGAAGATTTAGGCATGTTTGAAGGTAGCTGGTGGCACAATGAACAAAGGTGCCAGGATGCGTTCAAATCCAGCCTCCTACACTTACTCACTAGGTGAGCAAGCTCTTAGCAATGTTCATTCAATTGAATTGAGCCTAGACAAGTCACTTAACGTCTGTTCTTAAGCCCCTCAAATGAGGGAAATAATAGCAGCTACCTCCCAGGATTGTTGTGAGAAATAAATGGGATAATTTTTGTTAAAAGCACTGTGAACACAATGCTTGGCACATAGTAGACTATATTGATGCTTATTCCATTCCCTTCCCAGCAGGGAAAGAACCCACAGAAAGAGCAAGATGGAAGTTCAGAGACAGTGGATAACTGAGGAAACAATCTGCTGGAAGAGATAGGATCAAGGGTACATGTTACAGGCTTAAGTCAGACCTCCAAAATCTGTTATACAAATTTGTAACATTAAAGAGCCATTTTCCAAAAGATAAGCTGCCAATGGGCTTATTAAAAAAGGGCTAATAAATTCTTATATCCTTTAACTCAGAGTTTCCACTACTAGGACTGTAGACCAAGAAGGTTAATGACAGCAAGAGCAAACCTAGCTGAACAAAAATATTCGTAGCAGATTTGTTTTTTATAATAAAACCCTGGAAACAAAATGTGTGTCCAACAATTGGGAAATATCAGAACAAATTAAATGTAACAGAATATTACTGTACCACAGGCAATGGTAATTATCAAGAATTCCCAGAAACACGGCAAGACTTATATGATGAAACGATGAAGAAAAAAAGTTAAAATATACACGACACCAATATAATACAGCCAATATTGAGAGGCAGCAGAACTTTTAACAAACAATATCATATACAATCAGCAGAACTCTGTAAGTTTTTACTTGACTATTTTTCTTTGTCAAAAAGGAGGGTTCAACCTGGAGGGGCAAGTTGAGAAATGATTGACAAAGACAAAAGGCATCAATAAAATGTTAGTACCACACTACCAAAATTAAAGGCCACACACTCCTTTCTGTTAATCTGCTTCAGTAAAATTTACACAAAAGAGGACTTGGTTAGTATTTGTTGGGGAATGTCTGTTGTGTCAAAACAAAATGCCTCAATAAATTGTTTAAAATTAAGAAGTGCTTTATGTAGCTCCTCATAACAACTCTGTGAGGTAGATAGTATATTGTGCGTTTGAGAAAACAGGCTTAGAAATTACCAAAATCACTTAGCTGCTGAAGACCCACGAGTAAAAATTAAATAGAAATCTATCTATTATTTGAGGCTGCTGACAACTGCTCAGTCTACAACCAGAACCATTTCTCTACTTCATGACCATAGAAATTTTCTTCCTTACCACAGAGCTCAAAGCAGGAAAGAAAAGTCTTACCACATTACAGACAGAAGTAAAATAAACAGCCACTGCAAGCTTAGGGAAATTAAGTTATAGAGTTTACTTCATACTGGTCTCTTATAAATGTCACTTCCCAACATGCAATACACCAAGCTGCATTACCAGATTGAACTGGAATATCCCCCAAAGTAAGCACTGGTTCCTTCTGTCTGGCTTAGTGATGATGGAAATTGCTTCATGTAAAAACAGACATTAAATGCTGGCATGCTGGAGGGAAGCCCAGCACTGTGGGGCATACAGCATCTTTCCCACTCTTTATTGGGGTCACCTGCAATGTTGATTCTTACTTTTGATCCAGGAGCCAAACCCTACCCTCCACACAAATCAGGAAAATAAACCTACATTCCCTCATCTGACAAGCACAGACAATTGCTTGCAACCCTGTACTAGAAATTCTATTACATAAAATTGAGCTGGAGTCTAAGCTCCAACAAAAACAGGCCAAGAATTGTATTTACAACAAAGTGACCAAGACTCCAACATAAGGAGCCTCAGAACATACTAGGAAGAGTGTCAGAGATCAGAAAAGTGAAAAATTCCATTCAGCTGTCCTTGTAAATTTCTATCTGTTGTACTTCTTTAGATTGGAATGTACTCCTATATTGCTTGACAGTTTTCTCCACAAGGAAATACAAACAGCTAAACCTGCAATGTTCTCCAAGAGCTAACAAGGGACCCTCCAGACTTCACATCAGGAATAAAGGCTCATCTGGCCAAAAATACAGTAACAAAGCACAAGCATATTTTCTCCTAAATCTAAGGTACCACCAACTGTTTTTGACAGGCCTTCCACTGACCTGGACCCTTGACTTTGTTAACAAATAACTCTCATTCATTCATTCTCATCCTCTCTCTCTCATACTACTACTACCACTACTGCCCTGTCTGTTGAGATAAGATTGCGACATCCTTCACAGACTGGGAGGCCAAGGGCCCTGCCTAACATCAAGGAATCACTAACAATAATGATAATAATGCTATTGAGAATAACTGACATTTATATAAGCTTTACATATATATTAACTCATTTGATTCTCACAACTCACGGTGTGGCTTTCAATCACTTTATTTCTACGGGCCTTAATAAGCTAACCTGTCTATGAAGCAACTATAAACACCTGACTACGAAGGTAGGTTTTAAGAAGGCTGTGCGAGCAGGGCTTACTAAGGAACACTTAAAGGTAATGCTGAAGGTGAAGGTACTTTTATTTGGGCAGAAACATCCTTAAGGCGCAGGTTGCAGTAAGGGGGATCAGGTCACTGGAGTGGCTGCGGAGAAGGGAAGAGAAGGAAGGGGATAGGAAGGAGTGCAAGGTGGAAGTACCTTCGTTTGGGGAATAACGTAGGGGAGTATAGCCTTCACTCGGTGGGAGAGAAGACTCCTGCAAGGGAAGGAAGGGGTGGAGGGAGGCGCAGTGCTGAAAAATACAAAGTGGGCGGAGGGAGAATGGTTTTGGGGGCGGGGCAGTCTTCAAGGGATTACAGCGCCGGAGAGGAGGAGCAGCAAGGCAGTTTCGCTGGGGAACAAGGGGAGGAGGCAGGAGCCCGGGAGCCACGCTGCATGGAAGGGGATGACGGTGCAGGGAGATTCCCTTTACCTGAGGGAGAACACCTGCACGGGGAAGGTGGGAAAGCGACAGTGCGCAGGAGTGGGGAAAAAAGACCAGAGAGCTGAAAGCCAGGGAGACAAGAGCCGGCGGGCCGTGACCTTGGGCGGAGGAGGCCGCCCCTGTTGCGGCGCTGCCTCGGTCTCCCCTGGGCTGCGGCCAGGGCGGGGTGGGCTCGGCTCCACCATCTCCCTCCCGGAAGCCCAGGGAATGGAGCCATCCCCGGCTGTCTGAGGAGGGCGCATGACGTACCCTCCACCTCCCCTGGCCCGCGCCGGTTAGTTACCTCAGCTGCCTCCGGAGCCTCCTCCCGAGCTACTGCAGCCACGGCACAGCCAGCCGGAGCTCAGCTGCAAGGTTTGGCAAGCCGAGGCGCGCGCGTCACGCTGCCGGCCCGCGCGCCCGTGCTCCACACCCCGCTCCGAGACAGCGCGGAGGCCCCGCCCCTCATTCCTGCCCAACCAACCGCAAGCTCCGGAGCGGACACTCGGGCCTCCGCCCCCTCTGCGCTCTGCATTCCGATTGGTCTTTCCCGCCACGACCCGATTCTTTTCTCCAACCCCTCTTTTGGGAGGCCCCAACACACTCGCGTGCACGCGCGCACGCGCGCTCTAGCTTACGCGCCCTCCGGGCTTCCTCCTTGGCAGCCCGTAGGGCTCCCCAACCAACCAAGCCCGCCCACCACGTGATCTTCTGCACCTGACAGTTGGGCCGACGAGGGGGGGAGGGGGAAGGTGTGGGAGAAGGGGGGCGTTGCGCGCGCGCCCGGCGAAGGTGAGCAGGGGGAGGGGCCGTAGGCTATCCAAACAAATTCGAGGGGGCGGTAGGGGCGGGGCGCCCCTCCCCCTCCCCGTGCCCTTCCCTGCTAGGGTGGCGCCACGCCCCGCAGCCCCCGCCCGTGGCACTGCCCAGCCTTCCTCTCCCTTCAGTCCGTTTCCCCTCCAGTCATTGCCAGTTCCGCCCCACACCCCTAGCTCGTGTGTGTGTGTGTGTGTGTGTGTGTGTGTGAGAATGAATGAGTGACACCCTCACCCACCCAAACTCTCGCCCCATCCTCCCCCACCTATCCTATGACTGGCACCCGTGCACCCCTCTCCTCTAGACAGCGTTCTCTTTCTCACGCTTCTTAGGGACACCCCCCCCAAAACATCCAAGTTCTCATCCTCCCGTTGCTCCCTCCCCCAACCTAGGCCATTTAATAATCATAGTCATAGCAAACATTTGTATGGAGCTTACTACCTGCCAGGCACTGTGTACTAAGTGCTGTAAAATTATCTCATTTGACCCTCACAACAAACCTAGGAGATAAGTGTTATTATTATTCCCATTTTACAGATGAGGAAACTCAGAGGTTAAGTGATTGGTCTAGGTTCACACACAGCTAGTAAGTTGTCTCAAGCCACATTTGAACTCAGGTCTGCCAGATTCCAGGTGGAGCACTCTCTCCATTTTGCCACCTAGCTGTCCTCACCCAGGTTCTCAACCTCTTCCCAAACCAAAACATTTATTAAGTGCCTACTATGTTCCAGATGCTGTGCTAAGCACTGGGAATACAAAAAGAAGCAAAAGGCAGTCCCTGTCCCCAAGCATGCCAACAAATATCTACAAAGCAAGCCATATACAGGAGAAATAGGAAGTAAAAGAGTTGGGCTTCCTAAAGAAGGCCAGATTTTAACTCAACGTCCAGGTTCTCATTCTCCCCTCTGCCAACCTAGAGCACACAGGTTCTTGTCCTCCCACCAAAAACTAGGCCATTCAGGTTCTCATCTACCTCCTACCCCCTCTCATCCCACCCCACTACATACAAGTGTTCTTACCTACAAAGAGGTCTTCATTCCCACCCCTAATATTCCAGTTCTCATCCCACAAAATCCAAGGTGTTTTTTTTTATTCCTCTCTCAACATTCAGATTCTCCTTTTCCCCTCCCTTTCAACAATATTTCAACCAACAAGCTCCTACTGTGTGCTGAGCATTGTGGGCACTGTGTTAAGGACTGGGGATATAGACAAAAATGAAACAATCCCAGCCCTCAAGGAGCTTACAGTCTATAAGGAGAGATGTATATTTACAAAATAAATGCAAAACAATTTGAAGGGGGAAGGGAGGTCTAAACTTCTGGAGAGGAATCAGAAAAAGATAAATGTAGAAGTTGAGCTTTGAAGGCATAATGAGGAATTGTCGATGAGAACCTTGTGCATAAAAGCATGTACAGCAATATGGAATGTGTTCAGGTATTCTGTGACTGTTTACTCTGTGCTGCTTACTGCTGTAGACTCCCATGGTGGCAATTCAACCTGTTTTCTGGTGGGTGATTTAGAGATGAGGAAAGAGGTAGCAACAGTGGTGACTTCCTGCTGCCTGGTGGTAGCCTGTCTCCTCACCAGGGCTGTCACATGGCCTCTTTATGGCTGTCACATGCCTCTTTACATGTGTTCTTTCTTGCTGTTAGGTGAAAGAGTATTGGCTGGCAATAGAACAGAAGTTATTTGCTCCAAAAGGTCAGAAGAGCCACCATCAGTCCAAGAACTGGGGTCCATACCAGATTTTGCTTTCAGCCTAGCCAGGTGAGGCACCAGGGAGACCCTGAGGAGTAGCCTGCTTGACCCACACCACTAGTGGATTGACTCCAAAACACCCCCCCCCCCCCCCCCGCAGGAAGGAAGCTACTTCTCCAATGCCTATGCTATACCTAGGAGTGACCTTGGTGGGATGAATTTTTGTGGCAACCATATTAAATTTGAGCCCACTCTCCCCAGGGGATAAGGTGGGATAGGAAAGAATGTGCCCCCCTCCCAGGTGTTGGGAGGAAATGCTTTGTAACTTTCTTTAGACTATACAAGTCCAAAATGTCATAATCAATCATAATCAACAATATAGAGAAGGTTGATATTAGGGAGTTGAAATAGAAAGTTGATATTGGGGAGAACACAACTGGAATGGAAACTTCAGCCAACAGCAATAGAAAAAATCTCCCACTGCCCTTTAGGGGAGTGCCCAGAACCATGAGGGGGATACATAGCTAGCCAAACCCCTGGGGACCTTGACATTTCAAGTAACAAGTGAGATTTTTAAAAAAGAGTATATATGGCTAAAGAGGAAACCAGGGATCCTAGGAGGAAGGAGGAAACACATTCCAGGAGTGGGAGAGTAGGAGATGGCCATCGCAAAGGCATTGAGATGGGGGGGGATGTGTGTGTGTGTGCGTGTGTATCCGGTCCTAGTCTTTCCCCTGAGCTTCAGTCCTATATCACCAATTAATCACCTCTTGGACATTTCAAACTGGATGTCTCAGAGGTGTCTAAAACTCAACAAGTCTAGAGCTAAACTCATTTTCTTTCTCCCCACCCCCACCCCAGTCACCTAAGCCTAGGTATCATCCTCAACTCATTACTCACTCTCATCTTCCTATCCAGTCAGTTGCCAAATTCTGTCAATTCTACCTTTGTAATATCTTTTTATACACACACACACACACACACACACACACACACACACACACACACACACCCCCTTCTCTCCTTTGACCTGGCCACTATCCTAGAACAGGCCCTGGACTGTTTCAATAAGCCTTCTGATTGGCCCCCCTGCTTCACGTTTCTTCCCCACTGGAATCCACCCTCTACTCAGCTATCAAAGTGATCTTCTTAAAGTGCAAGTCTGACCACTGTCACTCCCCTACTTAATAAACTCCAATGACTTTCTATTGCCTTCAGGATAAAATATAAACTCCTCTATTTAGATATCTGGTAAAGCCCTACACAACCTGGCTCCAGTGTACCTTTCCAGCCTCATTGGACTTGACTTCTCCTCCCACACTCTGTGTGATCTGACCAAGTTGGCCTTCTCTCTGTCTTTCACACACAGCACTCCACTTTCCATCTCTCGGCCTCTGTACTAGCTGGACCACATGTCCAGAGCGTACTGTCTTTACAGCTTCCTTATAATCCTTTGTCTTCCTTTGCTGCTGCTGTTTGTCCTTCATTCTCGAAGAGGACCATGACGTCAGGGAAGTGATGCCATGACATGCGAGTGAATTGGATTTAAGTGAGGGAGGGCCGTGCAAGGTCATCAGCCTCACTTTCTCCTCCGGAGCCATCTGGGTCCAGTGGCCAGACATGGATCATGTGTTATCCTGTCCTATGTCTTCCTTTAAGATGCAACTCAAGCACCATCTTCTACATGAAGTCTTTTCTAATTCCCCCAACAGTTAGTGCTCTCCCTCCCTAATTTAACTACTTTGTATTTATTCACTTTATATTTATGCTGTATGTATACATATGTACTTATATGCACTTATCTTTCCTATTAGAATGTAAATTCTTTGTGAGTAGAAATTGGTTCATTCTTCCCCATGCCTGCCATTGTGCCTAGCACATATGAGGAATTTAATAAAAGCTTGCTGATTTATTGATTGAGATGGAATATCATATTTGAGGAATAGCAAGAAGGCCAGTTTGATTAGAACGTATACTATGTGATCAGGAGTAATGGGATATGGGTTGTGTAATGCTTTATATATCAAAGAGAGTTTTCATCTATGTTCTTTGTCTCTTCCCAACATCCAAGTTCTCATTTCTGTCTGGCCTTCTTTTTGGTGCATCAGATTGGTTGCCAAGTCTTTCCTTGATTCTGCTTTCAGTATCTCCTGTACTTCTCTTTCTCTCCACTCATAGCAATACTACTCCTAATTGTTGAAAAAAATGATGAAATATAAACTCCTTTTCTACCTAAAACTGGCAATTCAGGTCTTTCACAATATGATTTCAATCTTTCTAGCTTTATTTAACATTACTCTTTTTTTTTTTTTTTAGGCAGTTGAAGTTAAGTGACCTGCCCAGGGTCACACAGCTAGTAAGTGTCAAATGTTTTGTCTGAGGCGGGATTTGAACCCAGATCCTCCTGACTTCAGGGCCAGTGCTCTACCCATTGTGCCACCTAGCTGCCCCAACATTACTCTTCATCATGCACTCTCTTCCAGCCAAACTGGACATACCACTTCCTTCCTGAAATGTACACAGAGGTTAGGACAGAGGTTCAACATGTTCCAACTTTTCATGAAACCTTAACTGATTTCCATATACCTATGCTAAAAGTGTACCTTCCCTCAAATTTTCCTAGAGCTCTTTATCTCTCCCTACCTAGTATTACTTTTGTGCGTACCATACCATCTCTTCAGTACAATGTGTAACCTGTAGCCCAGGGAGCATCACTCTCCCACAAGAGACCCTTGCTGTAGCCAATCAATCAAATCAATGGACTGGATTCAGCCCCAAGGGAGGCTGATCCCCAAAAGGAGGAGTCAGGCTTTTACTGGCACATTGATGTTATTATGTCCCCATCCCGTGAAAATCTCTTAGAACAAAGCTTAGGTTTGGCACATGTCTAGGATATCGCCAAAAAGGATATTATTCCTTTTAAATGAATAGTAAAGAGATAAATCTCTTCTAGAAAAGTAAATCGATATATAAAATAGAAGCTATCGTATCTAGAACAGATGTTCATTTCTTTCATCACAAAAGGAGTGCTTAACACCCATGTTGCTCACAGAAGCTGTTGGGGTCATTACCTAACCTTCCACTCTCAAAGATGGTAGATAGCCCAGAGCAAGGCTTCATCTACCCTTTAGGCTCTTCAAGCCTCCTCGTGTATTTTGGCAGCATCTGAGCATGATACACATGGTCTAAATATGGCCTCCCAGGGGCCAGAGTCAAACCTTCATAGAGGTATGTGTTCTAAGTTAAAACCTAAACTCAGACACTTTGTGGCTGGGTGACCCTGAGCAAGTCACTTAACCTGTCTGCCTCGGTTTCCTCATATGTAAAATGGGAATCACAATAGCACCTCTCTCCCAGGGTGGTTATGAAGATAAAGGGAAATACTTGTAAAGTGCTTTGCTAACCTTAAAATACTAATAAATGTTTGCTATTATTATCATATATGTATAATTTAACAAATGATAATAAACAGATTATACATACACACAAGATGTCCCGAAAGTCTTACTGCAATTTTAAAACTTCAATAAATTCACTACAATTTTTGGGACACCCTGTACTGACTACATAGACATACAAATTTGTTTCTAATCAATTTAGAATATTTTGGCCATGACCAAAATCACCCCAAACCCTTAAGATATCGGTAATTGACTCCTTTTCACTTGTCAGGAAACTCAGTCTTGCTCCACTCACTGTCTCTCAAGATATTAAATAAAGCCCTAAATCTTCTTCATAAAATTGAAAGCAGCTCCCTCAAAAAAGACTTCTTCATCCTTCTGTGTCTTTATTTTCTCTCAAGCTAATACTTTTAATCATCTCTTTTCACACTCTCCTTGAGTCCATGGGAAAAGCCTCTAACAGTACAAATTCTTTGTGGATAATCCTGCCTTCTCCCTGTCTCCACTGGGGTAGAGACGCCAGTGGGTAGCTAGGTGGCAGATTAGACAGAGAGCAGGATTTGGAGAAAGGAATACCTGAGTTCAAATCCTAACCCAGGTACTCCCTGGGCAATTCTCATCATCTTTCTAAATATCTCAGTTTCCTCATTTATAAAACGAGGGTAATAAAAAATAGCACCACCCTCACAGAATTGCCATGAGGATCAAATGAGTTAACATATGCAAAGTGCTTGTAAACCTCAAAGCTCTATACAGATGCTAGCTACTGTTATTCTTGGGCTTTGTTTCAAGCCATTTTTCAACTGTCACTTTGAACTGCCACACCAACTGTGTTCCTCAAAATTCTAATTGCTCTTAAAGCTAGAGTAACTAGATCCCTATGATCCAGACAAAGATCTTAGATCCCTATGGTCCCTATGAGCCAGACATCTGAAGCAAGTGATACAACAAGATCAGTTTGTTACCTATGCTAGTGAAAAGAAACAAACGAGGTGGCCAGGGAATTGAGGTGCAGTCTCAATCGCATCTAGGCCATCATATGTTCTTGCTGCCCTGTGCAGGAAGTCATCATTGCTGCTGGGGGGAGGAGATTCCCTGCCCGCCCCCTGGCAGGAAGTCTGATGGAGATTCCCTGCCCAAATCCCAAGTAGCACACACCAAAGAGGGGAAGTGAGAGAAAGGGGGAAACACTGTCGTCCCTTTTTTAAAAGATGATTGAGAAGTTGGTTCTTCCTGGCTCAATTGCTAATCCTTCCATCATGGTGACCAAGGTACCAAGCAGGAGGCTCTGATTGTACGTGCTCTTTCTCAAGAGACAAAAGCATGTAGCTACATATGCTCGCACCATGGGCTTACCGCTATTAAAAATGTAAACTCCTGGCAGTTTTCTATTTTTAATCTTTGTGACACTTAAGCACGTGATAATAGGGGTGACTTTTGTGTACATTTGTTGGTTATCTCATGAGACACTTGAAATATTGCCATAGAATAGAAACTTCCAGTAAGCCTACAGAAAGACAGAATATCCATTACCATTATCAAAAAGGGAAGTATAGTTCAGAATTTTGCCCATCAAGTGGTATGCTACTTGAGCGACCAGTCCAGGACATGTTGATACGTGTGTAAATGATTATCTTTATGCACATGTGCAGGTCAACCAGCCCTGCTAAGGAAAGGAAAGAATTTCTCACTAACCTAAACTCTGAATTATGCTAGGACATGAAAAGTAAAATATTGCTCTGAATGTTAAATATACAGAAAATGTGGCTCTAGAACTCCCCCTAATCCTCGAAAATTTCTTGCTCTCTGTTGGTCAACCATCACTTTGCTAAGACTCAGGTAAATGATATTCACTGGCTACCCAATTTATTTAATATATCAAAAATGTAACGAAAATGTTTGGAGCTGTGCCCCTCCCACAGATTGTAGAAATAGAGTAAGAGAATCAGTTATAGGATCCAGGGGTGAAGCTCCAGTTCTGGAAACCATGAAATCAGGGGGAAAATGAGGTTTCCTGTCCAATCTCAGCTCATATCATGGCTCCCAGTATGATTTCACTTCTCCCACTGCCTTTCCTGGTACTGTTTCTACTGATTTGAGTTCCTGCAGCAGCAACTGACCATGATCACCACCACCAGGACCCCCAGAAATTCAAGGTGTAGCACTCCATAGGGGCTTGCTCTCCTAATTTGAAATAGCACTCATGGCTTGGGGTCCCCAGAGAGTAGACTACTACTTCTCCTCTGGATTCTAGGGGTAACCTTGAAGGAGTGGGTGCTCTTACTCAAAAGTCCCTACCAGTGTTCTCTTGGTGCTTCTGATTAACACTGAGCCAGTAAACTTGATTAGGTTTTAGCAAAGATATTTACTAAAAAGTTATAGCAAAAACATTTTGTACAAAACATTCTGTCCAAAAGTTACCATAAATACTCTTCCACAAATACAGTTCCATGGGAAGAGTGGGCTCAAATTTAGAGTACAATAGTAGTGAGGTACACATGTAAGATACATGTAGAGCAAAAGGCAACTCACAACTTTCGGTACTTTACAGCCCAAAAGTCCTCTTTTGAATCCATAGCCAGCATGATCTCCAACTCCTGGAGTATGGACTAATTATCTAACAAAAACTGCTGGGAAAACGGGAGAGCAGGCTGGTAGAAATTGAGGTCAAACAATATACTATAATAAGCTCCAAAGGTATACATAATTCTAATATAAATGCTATATCATAAAGTAAGGGGACAGGAAAGTAGCTACCAATTGCAATTATGGAGAGGCATTCTTACCAAACAAAAGTCAGAGGAAGGAGATAAAATGGGTGGTTTTGATTGCATAAAATCAGAAGCTTCTCCACAAACAAAATTGTGCATTTGGGCACAAAAAGTCAACTTCATATGTATAAGATGGGGGAGCTATAGTTAAGACAATAATTGTTCTGAAAAAGATCTGAGGAATTAAGTGGGCTCCAAGCTCAATGTGAGTCAGCAGTGTAATGCGGCAGTCAAACATTTTAATGCAATTTTGGGCAGCTTTAGGGAGATATTTCTAAGAATAAAAAAGTTGAAGGCCCATGGAACTCTGCCCTTGTCATACTTCATCTAGAGTTATTTTGTTCATTTGGCATCACAGTTTAAGATGACCTCCTGAAAGAGAAGTGATGGAATCAATATGCAGACTGAGGCCTCTGTTTTTGGACATGGTCAATGTGTGAATTGATCTTGCCTGCCTATACATATTTGTTACACAGGTTTTATCTCTCCCCCACCCCCTTTTTTTTTTCCAGTGGTGAGGAAGGAAAATGGAAGGGAAAGAAAAGAAATGCTTGGTGATTAAAAAAATGAAAAATGAAAAAATAGGAACATTGACAAACTGGATAGTGTCCAAAAAAGGGCAATCAGGATGATGAAGTGCCTTGAGGCACTGACATGAGGATCAGTTGAAGGAAATGGGTATGTTTAATCCAAAGTAAAGAAGACTCAAGGGGGACAGAATAACTGTATTAGAGTATCTGAAGGAATGCCATCTTTGGTCCCAGAGGACAGGAGCAATGGTGAAAGTTGCAAAGAGGCAAATTTATGTTTGAGATCAGGAAATACTTCCTATCCATGACAGCTGCCCCAAAATGGAAGGGGCTGCCATCAGACGTGGTAGGTTCCCCTTGCCTTGGAGGTCTTCAAGCAGAGGCTGAATGATCATTTATCAGTGATGTTATATGTGAAGAGTTCGGGCTAGACGGCCACAGAGGCCCCTCCAACTCTCAAATTCTGTGATTCTTTGAAGAGGCAGCATGATACGGAGGAGTGATTGGATCGAAAGTCAGGTGATCTAGGACTCACAGTAAGCCAGCTGTGCAACTGTGGGCACGCCTTCTCACTTTTTGAATTTCATTTCTCTCATTTGAACCACGGACTCTATATGAAGGGGAAGACTGGGGAGGTATATTTAATTTTCTGTGCCAGGATCATTAGAACTCGCTCCCTCTCCTCTGTTCCCCTCTCTCCTGCTCTGCCCTCCTCTCCTCTGTTAGCCTCTCCTCTTTTCTCCTCCCCTCCCTTCTTCATCTCTTCCCCTTCCCTCTCCTCTCCGCGAGTCCAGAGAGAAGAGAATGAAAGCAGGCACCAGGCTACCTTTATGAAACACTTGGTAAACTTTCGACCACCAAATAATATGAGTTGTTACTTACAAGAATGTGGATCATGATACTTAAGTAGCAGAGTTAACCCTAAGGATCTGGGCACGCACTCTGGCTCTGTGGGTGCTCACTACTAGAGTCCATGCCGGCTATCCCCTTCAGTTTACTACCCAACTTCTTAGAGAAGATGGATGAATGCCATGAGGAAATGCCAGAAGGAGCTGCAGTGGAAAGGACCCAAAAAAACCACATCCTGTTCTGGCTTGCCAGGAGATCCATGGGCAGTACAGGTCAAAGGTCACAGTGAACCGTGTGTTCAGCAATCCCACAAAGTACCTTTCCTTTTCAAGGAGACTGATCATGTAGGCAACAGGTTATTGTTTTACATTCTAATTTTTTACTTGAATGCTTATGAGTCTTTTGGGTTTTAAGCATTTCCTTTGTGATGATAGAAATAATCATCCTGTGCTTGATTATCTACTTTATACATTGAATATATTTTCTAGAAGACACCCTACCAATCCTTTTCAGAGGACACCCTACCTAAGTTTTATTTAAGAAAATTTTCTCCCCCAGAACTCTGAGGTAGAGGGGCAATGAGCCAAAGAATATGAAAAAAGTTTGACTCCCCTCTCCTAGGGATCAGGCTTCCTTAAGATTGAGCCTGATCGATGTGCGTCCAGGGTGGTGCCCTTGCCCACGGGAGTGGGTCCTTCTTGCCTTCATATAACACTTGTTATGTAGTTTAGAATATATTAGACAATACACGGAATGAATGAGCTCTCCCACAGGGAGTGAGGTCACAGCTTGAGCGTAAGAGAGAAAGTCTCAGATTCCCCATGGGAAATTCCCCAAAGTCTCTAACATGGTAAGCTAAGGATACACAGGAATATGATTGAGGTACCAGCTCCTCTACTTGCTGGCTTCTTCCCAGAGGTCTCCTCTCCCTCCAGGGATGTCTCCCTGAAGAGAGGCTGGAACCACATGGTTTCCCCTCTTAAATATCGAACCTTAAAGAAGGATCTCTCCTTTCCCAAGCTCTCACCAACTCTGCCCCTCATACAGGCATGAAATACCTGTAATCATTCTCCATCAATAAAGAGTCTTACGTGAATAGGCTTGAGCCTG
This sequence comes from Vombatus ursinus, assembly GCF_900497805.2. NCBI lineage: Eukaryota > Metazoa > Chordata > Mammalia > Diprotodontia > Vombatidae > Vombatus > Vombatus ursinus. Next base: position 1,266,073 of record NW_020952097.1, read on the forward strand.
GGTTACAGTTAGATTTGCGAAGACAGAAGAAAGGAGAAGCCAAGTCATTTCCAGCCTACGAAACACTAGAAATATAACAAAGGAAAGAATGAGCTTGGACAATAACCTAAATGGAACAGAGTAATAATTAATGATTTTTGTAGAATGGTTTAAACTTTGCAAAGTACTTTTAGACATTATTCCACTCAAAATTCATAATAACCCTTTAAGGTAGATGCTAGAGGTCTCATTCTCCTTTTGTAAATGAGGAAATTGAGGTCCAAAGAGGCTGTGACTTTCCTATGGCCACACAGCTAGTAAATATCAATTGCTGAATTTAAACCCACGTCTTTCTGACTGTTTACTCATCAGTGGTGTAAAACTCAAATAGAAACGGAGACCACTAAACCATACATGGCAGCTACGTGGTGCAGTGGATAAAATACCAGGCCTGGAATCAGGAATACTCATCTTCCTGAGTTCAAATGTGGCCTCAGATATTAGCTGTGTGATCCTGCGCAAGTCACTTAACTCGGTTTGCCTCTGTTCCCTCAGGAAGGAAATGACAAACTACTCCATTATCTTTGCCAAGAAAATCCCAAAAGGGGAAGTGGAAAGTCAGACATAACTGAAACAACTGAACAACAATAAACCATGCATAAGGATACCTGTGAGTCTCATATTGACTTAGAAAACCACATATTAACATTATCTGTGTTTTATCACATTTTTATCTATTTCATTAAATATTTCCCAATTATTTTTAATATGATTTGGGCTGGCTGCATGCAGACCTTGGGCAGTGTGTCTGACACTTCCCTACTACCCTAACATGTTGGGAAAGTGGTAATTACCAAGAGCCAACATGTCCATTAAAGTCATGCCACTGATAGAGACAGGAAATAAGACCAAGAGAACAATACACAATGTAAGTGACAAGATCACTAAAAGGAAGTTAACTGAGCAATAGAAAAACCAGTGAAGATCCCAACAAAAGAAATAAAGACATAGGGGCACCTAGGTGGTGCAGTGGATAGAGCACTGGCCCTAAAGTCAGGAAGACCTGAGTTCAAATCCAGCCTCAGACCAAACACTTGATATTTACTAGCTGTGTGACCCTGGGCAAGTTACTTAACCCCAATTGCCTAAAAATAAAAAAAAAAAAAAGAAATAAAGATATACCCATTCTCTCATGGTGGAGAGGTGAGGGATGACTAGGACAGAATATTGTGGATACACACAGATTGCTATCTCTTTATTAGATTTTTTTCCTGTTTTTCTTAATAACAAGGGAAGGTTAAATCTAGGTCAGGGTATGAGAAACAGCTGTGAAGGCCTTAATGAAATACATCTAAGATACTGTCCCGGCAGTTTGGTGGGACAAAAAATATACTTTTGCATAAAGAATTAAATCAACCAGTAAAGGATATAAGATGTTGCCTCTTTTGTCCATGAACAATTTGATATCTGAAAGGAGTAGGAAAAGAACTTTGGTTTAATTAAAAACTGCTAAAAATCTATGCGTAAATAATTGTATTTTTCAAAAGGGATGTGACCAATTCGAGGCAAAAAATAAATTGTGGCATAAATATAAAGTCTTAAATCACCTTGTAAAGGATGTAAGGTAAAGTCTTTTTTGTATATAAACAAACAGCTTGATGGTTTAAAGTCAGTAAATAAGCACTTATTAAGCACCAACTATGTGTTAGGCACTGTGCTAAGTGCCAGATATACTATGCAAGGCAAAAGACAGTCCTGGCTCTCAAGGAGTGCACAGTCTAATAGGAGGAAACAACAGGCAAACAAAAAAATATACAGGATAAATAGGAGACAATCAATAGAAGACACTAGCTTTAAAGGGGATCAGGAAAGGCTTCTCTTAGAAAATGGGATATTAGCTGGAATTGAAGGAAAGCAGGAAAGCCAAGAGGTAGCTATGAGGAAGAAAAGTATTCCAGGCATGGGGGACAGACAGTGAAAATGCCCAGAGTCAGAGAGGGAGTGTCTTGTGCAAGGCACAGCAAGGAGGCCAATGTTACTGGATCACAGGGTATGTCAGGGGGAGAAAGTTGTAAGAAGCCTGGAAAGACAGGAAGGGACCAAGTTGTGAAAGCCTTTGAATGCCAGAGGATTTTATATTTGACCCTGAAGGTGACAGGGTGCCACTGAATTTACAGAATGGAATGGAGTTGATGTGGTCAGATCCATGCTTTACGAAGATTAATTTGACAGCTGAATGGAGGATAGGCTGGAATATAGGGAGACTTGTAGCCAATCAGCAGGCTACTGCAACAGTCCAAGCATGAAATGACGAAGGCCTGTACCACAGCGTGGCAGTGTCAGAGGTTATGAGGGTAAAATTGACATAACTTGGCAACAGATTGGATATGGGAGGTGAGAAAGTGATGAGTCCAGAATAACTCCTAGGTTGTGAGCCTGGGGGATGGGGAAGATGGTGGTATCGTCAACAGTAATAGGGAAATTCAGAACAGGAGAGAGTTTGGGGGGAAATACAGTAAGTTCAGTTTTGGACAGGTTGAGTTTAAAATGTCTATGGGGACATACAGTTTGAGATGTGTAATAGGCAGTTGGAGATGAGAGTATGAAGCTTAGAAGAGAAGTGAGATCTGAATAAGGAGATTCGAGAATCATCAGCTAGGGACGATCATTGAAACCATGGGAGGTGAATAAATGAAGTAACATAGAAGGAGAAGAAAAAGAACTGTCACTTGTTCAAATCTTATAAAATGTAAATATAAAGCAACAGTTTTCAAAGACATAGCTGTGGAAGAGGTATATTGAAAACTAATAAATGGCTGGAGCTGCAGGACATTGCGGTCCCTTAGTTCATTTTCATGTAACTGATTTAAGATTTAAGAAGGGAAAACTCATAAAATGAAAAATCATATAACTAGTTGAAGATTATGGGATTATTAAATAAGGACTACTGACTTCTTACGAGAGATTTGTTGAATTTTTACCTCATAAATCAAATATGTGAAATATCTGTGAAATAAGTGAAAGGTGAGTCACCAAGTATCAGGTGGCACTGCTTTGCTGCCATTGAAAGTGTAGTGAAGAGTTTGGAGAAGCCTGGCTGGAGTGGTTAAGAAAGGGCAGGACAGGAAAGACTCCGCAGGAAGTAGAAAACCCAGACATGAAGAAATTCACCCAGGTCCCACGTGAGGGCCTGCACTATGCTTCCACTCACTTGGATCCCCGGTGCCATCAGAGGGTCCACACCAAGGGATACACCACACGCTTACTCTAGTTTGTTGTTGTTGTTTTTAAGATGAAATCACACTAAACTAAGCTCCTTCCATCACAGCAGGGGCAGGATTCATTGCACCAACATCACAACACTGAATCTAGGTATAGGGGTGGGGAACCTTTGGCCTCAAGGCCACAGATGGCCTTCTAAGTCCTTGGATATGTCCTTTTGACTGAGTCCAAGTTTTACAAAACAAATCCTTGATTTGTTCTATGAAGTTTGGATTCAGTCAAAAGGCCACACTTAAGGACCTAGAGGGCCACATATAGCCTTGAGGCTGCGGGTTCCCCATCCCTGAGAAGATAGTGTCACAATCTGGTGGGCAAAAAGGGTGATCTGCGGCATTGTTTCATCTACATTTAAATGCTTCTCTCTCCCCACAGAGGCCCCAAGTCTGTAACAACCCCATTTTGAACTCAAAGTCTCTATGTTTAACAGTTTCTAATTAATGAAGTCCTAATTACTAATACAGTTCTTTGCACAACCCTTGCCTTCCTCTCATGACCCATTGAGGACACCTAGGAATAGTGCTGCTTGCATTAAGGGTTAGGGCTTGGAGTACTCACCACGGCATTTTCATACACACACACACACACACACACACACACACACACACACACACACACGTGCGCTACTAGTAGGCTCCAGACTGAGCACACCAATACTATACAATAGTAGTACACCAGACTGAGCATAAGCAAAAAGCCTTTAGGGATCTATCATCAGTTCACTACCTAAGGAACACACATCATTGCCGGCTTTTCCTAAATTCCCTGGGTTATGCATTTTGGATCTAAGGGTATAGACCAAATTCCCCCAAATAACTCATAATTCTCTTGGCTTATGTGCTTCCACTCACTTGTATTCCCCCCCTCCCCACACACACACCCTTCCCTGCCTTCTTCCAGTGCCATTATAGGGTCCACACCAAGGCACACTCCATATACTCAATGCAGATTTTTTTTCCTTCAAGAATAAAGGCAGGTAGGTGGTATAGTGGTTAGAGCACAGGCCCTGGAGTCATGAGGACCTGAGTTCAAATCTGGCCTCAGACACTTATTAGCTGGGTGACTCTTGGCAAGTCACTTAAACCCAATTGCCTCAAAAAAAAAAATAAATCATGCCTAACTAAATTCATTTCCTTTTCAAATCTATCCCATTAATGACCTGATTCACAGCTCCTTTTTCAATATAGTCCCAAAAGATGTACTCACTCAGCATACAAATTAAAAGTGTTAATGACACTATAAATGAAAATAAAGTATAAAAGCATTTAACACCACAATGACTGAGCACAGTTGCTTCAAAGTTCTGTAACCTTGAAAAATCTGCACTGTCCTTTTAATTTCTCTGAATTATTGTTTTTCCCTGGGCTCAGGGAGATGGTAGGGAGACAGATAGACAGAGACAGAGTGAGACCTCCAGTTCTTTGTTCCAAGGGCCCTTCTATCTGGAAGAGTTTAAATTCTGTCATAAGATAGCGATACAGTTGTCCCCTATACAGAGCATCAGTCCCAGGAACAATGGCTACAACTTATTCCTTCACATCACGCAGTGATATGAATATCAAGAACACTGTGGTCAACAGTGGTAACAACTTGTATATCAACCATTTTCTTTTCTTTTCTTTTCTTTTTTTTTTTGAGGCAATTGGGGTTAAGTGACTTGCCCAGGGTCACATAGCTAGTAAGTGTCAAGTGTCTGGCCTGAGACTGGATTTGAACTCAGGTCTTCCCAACTCCAGGGCGGTGCTCTATCCACTGCACCACCTAGCTGCCTCTGTATCAACCATTTTCAAGCATTTTGTATACTAGTATGACTGCCTATCAAGATCCTTCTAAAAGAAAACTCTGTGGCCAATATTTTCCCACCAGTTTCTGTCAAATAATGTATCCTCATTCTATTACCTCATAGACTCCTTGGACACTCCTACATCCCTCCCATAGTCTTTCCGTATATAAGGTCCATCTTGTCTGCATTAAGGTGCTTAGATTCTTATAATCTAGCCACTGCTCAGATTCTTACAATCTAGCCACTCATTAATGTTCAGACTCCTTAAGAGTCTGCCCAGTATGACCGATGTTCTAATAAACCTTGTCTTTGGCTGAAAAAAAAAATAGCTTATCCTCTCTGGGTTCCACTCCCGACCCTCTGGACTATCCCTACCATGTCCTAGGAGCCTCCTCACTCTGTAAGTTCATTCTGTCTGCCCCTAGACTTCTCACACTCAAAATAAACTCTGCATCTTTGACTCCTTTCTGCTACAACCACCATTTTAAGGAAAGTGCCCAAGTCAGCCATGTCTCCATTCTTCTCTGGACTTTCTCTACCATGTCCCTACATGGGTACCTCCTTCTCCTCCTGGCCCCTCTTCCAGCTTCCCTTTTTATGCACTGTCTTTTTCCATGAGAACATAAGCTCCTTGAGGGCCTGCAGGGACTATTATTCTGCTTATATTTATATTCCCAGTGCTTAGCACAGTGTCCGGCACTCAGTAAGTGCTTAATAAATGCTTGTTGACTTGATTTGACAGAGAGACAGAGATAGAGACTGAGTAGTAGAACAAATTCTGATGATCCTGGCATAGACAGAACAGAATCTGTGAGACATGCTATCAGAAATGAGAATGGGGGCAGCTAGGTGGTGCAGTGGATAGAGCGCCGGCCCTGGAGTCAGGAGGACCTGAGTTCAAACCTGGCCTCAGACCCTTGACACTTACTAGCTGTGTGACCCTGAGCAAGTCACTTAACCCCATTGCCTACCAAAAAAAATATATGAAAGAAATGAGACTGCCCTGATTCTCCCTAGGATGGAAAGAGGGGTTGTCCTGCCCCAAGTTTACTCCAGAATAGGAAGTCACAGGAGGATAAAGAGATAATACCTAAATGTAGCATCTCTTTTTTTATTCTTTTCTGTTCTTTCCCCTTTTCTTTTTTTCCCTGCCTCTTTCATGATTCTCTCTCTCTAATCTTACAATGTTCTTTGTTCCAAGGGTCTTACACTTGTATGCTTACACTTACACTTAACTCCAAGATGTAAGGGACAGGGCTGAGAGGCTGTAGCATCACGATCTTACCAAAGGGGTTACTGAATTCAATTTGGTCCCTAAGGATTGTAGTCACAGTCAGCATGTCTCCTAGTAGTTTAGGTCTGAAATTGGAACAAAATGAGATGCCAATAATTGATCTAATAGTTGGGTTTAGGATAATGCTCCTACTATATAGCTCCACCCCCAAACAACAACAATAGCTAGCATGACTATTGTATATCTGCAGGTGAGTGAACTAGGAGAAACACCATCTTTCCCACTTTTCCATCTTAGTCTATTAGTCTGAGACAGGGAATGCACATCCTTCTTACCTTATTCCTTTTCAACAAGCTACCCGTGTATATGGTCAGTATTCTTCCAAGCCACACCTAAAAAGCTGGGAAGTCAATGAGCAGGAGGACTAGGAAATGGTTAGAGGCAAATGCCTCCACATAGGTGTGTTTGGTTTAGTTTCTTTTCCATTTCTTTCTATATACCAATAAACTATGTGACCACAGCATGCTAATTCTCTGAAACTACAAATATAAAGGGAAATGAATTGAGAGGGAGGAATCAATACACAGAGTAGAGGCTCTGAGCTAGGTATAGATAGAAAATTTTATAATGTAATATTATGAGTAAGATTCTACTTCATCTCATGGGTTAACTTTACACCTAGTTCCAGTCAGTGAGGTATTAATCAAAAGGGCTTAGCACTCCTGCTACCATGTGATTTTGGAGGTGGAGGACAACTTGGGTTGGTTTTTTTTTGTTTGTTTCTTTTTCAGTTTGAGGGCCATTTGGTGACCAACAGGTATACTGTAAATTCTTAGAAAAGCATTGTCTCTTGGGGCAGGTAGGTGGTGCAGTAGAAAGAACACTGGCCCTGGAGCCAAGAGGACCTGAGCTCAAATCCAGTCTTAGACACTTATTAATTGGGCACATTACTTAACCCCATTGCCTGCAAAAAAGAAAGAAAAGGACTGTCTCCAGTATGAGTCATAGTTAACTTACAAGGCTGGGCTAGTGGTTCAAATAGAGTGCCACTTCGTGAGCAATTCACATATCACACTCCTTCGATGGATAATTAGCTCAGTGATAGTACATTCTCTTTCTATAGGCTTAAAAAAGGGCAGCCCTTGAACCACAACATTAGGGAGCCAGTTTCAAAGTTTGAACTTCTAACTCCCTCCACCCTTTCTTCAGTATCCTGACTCTTTTGGTCTCATAGTTTTGTCTCAAAGTGGGCTTTTTTTTTTTTTTGGTGGATAAGTACTATGAAGAATTCAACATTTTCAAGGTCACAAGTGGAGGGATTATGGAAAGGACCACATTACCATGCTCAGGTTACACTGTCTCATTATTCCCAAAGCGACTGCAATCAACTCTTGGCCAGCACCCAGGCAAATCTGCTTATACAATACTTGTATGGGCTAAGCCCAGAAAATTCCCTCATCTGTTCTTTTAGTGTGTCCCAGATGCACCTGGAAGCCCGAGAGAGAGAGCTCTCCACAAAGCCTTCTGTCTGTCCCTTTTATAAGAATCCTTCCCTGAGAGAGCAACCAGGACAAGTACCTCTGTCACCTGTCCTTGACATTATTTCCCTGAAGTCCCCTCTCCACACACTCATCTATTTTTGGCCTCTAAAGATTAAAAATCACACACACAAGGAAAGATAAGTGAACGTGAAACAGCTGAAACTGCTTTGGAAGGGTTACAGCGAGAAGGAAATTCACTGAATCTTGAAACCCTAACAAAATGATCAAACATGTGAGCACCCTCTCCACACAGCATAAGGGATAGAAAGAAGCATGAAGTACAGTCCTCGTCCTTCAGAAGCTGAACCAAAAGAAATAAGAGATGTCTATAGGAAAGCAAGAGAAATGTGGGTTAGTGGCACAGACAGAACTTGCCAGAAATGATACTTTCTTGTGTCTTGGAAAGACAGAGAAAACTTCATGGTTGAGTTAGGACTTAAATGGGGTCTTGAAAGGCAGTATGGAATATTGAATTGGGGGCTGGACTTGGACTCAGAAAGACCTGGGTTTGAATCCTGCCCTGGATACTTACTAGCTGTATGACCATAGATAGTCAATTTACCTCTTAGAGGCTCGGTTTTCTTAATTTTAAAATGGGGATAATAGCATCTCTAGTACCTCACAGAGTTGTTGTGCCAGAGAGGTGACATATAGAAAGTGCTTTGAAACCTTAAAGCACTATATAAATGTCAGATATTATTATGAACAGTTGAAGATTTGGATGGTGAGAAGGCAGAAAGACATGAAGGCATGAAGAAAGACAGAAAGGAAGTCAGGGAAGAGGGAAGGAAGGAATATTTATTCAGTATTTTCCATATTGCAGGTACTTTGCTGAGTATACAAATACAAAATGCAAGAGAATACCTTCCCTCAATGAGTTTACATTCTAATTTTGGAAGACAGCACATTCAGGGACCAGGAAGGGGTATTTTGGTCTGGAAAGTCAACCAGATAGGTAGTGATCCACTGGGCAACTGATTGACAGACACATTATCTCCAGGAATAGTAGTGTTGATTTGATTACTGTTTCCACAGCTAGAAGTAGAAAGGGAGAAGTAATACCCACAGTAAGAGTATGTGCACCCAGCAGCATGGTCAGATAGCAGCTTAGGAGGTCTTCATTGGGCTACATATGGAGAATTCTCACAAATCAGTAACCCACGTTCCTAGGGCAGGAGCTGGACTACTGGGCAATAGGAAAAGCATTAAAAGAAGATGGTGGGGGCAGCTAGGTGGCACAGTGGATAGAGCTCTGGCCTTGGAGTAAGAAGGACCTGAATTCAAATCCAGCCTCAGACACTTAACACTTACTAGCTGTGAGACCCTGGGCAAGCCACTTAACCCCAACTGCCTCACCAAAAAGCAAAAAAAAAAAAAAAAAATTGGTGGTAGAGAAGAGGGAAAAGAACATTCTAGGTTGTGAGAGCATGAGTGACAGTGAAGAGACCAGCCCAATGGGAAAGGTAGGCTATGGCTAGCTCTGTTCTCTGGGGCCAAGCAAAAAAAAGTCAACCCCTTTCTCCATCTGAGTCCTTTAAATACTTGAAAATAGCTATGCCCTCCTAGGACCATGGGTAAGTTACTTCTCTGAGCCAGTTTCCACATTCACAAAAGGAGGAAATGTTTTAGAACAAACCATATGGGCAAGGAGCATCTAGAGTCAGAGGGCTTGGGTTAAATCTCAGCCATTTACTAATTGAACTGTGGGAACATACAAAAGTTGTATCCTCTCTCCCCCCAACCCTGTTTTTACCCCAGAGGAAAATATTCTTAGTTATGACCCAAGATAAATGCTGGATTTAGTATACTGGCTGATTCTTCTACCCATTCTGATACATAGTAATTTGGTGATTCCGTAAATCTCTTTTCTTCAGTTCAAAAAAATCAACTATATAAGGATAAAACAGAGAGGTACAGATAGAAGGATGGTGGTTTGTGTGAAAAAGATCTGGAGGTCTCCGAGCATTACACATTCAAAATGAGACAACAACAAGGAAGTATGGCAGCCAAATTGGAAAAAAAAAAAAAGAGTGGGCTCTAGTAATGGTGGCATATTTCTCCAATAGATAAATGGTCAAAGGGTATGAACAGTTTCCAAAGAAACCTAAACCATCAAAAATCATATGAAAAAAATGCACCAAATAATAGATTTAATTGCAAATTAAAGTAACATTGAGGTTTTACCTCAAAGTCATCAGTTTGAAAAAGACAACAAAAAAAATGACAAATAATTCAGGGGCTTTGGGAAAATAGGTGTGTTGACTCGTTGTTGAAGCTATGAATAGGTCCAGCCATTCTGGAAAGCAATTTGGAACCAGGCCTCCAAAGTTATCAAGCTGTAGATGGCCTTTGATCCACAGATAGCATCACTAGGCTGAGACTCAAAAGAGATCAAAGAAAGAGGAAAATACTTATGTACATATGTACATAATGTACAAAAATACTTATAGCAGCTCTTTTTGTAGTGGCAAAGAACTGGAAACTAAAAGGATACCCATCAACTGGGGAATGCTGTACAAATTATAGTATAAGAGTGTGATGGAATATTATTGAATGATATGAAATGATGAAAAGAGAAGACTTGTGTGAAGTGAAAGGGTGAAGTGAACAGAACCAGGAAAAGAATTTATATGAGAACATCAACATGGTAAAGGAAAAACAACTTTGAAATACTTAAGAACACTGATCAATGAACTAACTTTGGTTGGTATATTCTAGAATATCAATGATGAAGCAAGCATACTATTTACCTCCTGAAAGAGATGTGAAAGACTCAAGGTGCAGAATGAGACATACATTTATAGGGATGGCCAGTGTAGAAATTTGTTTTGTTTCATTATGCGTATTTGTTACAAGGGCTTTACCTTTCTTTTTTAAAAAAATATTGAGGGGTAGGGAATAAATATGTATATAGTGCCTACTGTGTGCTAAGCATCATTTGATTCTCACAACAACCCTATTATTGTACCCATCGTACTATTAAAGAAACTGAAACAAACAAAGGTTAAGTGACCTGTCCAAAGTCATATAGTTACTAAGGGTCTGAGGCCAGATTTGAACTCAGGTCCAGCATTCCATCCACTGTACCACCTAGCAGCTTCAGGTAGGTGAGAAATAATGTCTACATGTTTACTACAGACAGAGAGAGAGAGAGAGAGAGAGAGAGAGAGAGAGAGAGAGAGAGAGAATCATAGACAACAGAATAATTTTGAAAATTATACATTGGGTTTATTACATACTTAAAAAGAAAACAAGCCTTACATAATAGAGATTCACATAATAGTGTTTCATGTACAATTCTCTCCTTTTCTTCTATTATGATTTATGAAAGTCTCATTTTATTGGGTATTCAAGTTAGGAATTTTTTTAAAAAGGAAAAAAGTAATAGTAAAGTGATTCCTGCTATGCCCCGGCCTAATCAAACCACATCTTGAATCTGGTGTTCAGTTCTGGGTAATACATTTGAGGAAGGTCTTTGACACTGAGAGGTGGCAAGGAATATCAGAAAGAGTGCGTCTGGAGTCAGAAGACGTGAGTTCAAATCCAAGCTGCTACGTATGGTACACCCATCCTTGGGCACTCTCTCTGACCATCGACTGCTTTGTCCATAACCAGGATAGGGTTGGACTACGTGACCTCCATGCTCCCTTCCAGCTCTGTACCAGTGATCCTCTGACAAACTGGACTGTGTCCAAGAGTGTGACCAGGATGGTGAGGAAACTGGAAGCTAGTATCAGGAACTAACCCGTTCTCGTGTGTTTCTAACCCTGACCCTAATTCTGAGGAACTGGGTAGGTTTAGCCTACAGAAGGAAACACAGGACTGGGGGGGGTGGGGGTAGGGAGGAGGGAAGGTATATGATAACTGTTTTTCATATGAAAAAGGGAATAGAATTGTACCATCTTCAACACAAAGTCTCTCCTGATCCCTGCAACTGCTAATGCAGTTCTTTCATCCCTCTCTTTTATTTGTTCTCTTCATATTTATTCCACATATAATTTTATGTGCCTTATATACTTATAGATGCCTTGTATTTGTTCTGTATATCAAGAAATAAAAATACATTATCTTAAATATACGCAGAATATATACAAGGAGTAGCAATATATTATTTGGAGTCAGGAAGACCTGAATTTAAATCCCACTTCAAACATTTATTAGCTCAGGGCAAATCACTTAACTTCTCTGTGTCTCAGTTTACTCAACTGTAAAATGAGAGGTTGGACTCTATGGCCTTTAAGGTACCTTCCAGTTCTAAATATATGCTGCATACTTGCTGCCTCTGTGATTAAAATAGAAGTTCCTTGAGGGGAGGGACTGTTTTACTTCTGTCTTTTTATTCCTAGTGCTAGCATTGTGACCGGCACACAGTAGGTGCTTAATAAATGCTTGTTGATTGACTGACTGATTTAATTGATTGGACAAAGAGAGAAGGGGGAAAGCTCCAGAGAGGCTCCATAAAAGGAAAAGCTGCTTGATCATCAGAGCTGTCCAAAAGTGAAATTGCCAGACTCAAAGGGGGATGAGTTCCTCATCTCTGGAGGTCTTCAAGCAGAGGCAGTCAGGGTAACCACTTCTCAGAGATCCCTGTTAAGCAGAAATCCACTGAAGCCCCTTCCACCTCTGAGACTGTGATTCTAGGTTGCTGGGTCACCCCTGAGAGCCAGCGCGGGACAGGGAAGGAAGCACCTCCGGACAATCTCCTCTGGCAGGGGTGAGGTACAGGAGCACACAGGGGAGGGCAGCAGCCTGGAAAGGACAATGCAAGCCCAGGTTCCAGAACTACAAAGTCAGCTTCTATTCTAGAATCCCCCCCATACCGAGTCCAACGCCGCAGGACCACATCCTCCCCAACTAGAGAACTCAGTCCTTGCAAATGCCTAGTCCTTGCCCCTGAGCACAGCGGGGAGCCCGGGGCGGCACCTACCTCTGGGACACCTGTCCCCCCTCACCCCAACCTCCTGCATATGCACTGGCTCGAACCCTGGTCTCTCTGTAGGAGTTTGTGCTGCCCAGCCCCCTGTTTCTCTCCATGACCAGGTGAGCCTGCCCACTGCCCCATCTCCCCTGGACCTCTAGCCCCATCATGAAGAGTAGCACTAAGCGAGATTCAAACCGGCGGGCATTCATGGATCAGGTGCGCGAGTGCTGGGACAACGGCTACCTGCTGTCCTCCAAGAAGATCGGCTCAGGAGCTTTCTCCAAAGTCTACCTGGGCTACGCCACTCATGAGAGAATGCGTCAGAACTACAAGCTGTCCTCTGACCTGCGAGCCAAGCGCCACACTATGGTGGGTGGCTGGGGGACGGGAAGTGTGGGATGACATAGAATGAACGGCCATGGGAGTGGGGAAGAGGGGACAGCACTATTGATAAACCCAGCCCAGGCTTCCATTGGGGCTTGACTCTTCTCACAGAATCTCCAGAACAGGCAGGGAGGGCCATCTCATGGGCCATCTAATTCAAACAGAGCAGGAATACCTCGTGTTGCTTTCTCAACACCATCCAGTGTCCACTTGAAGTACTCCAGAACTAGGGGACCCACTAATTTAAGTGGTCCTTTTTTTCCTTCAGCATGATGGTCTGCTTCTCTGCAATTTTCACCCATTCATTTCTTGTACTTCAGTCCTCCTCAGACCAAGCAGACCCAGTCTGAGCCCTCTTCTGTAGGACAAACCTTCGGACACTTAAAGGCAGCAATCATGTCCCTATGTTCTCGTTGTTCAGTTGTGACTTTTCGTGACTCCATCTGGGGTTTTCTTGGCAAAGATACTGGAGTGGTTTGCCAATTCCTCCTCCAGCTCATTTTACAGATGAGGAAACTGAGGCAAATAGGATTAAGTGACTTGCCCAGGGTCACACAGCTAGTGAGTGTCTTGAGGCCGGATATGAACTCAGGATGATGAGACTTCCTGACTCCAGGCCCAGTGCTCGGTACACTATGGTGTCACCTAGCTGCCCTACCTATATTCTACTCAAGTCCATTTAGCCACTATTTTACTCTGGGCTACCAGGTGCCTAGAAGTGGGCTAACAGATGACAATAATGCAGGACATTTAGACTTGAAAACTAAGGTGTCCTAAGAGAGGGAGGTGAGTCTCACTCTGCTTGCTCAGGTCCCATCTGAGGCAACATGCCTGGTTCTGGAAACCACATTATACAAAGAACACTGCACAAGCTGGAGAATGTTCAGAATTGAGCGACCAACCTGGCAGGGGGACTGGAAACTAAGGAACTATACTTGACTTAGCCTGAAGATGGGAAGGCTTAGGAGGGACATGGTAACTGTCTTAAAACATGGGAAGGGTTTTCTAGATGGAAGAAAGTATTAGAAAGAACAAGTGGTAGCTAGTATTTACATAGCATCGTAAGGTTTGCAAAGCAATTTCTGTATGGTAGATGCTATCATCCCCATTTTACAGATAAGGCAGATGAGGAGTAACTGACTTGCTCAGGGTCACAGAACTAATAAGTTTTTAAGGCTGCATTTGAACTCGGGCCTTCCTGATTCCAGTCCCAGCTCTCTATCCACTGCATCACCTAGCTGCCTAGGAGGAGAAAGGTAGCAGGCTAGAGTGGAAAGAACCCTGGACTTGGGGAGATAAGGACCACATTCGAATTCCACCTTTGTTACTATTTCTGTGTTTCTTTGGGCAACTCTTTCCAACTATCTCTCCAGGCCTCTTGTTTCTTTATCTGTAAAATGAGGGGTTTTGATCTCTTAAGGTTCCTTTTACCTCTAAATCCTATGACCTGGGGGTGTTTAATGTGGGAAAGAGAAGGCTTAGGGGCCATGAGAGCCACCTTCAAATATCTGAAGATTGTCGAGAGGAAAGGGGGTTCTACCTGTCCCAGGCAGCCCCTGAAAGCAAGACTAGGAATAGGATGGAGGGTACAAGGTTTCACAAGGGCAGGTCCTGTCTCTCCCTCTTATCAGTCAGTCAGTCAACAAACATTTATTAAGTACTTACTATGGGCCAGGCACTGCAATATGGACTGAGAACACTAAGAATGCTCTTCCCTGAGAGCTTGCTGATCTCAGGATGGCAGGACAGACCCTGTTCCAAGGTCCTGGGTGGCCTATTCTATACAATTTCCTTCATAGCACCTCCTTCCCCCAACAGGTGGCCATTAAGATAATATCTACAGCTGAAGCCCCCTTAGAGTACTCCCGGAAGTTCCTTCCCCGAGAGATCTACTCACTTAATGCTACCTACAAGCATCTCAATGTGGTGAGCTAGGGATGGGGCACAGGGAGGGGAGGAGGAGGGACTGTGATCCCTTTCACACTGATTTCCCGTCTCCCAGGGGTCCAGCTCTTGGGAAGCCACCACATCCTCACTTCCGCCCCTAAGGGCCCCTTCTCAGACCTGACCAGCCACCTCCTCTCTCCAATCCACCCCAGCTCCTCTAACACTTGGGGTTTGGGCTGGCCCCCCTCCGTCTCTTTGTCTCGCCCAAGTTAAGCCCTGCCTCCTAGAAGTATGCCCAGGGTGGGGCTAAGGAGGATGGATGTCCCCTGGGGAACAGATTCAGCTTTATGAGACGTATCGGAACAGCCAGCGTTCATACCTTGTTCTGGAGCTTGCATCCCGAGGAGACCTGCTGGAGCACATCAATGCCACATCGGATCGGCGCTGCTGCCCTGGGCTGGAGGAGGAGGAGGCCAGAAGGCTCTTCCGACAGCTTGTCAGTGCTGTGGCCCACTGCCACAACGTGGGCATTGTTCATCGGTGAGGGAGCCCCAGAGAGCTGCCCTCAGCTGCTCCCCCACCCCAACACACACTCTGACCCAGGCTCCATGGACCAACCTGGATTCCAGAGTCCCAGACCATGGCTTCCCTCCCTCCAGACCCTCTCCCAGCCCAAGGAGCTTTAGCATCCTGGTCATCTTCAACGCTGACCTCACTCTGCCCCAGAGTCTACCCTCTGCCTTAAGCCCAGATTCTGCCACAGCCCTCAAGTCCACAACGTTTAAGAGCTCACCTATGTGCTCACACTATGCCAGGTGCTAAGAATTTCAAAGATAAAAACAAAATAATCTCTGGTCAAGGATCTTACAGTGTCTTGTGGTGGGGATCCTCCATGTATACAGATAAGTAAATACAAAGGGTTCAGGGAGCACAAACCAACGTAGGAGGGTAGAGGGGAAATCAGGAAAGGCTTCCTGGAGGAGATGATGTCTGAAATGAGCCTTGATGAAGCTAAGGATTCAGAAGGGTGGAGAGCAGGAGGAAGACAGTCAGCTTGTTTGAGTGCATGAAGATGGCTGATGGAATGTTAAGCTCATGGCCTATTTTGGCTGGAACACAGAGCATAAGAAGATGAGGTTTATGAAATAAACGGAAAAGATGAGTTAGAGCAAGATTGTGGAAGGCTTTAAATGGGGGGGGGGATAGGGAAAAGGGAGTCTTGACTTGGAGTCAGGAAGACCTGAGTTCATTGAAATCTGGCCCCAGACACTTACTGTGTGACACTGGGCAAGTCACTTAACCTCAGTTTCCTCATCTGTGAAATGGGGATAATAATAGCACCTGCTTCCCAGTGTTGTTAAGATCAAATGAGATAATTGTAAATCACTTAGCAAAGTACCTAGCACACAGTAAGTGCCTGCTACATGCTGGGCACTTTGCTAACCTCTTAACTCCTCCCAACAATCCTAAGGGCAGCTGCTAAATGGAGGGAAACAGAATGGCCAAAGTGGCCAAAGTGGGTGCGAAGGTAGAGGGCCCCGCCCCCCAAGTTCTCCTCCAGGCCCTGGCTCACCAGCTATGTGCCCTTGAGCATCAGAGCCCTTGGCTTTCCCCAGTTTCACTTTTCCCCTCTGTTTATTCTTTATTCTATAGGCAATAGGGAGTAATAGAAGGTTTGAGGGCAATAGTGTTATGGTTAGAACTGTGCCTCGAGAAGATTACACTGGCAATTTTATATATTGGGGAAGGAGACATTGTTCAAAGAAAGACTGAAGATGAGAGGGGCTAATTGGTAGGGCTAAGTCCCCAGGGGAGATGTCAGAGGACAGACCAGAGCATAGAAGTGGAAAATCTTGATCCCAGATCCTACCCCATTCTTTGCCCCAGCCCTGACACCACTCTGTTGTTGTTTGGTTACATTCAACATTTTGTGATCCTGTTTGGAGTTTTCTTGGCAAAGATACCGGAGTGGTTTGCCATTTTACAGACGAGGAAACTGAGGCAAATAGGACTAAGTGACTCGTTCAGGGTCACACAGCTAGTACATGTCTGAGGCTGGATTTGAACTCAGATATGAGTCTTCCTACCCCAGGTTTGCCACCCTATGCACTATGGCGCCACCTAGCTGCTCAAATACCACTCTATCCTCCATCAGATCTGACACTTGGTCTTAGGCCCAACCCTCCTAATTGACCCTGGCCTCTTGAGTCCCAGCCGGACCCAACTCCCGACCTTACCACGGCCTCCATCTCCCTTCCTCTTTGTCTTGGCAGGGATCTCAAGTGCGAGAACATTCTGCTGGATGATCAAGGGTTTGTGAAGCTGACTGGTAAGAACCTCCTCCTGTCCCAGCCTTTTCAAGACTGAGCCCCCTCCCACCCAGGCTCTTCTATTCCTGCCAGAATCACCTCCCTCTCCCCTTTGGAGACAACTTCTCCCCTCTGGATTCTGTCACAATATAAAGCACAGACTGGTCAAAAGTGGAATGCAACGAAAAGTAACCTCTGGAGGTTACTCACTTCTGGCTGTCTTCAAGCAAAGACTGGATGACCAGTCGTTAGGGAAGGACTTGTCCTTCAGACAGAGGTTGAGCGGAGATGGCTTGGGAGGCCCCATCCAGGCTGAGTTCCAGTGACAGTCTCTCCGACAGAGGTTAAAACTCCTACGTCTCCAAGTAACATTACTGATTGTCATCGAGGTTCACTGAGCTTGACCTTGCCATAGACCTGAGGTTCTTAACTCGGGGCCCATGAACAAGCTTTCTGAAATATTTTGAAAACTACTTCAATATAATTGGTTTCCTTTGTATTTTATTTTATGAATTTAAAAACATATTCGGACAAGGGGTGCCTGGGCCTTAACAAGGCAGCCGAGGACACACAAAGGCAGAGTCTCTGACACAGACAAATGTCGGGGAAGGGCAAGGAAGATTTGTCTCCCCGTGAAGCAACCCCTTTTCAGCCTCTCCTCTGTTCCCAATCCTCATCCCCGAGATGTCCTCATTGTACAGAGTCATCTTCACCAAACCCTCCTCTCTGCCCCTGCCCCCTCAGACTTCGGCTTTGCCAATCGGACCGCAGTGAAGAATTCTCTGCTGAGCACATTCTGTGGCTCTGTGGCCTACACAGCCCCTGAGATCCTCATGAGCAAGAAGTACAATGGTGAACAGGCCGACCTGTGGAGCCTGTGAGTGACAAAGCAGCGGGGGCCCCAGGGCAGGAGAGCCCCAAGATCACAGGCAGCTCCAGGGGAGGAGGGCAAGGAGCCGGCGAGCAAACTTCAAAGCCATAGGGAGCCCTGGGAAATGAACAGGGAGCAGGGAAGCAAGTCTCACCAAAAATAGGACTGTGGGTCCTCGAGGAATCCAGAGTGCAGGAGAATGAGCTCCAGGTGAAAAAATAGTAGCCAACGTAGCAAGGAACTCAGTGGGAACAGGGTAAGGGGCAAGGCCTCTCAACAAAGAACAGAATAACCTCTATGGCTTGAGGTGGGGGTGGGGGCATGGCTGGGGAGTGAGCACCAGGAAGGGGCAAGGAAGTGGCTCTAGTAGGACTGAGGGAGACGGGGTGGGGGGGTTGGGGGAGTGTGAAGAATGAAGTAGAAAGAACCCATTCATAGGACAGCAGACTCAGGACTGGATCTTAGAAGTCATCTGGCCCACTCAGGCACTCTGGGTTCAAATTTTGGCTCCAACCCTAGTGGTGTGACCTTGGGCAAGTGACTGACCTTGTCTGCACCTTGGTAAAATACCTGCAAGACTATGTCACCACAGTGAGGAAAAGCCTTTGTAAATCAGTATGGCCAAAGTGGGTGCGAAGGTAGAGGGCCCCGCCCCCCAAGTTCTCCTCCAGGCCCTGGCTCACCAGCTATGTGCCCTTGAGCATCAGAGCCCTTGGCTTTCCCCAGTTTTACTTTTCCCCTCTGTAATTAGGGGCAATGCTGCTCCAACTACCTACCTCACAGGGTTGTTTCGAGAAAAGCTTTGTAAAAATAGGGGGATTGGGATGATGGTGACGACAGGTCTGTCCTTGTACAGTGGCGTGATCCTCTACGCCATGGTGACAGGGAAGCTGCCCTTCAAGGAGAGACAACCCCATAAAATGCTGCACCTCATGCGTCAGAGTCTGGCCTTCCGGCCCAGCCTGTCCCAAGGTAACCTGGCTTTAATGAATTCAGAGAGAGGGGATTTAGTTTAAATCTGGTCTCGGCCACTCGGTAGTCATGTGACTTGAGGCAAGACGGTCCTCTTTTCCAGACCTGTTTTCCTCCTCAGCAAAGTAAGGGAGCTGAATTAAGAGGAGGCTCTAACGTCCTTTCTACCTCATAAGTCCTTCCCTTCTTGCCCACCCAGGTTGGAGGCAGGGAGCTGGGGGGCAGAAGGAGGTGCACAGGAATGCGTGGACTGGCCACAGTGATGATGGTGGTGTGGGAGGGGAGGCCAGGAAGAGAAAGGGAGCCAATCCTGCCAAAGGCGTGACGTTCCCACCCCAACATTCCACTTTTCCTCTCCCCGGACCTCCCCCACCCAGAGTGCCAGGACCTGATCCAAGGTCTGCTCCAATTGCGGCCAAGAGCCCGGCTGGGCCTACAGCAGGTGGCTTCCCACTGCTGGATGCTGCCTGCATCCCATGCCCTGTTCCACAATGTGCTCAGTGCAATGCCAGGGACTGAGGAGAAATCCCTGAAGAGTGATCTGGCATCAGGTAACTTCTCCCACACCCTCACTTCCTGAGCCCAGAGCTAGAACTCCCCTCTGCCCATAGCAGATGCCCTCTTGCCCTCTAAGCCAGAACCTCCTGAGCTGCCTCTATTCCTCTGGCTCCTCCTCCCAAAAGCCAAATCCTTCTTTCCTAGGTGCCCCCCCTTCCTTAACCTTGACCCTGTCACCCAGGGCAGCCCCTCATTCCCATTCTGTGTTATAGAGGAATTGGAGGGATCTGAACCACAGGACCAGGAAGCAGGAGCCCTGACCCCTGCAACCATAAGGATGCTCGAGGGGCCCTCTGAAGCCAGCCCTGAACAGGCCCCAACAAGCGAGCTGTCAGCAATGGCCCTGATCCGGCCACCCAGTTCCCTCTTCCAGCTGCCATCTCCCCAGCAGGCACAACCTTTGGGTCCAGGTCCGGGTCCTGGCCCTGCATCCCCACCCACTCGCCCTCTATCAATGGGTCGGCCTAGCATACTGGCCAGCCTGAAGCCTAATTTCCACAAGACTGGGAACTTGCCATACTGGGGGGGAATGGGATCCCGGGACCCTACAGGGGGCAGCCTCGCTGGGACCAGTGCCTCCCGACAGATTCTGGCCCTCTACTCCATGTTTGTGTTTCGGAAAACCCCCCTGCACCGCCTGGTCAACTGAGGGAAGGGGTTGGATTGGGTAAGGGGAGTGGGGACAAGGGCCAGATAAAGTATTTATTCTGTCAGAGCTGCTGGAGATGTCTCTGGGGAGGGCTGGTGGGAAGCAGCACATGGCGTTCTGTGTGCCCTGCCCTGGACCAGGAATTGGGGGGACAATGGGAGGGAAAGGAGAGGCAGTCTCCCTCTAACTTAGGAAAGGCTCTAATCAGACATAGGCCCAGCTCACATGCAATCTCCTCAGAAAATCAGAGTAGTAGGAATGAACACCAAAGCCTGCCTAGATGGACCTCCCCAAACCACAACAGCCCTCCCTCCCATGAAGCCTTCCACAAAGTTCTCAGAAGTGATATTCTCCTGTTAATTCTAATAGCACATCATTTTGTAGGCACTTGAGAGAAAAGTAGTGAGCACCAAGAACTAGCATGGGTTCATCCAGAAAAGGTTGTATAGGACTAACCTCATTTCCATTTTCAATAGGATTACTGGACTGGTAAGTCAGGGAAAGGTAAGGACATAGTACAGGGATCCCAAAAAATCTTCATGCAGTTTTAAGCTACTAAAGTTGTACTAAGTTTAAAACTGCATGAAAACTTCTGAGACCCCCCAAATTATGCCTGGATTCCAGGAAAACACTTTACAAAGTCTTTTGCATTATTTTCATGGACAAACCTGAGATGGGCAATAGCATAGCTAGGAGATTCAAACCAGTAGAACAACCAGACCAAGAGCAGTGACTAATGGGATCGTGGTCACTGTGGGAAAGCTCATGTTCTCGGTCTCATGCTGTTCTACATTTTTAACCAATCATCTAGATGAAGCCATAGAAGCAATGTCGATCCGACTTAGAGATGATGATGATGATGATGATGTGGCTGAGAGGGATTTGAAAAGGTTGGAAGAATGAACTGAATCAACAGGACGTTTAATAGGAATAAATGTAAACTCCTAGTCTTGGGCTCAAAAAAATCAACCACACAGAGGAGGAAGGGAGGGATGAGGGAGGAGGAAGAGGCATGGATTTAAGCCAACAATGTATGTAAAGATTTGGGAATATGAATCAATAGTGTGACATGGAATGCTGTATTGATAAAGGCCCAGTGTCCAGGACCAGGGAGGTGCTGGCCCTATTGGCTACTCTTCTACTTTGACCACCTTTGGTGTTCAGATTTGAGCACTACGTTTTACAAAGGACATTAACGAACTGAGACCCTTGAAGAGGAGGTCTGCCAGGACAGCTAAAGGTCTGGAGACCATGACGTAGGAACTGGTGAAAGAAACCAGGTGGGGAGGAGGGAGACAACAGCAGCAACGATGACATTAGAACTGTCAATATTCAAAGAGGTGTCACAAAAATGCCTTGCTCTGCTTGGCCCCAGAATGAGGGGCAACGTTGGCACAGTGAGAAGGTACAGAGAGGCAAACTCCAGCTTCTGGTAAGGAAAAACTTTCTGACTCAAAGAGCTCTCCAAAAGAATGGGAAGCCTCTGAGGCAGGCCTAGCCAATGGTCGTGTGCCTGAAGGTGCACTATGACAGCTTCATTCCAGGGGACTGAATTTTTAACCACCCAGCCAGGACACCTCAAACTGTAAGCACCCCAGGAGTGTTCACAGTTCATTCCTAACACCTGGCTTGGGGCAGGAGTTACTTTACCAGATTCTCATCAAGATGAAGTGGGGAGGCAGAGGCAGTAGGGAGAGTCTGATGGAATCCAGGCTTTGCCCATCCAAGAAAAGAAAGACTGAAGTGAAAGAAGGCTGGTTTATCGAGCACAGCAGCCTAGCAGCCTGGACACCAAGCTCACCTGTGTCTACCAGTCACAAGATCCCTGTGATCAAGGGACAAGGGGGGATGGGGAGGGTCCAGGGCCCCTAGTCTGGGCAGAAGACATCAGCTAGGTCCCAAGCCATCCAGCCTGCTAGGGCTCTGCACTGCCTCTTCTCGCTCCTGCTGAAGCTGCTGCTGCTCTTGCTGGTCCAGTTGCTGCAACCTCTGCTCTACATCTGGGGGAACACTCACTTCTAGCAGGTTCTCCATGCCTGCCTCTGGCTCATCCCCAATCAGCACCTGCCCAGGCACAGGAAAAAGGGATCTCATGGGTTCAGGACTAAGTGCTTTAGAAATTCATGTTATTCAAACTCAGCTGGGCCCACACTGTAACAAGGCAGCACTTTTATTCCTCCCTCACTGATTCCCTATCTCCCCACAGAATTTGTTCCAAACCTTCTTTTTCCTCTTCAAGCTTCCCACAAGTCCCCTTTCTCCCCTTTCAGCTGCAGACCTCGCCTCTTACTTTACTGAGAAAATCTGAGACCATTTCACGTAAGCTCCCTTTTCTCCCCTTCTCTTCATCTCAAAAGCAATTGACATCCTTCCCCATTCTACTTTCCACTCCCCAAGTCTCTGACAATGAAGGGGCTCGTCTCCTTGCCAAGACCAACTCCTCTACCACAACTATGCCCACAGGCCCATTTCCATTGCCGCCCGTATTCTTCAGCAGATCTCTCTCTCAACCTCTCCCTATCTCCTGGCTCCTTCCCTACTGCCTTCAAACATGCCCAATTCTTTCCCCCTTCAAAAAAAATAAACCTTCACTGGACCCTACCATCCCCTCAGACTACTGTCATGTCTCTCCTCCCTTTGTCAACCAAATTCCTAGAAAAAGCTGTCTACACTTGCTGCTCCTGCTCTCATTTCACTCCTCAACTCTTTGCAATCTGGCTTCCGAACTCTCCACTCAACTGACACTGCTCTCTTTAAAGTGACCAACAACCTCGTAACTGGCAAATCTGATGATCTCTTCTCATTCCTCAACCTTCTTGACCTCTGCTGCATCTGACACACTCTGCCCTCTCCTCCTGGACACTCGCCTTTCTGGGTTTTCATGACATTACTCTCCTGTCTGACCTCTTCTTCTCAGTCTCCTTTGGGGGCTCATCCTACATATCATGCCCCCTAACTGTGAACATTCCCTAAGGTCCTCTTCTCTATACTCTCCCCCTTGGGAACTTCATGAATTCCCAAAAACTTAATCATCTCCACGAAAGTGACTCACAGATCTACAAATCCAGCGTCTGTATTTCCATATCCTCGTCTCTCCCCTGAATTTCATTCCGCATGGCCAACTGGACATTTCAAAATGGATGTCCCAGAAACACATCCAAAACTGAACTCATCTTTCCTTCCAAACCTTCCCCGCTTTCAGACTTCACTATTTCTATGTTTTGTTTTGTTTTTGTTTTGTTTTGTTGTTAAGGCAATTGGGGTTAAGTGACTTGCCCAGGGTCACACAGCAATAAGTGTCAAGTGTTGGTCTGAGGCTGGATTTGAACTCAGGTCCTCCTGACTTCAGGGCCGGTGCTCTATCCACTGTGCCACCTAGCTGCCCCTCACTATTTCTATAAAAGGCACCACCACCCAGTCTCCAAGGTTAACCTCTTTGACACCTCATTATTCTTCACCTCGTATACTGAATGAGATGCCAAAATTCTGCCATTTCTACCTTTACATTGCTTTGCATCATTCCCCCTTTCTCCCCTCACAAAGCTATCACCTACATTCAGACTCCCATCACTTCTCCCTGATTACTGCAACAAGCTCCTAATTAGTCTCCCAGTCTCAAATCTCCACCACTCCAGTCTATCCTGCAAGTAGCTGCCAAAGTAGTTTTCTTTAAGTACTTAAGACCACATCACTCCTCTGCTCAATAAACTCCAGTGGCTCCCTATTACCTCTAGGACCTCTGTATAGCTTTTAAAACTCTTCACAACCTAGTCCCAATCCATCTTTCTAGTCTTATTGGAGATTCCCTCTCATACTCTTTGACCTCATCTTTTCCCTTCTCCTCCATTTCATCTCCCAATGTACTTTTGCACTAGCTGTCTCCCCCACAATTGGAAACAACTCCTTTCTCAACTTTGCCTCAAAGAACCTTCCCTCCCAAAGAACCCTCAAATCAAAGCTTAAGCACTTCCTTCTGCATGAAGCCTTTTTTGATTCCCACAACTACGAGTGCCATACTTCCAAAATCATCTTACATTTAACTTTGCACATATGTGTATTTATTCATTTTATATTTATTACATATGTATTTGTATGTGTCCTTGTTGTCTTTCCCATTGGACTATAAGATCCTCACAAGTAAGGACTGTTTCATTTTAGTCACTGAACACATAGAGCCCAGCACAATGCCTGGCATATAGTAGGGGCCTAACAGATGCTTATTGACTGATTGCACAACATATGGTCCACACATTGCTTATGGCCCATGCACCACTTGTGGCCCACCAGAGGATTTTGGGCAGCCCTCAAAAAATGTAGAAGATGTAAAAGAGGTCTTCACAACATGCCACCCACACAAGCAGCCCACGGGAAGTATGTCGTGCAGGCTTGCTCTAAGGGGTTCAGACCTGATTAAAGAACTTGGAAGGGAGAAAGCATTAGCCATGGGGTAGAACACTCAAACCGTACTGACTTGAGGGCAGGGAGTAAAGGGAAGGTAGGGAAACACACAAAAGCCTGAAGAGATGAAGATGAGCTCTTAGACCATCTCTGTCCCTCCCACTTACCTGAATGAGTTTCTCACAGGCCAGCCGGACGTTAGGGTCACGTTCCCAGCTATGCAGCTCCCTAAGCACCAGGTAAGCCCCTTGATCCTTCACCAGCTGCCGTCCAGGAGCAGTGGCTGTGAGCTATAGGGAGGCAGGGAAGGTTAGGGGAACCAGTCTTACCAGGCAGGGGAAGGGGGAAGGATTCAGGCAGATCCCTGGGGCCCCTATGACTTGCCCCCACTCACCAGCATAATGGTCTCAATGAGCATCCTTCGAATATCAGGATCTGGCTCACGCTCCTTGTCTGGGGGCAGGTACTGCAGGTCTACTGGCAATCCTGGGGAGGCCATGGATCTGACTTTCTGGATGTACCCCAAGTCTCCCATGTCAGGGACACAAGAGGCCTGGCCAATAGCCAGGACACCAAGATTCCAGTCCAGCCTCTGACCCTGGCTCACTTAAGGACCTAGGGCAAGTCCCTTACCCTCTCTGGGTCTTAGTTTCCCTCTTTTTTCTGGGGGGGAACGACACCACAATAATAAGCATTTATTGAGTAGTAAATATGTACCAGGCACTATGCTAAGCACTTTACAAATATTTCATTTGATTGTCATAACAACCCTATGAGGTAGGTGCTGTTCTTATCTCCATTTTACAGATGAGGAAACTGAGGCAAACAGGGGTAAGTGACTCCCCATGGTCACTCAACTAGTAAGTGTCTAAGGCTGGATTTGAACTCAGGTCTTCCCTACTCCAGGCCCACAGTTACATCTATTGCACCACCCAGCTGCTCCAAACCTCTTTGGGGATACTCAATGTGGTTAAGGACTCCTAGTTCTAACACTGCAGGATCCTCAGGGCTCTAACAAAGTCCCCAGAAACACCCCCTCCCCATCCCCACTGCCACCACCAGCCCTGCTCACGATCCATCTCGTCTTCCGAGAACTCCTCTGGGCCAGCCAGTGGCATCAGCAGGAAGGTAAGCAGCTCTACTTGGGGACCCAGGAGCCACTCATGGGAACCTAGAGGAATGGGGATCCTATGAGGCACCCTGATCCCCCCTTTCCCCTCTTTCTCCTCCCTTGATTCCCTTTAAACCTCTGAGCTACTCACGGTGCTCAAAGCAGCAGTTCCTCAGCATGCCTACCACCCCCATCCTTCGAACAGCAGAGTCTGGGCAGTGGATGAGGGGCAGGAGATGCTGGATCAGACACCTAGGAAGACAGAGGATGGCCCCCCCAGGACAAGGATGCATTCACCTCCTTTTCCAGTAATTTACATTCCCCACCTCCCAACACATCCACACAATTCACAAACAAATTTAGTTAACAACTATTATAAGCACAGCTATGCTGGGGGGGTGGGGGTAGGGAGGCAGCAATAGGAGTCTAAATTAACAGCTGCAGACCTTCCCTCACCTCTTCACCGGAATGCTTTCCCAGCGCGCCCACAGGGGCCCCACCTCCTCCCTAACCCTCTCCAGGGATTCAAACTTCCAGCTTTCCTCCTCCTCTTCCCCCACCTGTTCGGATCCAGCAAGAAGGCCCGTGCTCCTGGTAGTTGGCTGAGGTTGGAGAGCACTGATGCCAGGTAGTGGAGTGGGGCATGGGGGTTATAGTCTGGGGTGGTCAAGGCAGTCACAAGGCGGGCCAGGCTGGGTTCCTGATTTGCCTCGTCGTTGGTGGACTCCAAGCTACTCTCCGCCAACAGCTCCCTGGCGGGCCCTGACTCCCGGCTCAGGTTGGCCAGCGCAGCGGCTGCCTCTCCAGCCCAGGGCCAGTTTGGGGCTAGTGCCCGGGCCAGTAGCTGGACTGGCAGCCCAGGCAGTGCAGCCAGCAGAGAGCCGTGGATACTGGGTTCTGCACACAGGTTCACCAGTGCCCGCCAGGCATCTCCCACCGCCCCTGCCGCTGTCCCAGGAGGGGCCTCTAAGAGTTTTGCTAATGCCTGCAGCAGCCCTTTCTGTGCTGTCAGCAGTGACCGGCCAGGTTCGGACCCCGTCAGTCCCAGCACATAGCGGGCTGCCTTTGCCTGGATGTCTGGCGGGGTCCCTTGGTTCAGAAAGGTCACGAACTCCTGCGCCACATCCTCCGCCTCCAGATGGGACTCCATGGGGCTCACCTGGACGGGACGGGGCGGGGCGGGGGAAAGGCGGGGT
Source organism: Vombatus ursinus (assembly GCF_900497805.2). NCBI lineage: Eukaryota > Metazoa > Chordata > Mammalia > Diprotodontia > Vombatidae > Vombatus > Vombatus ursinus. The sequence goes on from NW_020952097.1 coordinate 1,293,145, forward strand.
TGGGGGACACATACACGTGACTGAGACCGACTTTCATACACGTTACCTCCTCCAACAAGCTCACGGCAGCTGGAGGAGACCTTGGGTACCAGCTCCCCTAGCCCCCGAGAACCCCTCGTCCTCCATTAGGAAGCCGGAGGATGGATCGATCATCTAACCCTCTTTCCTGTACCCCACGCCCGCCCTCCCTGGGAAGCTCTCAGCAGAGTCCCTTCCCGGGCTGCGCCCTCTCCTCCCCTAAAGCGCCAGACAGAACGAGACCTGCTCCTGCTCGTCCCAGGACCCAGGAGGCCGAGTCTAGCTAGGGTGGACAGAGACCAAGAGACCACAGGGTCGCCCCCCAGCAAGCCCCGAGCTTTACCTCCAAGAAGCCGCCGCAGCTACTGCCACCTGGCCACATGCGCCCATGCACAGCCAATGGGAAGTAGCCGCGCCTGGGGGAAGGGGCGGGGCAAGATGAAACCTCTGACCAATCAGCATCGCCCACTGGGGCCGAGGAACGTGAGGAGCATTGTGGGGGGTGTAGTTTCTGGAGAGGAAGCAAGAGCGTGGTGAAACATTATCAGGGAGCTGGAGCTTGCTCTCAGAAAGCTCCCGGCTCCAATTGGGTCAGTAGGCTGGTGGATCTGGGAGGATTTCTGAATGGGAGACAACATCTTATCCGTTCTAAGGACTTCCAGTGACACATATGGTCATATGGACATATATTCTTTGACCCTCATTTTGTAGTTGAAGAAACTGAGGCGGAGAGAGGTGGATTTGCCCGGGGTCACCCAGCTAGTAAATGTCTAAGGCAGGCTTTGAACTCTGGTCTTCGTGACTCCTCCAGCATTCTAGACGTTAAGCCACTTTGCTGCCTCGTGTACAACTAGATTGTAATGCTATTGCAGAGGATCTGTGGTTTCATCCTTATGTGTGTTACCTCCCTCCTCATCTTGGGTAATTGTTGTCCTTGTTAGGGAGAGCATCATAGATTCAGAGCTGGAAGGGGCCACCTCCATCACCTGCCTAATGTTCTGGAGGCCTTCCTTGAACTCCGGATGCTTTGTGGTTACCCAATCTGTCATTGCTTATTTTCCCTCTGGCTACCCGTCATTGCAAGTGATGATACCCTTTTTATGCCAACTCTTGCAGGAAAGTCACCTGTGATAATGTGCTGCAGCCTAGATGTAACCTACTGTACACCTCTACATTACTTCTGGATCTCCGGTAGTTTTGATTCTTCTTCTATTTCATGATTCACTATTCACTATTGACTCCTATTCAATGATTCATGATTGTATATACATCACTGGGAGAATATTGATGGTGTTTGTGTGTTTTTTTTTAAAATGATGTGTTTGGGCAGCAGAGAGCAACTTGAGACAATTACAATCTTGTAGTTTCACAAATATTATCTAGCCTACTTTACCTCTATTCAATTTAGAACCTGGTTAATTGTCCGTCTTCAATGTCTATCCAAGATATATGTACCAATCATTTAACTTAATGAGTTGCTGAACTGATTGCTTGGCACAAATATGGGGCAATATGCACTGTTCATAGGATCAGAGATTTAGATAGAATTGGAAGGGTCTTAAGGGGTCATCCTGTCCAGATGAGAAAATTTGAAGCCTACAGAAATTAAGTGACTTGCCCAAGATCACACAGGAACTAAGTAATAAAGGAAGAAGCAAACAAAGAAACAAACAAGCATTTATTAAGTACCTACAGTGTACCAGGAGCTTTACAAATATGATCTCATCTGATCCTCACAACAATCCTGGGAGGTAGGTGCTATTATTATCCCCATTTTACAGTTGAGGAAACTGAGGCAGACAAAGGTTAAGTGACTTGCCCAGGGTCACATAGCTAGTAAGTGTCTGAGGCTGGATTTGAACCCAGGTCTTTCTGACTCCAGGCTCAGAGCCACCTAGCTGCCAGGATTTGAGTCTTCTGACTCCAAATCTAGCACTCATTCTATGATACCATACTACAACATGGTTTTCATCTGGCTTTCCCTGTGCAGATTATTAGACTGACTCTCTTAAGTGGCTCTGGATCTCACTGAAGAAGACCCATTATATAGTGTTTTCAGGATTGACAGCTACTGATGCAAAACCATCCACAAATAGGGGCATCTGGTGGCCTTCACCATATTAATGACAGTAACAAAAACAACAATAACAATCTCATGTCTATTGTGCTTAGTGGTTTGAAAAGAGTATCCTCAACACAGCCCAACAAGATAGCTATTGCAAGTGTAATATGAAGTGGGGGAGGGGCTGGGTTGAGAGTGAGTCAACAGCAGCCCTTCCTCAACTGATCTTGTTAGAGCACACTCCACTTAATGCTGAGTCTATACCAGGGATGGGGGACCTGTGGCCTTGGGACCACATGTGGCCTTCTAAGTCCTTGGATGCAGCCTTTTGACTAAGTCCAAGTTTTACAGAACAAATCCTTTTATTAAGGGGATTTGTTCTGTGAGGTTTGGATTCAGTTACAGGGCTGCACTTGAGAACCTAGAGGGCCACATGTGGCCTTGAGGCTACAGGTTCCCCACCCCTGCCCCAGGTGGACTCCTGATCCTTCCCCAGCCCTAAGACAGCAGTGGGAGTTGAAGGGTGGGGTGGAAGGAGGTGAAAGAAGCAGTAGGCTGAATCAAGTAAAAGGAGGAGACAACATCTTCTAGGTCATGTGAGTAACAAAATGGAAACCTAGAAATTTTCTAAGATCCCCATGACCTCTCAAACCTCTCCAAAACAGAAATTATGTGCCAAAGATAAAGCAACAATAGCTGTCTCAGTAGTCTAGGACAAGCAGAATCCAAAAGAAGGTTAAAAAACCGCCATGAACTGATACTTGCCAATACTGAGCTCATTCAGCACCCCTCCCTAACACCCCACAATACCAGCATCTAGGCTGCACTAGTAGACCCAAGGATCTACTGCCACATCTCCATTCCCGCTTCCATCTTCCAGTGCTATGGAAACCCCAGCTCCAGCTTGTGGAAGTTCTCCTGGGCTAAGACAGACAAAAAGGGATCATAACCCTATAGCACCAGTGCTGCAAAGCTCTGAACTGCCAGTACTGTATCAGAGAACTAAGGAATGGAGGAAACAGAATAGTTTGTGGGGTGGGTGGGATGGGGGATGAGAGTGGTGTAGCACTCCACTAAGCCTGAGGGAAAGATCACAGTCCTCATCTGGGAACAGTTTTGACCACCCAAAAGTCACTTGGGGCAGAGACCCAGGCTCGTGAACTGTGTATTGCCCAGTGCAGGAAGAGGCTGAGATGGTTTGAGATCATCTCCCAAGGAAACTACCATCAGAGGGGACAGAGTTGAAAAGTGAGTGATAGGGAAAATGAGAGAGAGAAGAAGACTAAAATTACCAAAGATCTTAGGAAGAAGAAAACTCAGAGTTTTTAACACAAGCAGATAAGTCAATAGGAAAAACATTAATAATAGGAAGAAATATGGCCTCTAGATATAGTAAACAAGTTCATATCTATGAATAAATATTGCAAAAGAGAGGGAAATTGTGATCCAACACTCGACTAGAGAGAAGACCCTGTGGAATGTGAAGAAAACATGGAACTACAACACACTATGCCTGAGTGTTTCAAAAGAGAAATAAGAATTAGGAGGGCAAAATTTATGGCCTGCACAGCAAAACTAATGGGCAGAATGGAAAAATTGGAACCTGCAATTACAAGTCTCATCAAAAGAAAGACAAGAGAGAACAAGAGATTGGGAATGCAAATATATAGAAGTGAAGGACAATCCAGAAGGAGAGAAATAAAAAGGAATAATATTTTAAAAAATGCTCACTATGCAAGTAAAATATACTGATCAAGAAAACAGAATGTGGGGGCAGCTAGGTGGCACAGTGGATAGAGCATCAGCCTTGGAGTCAGGAGGACCTGAGTTCAAATCCGGCCTCAGACACATAACACTTACTAGCTGTGTGATTCTGGGCAAGTCACGTAACCTCATTGCCTAGCCAAAACAAAAACAAAAACAAAAACAAAAACCAGAATGTGTAGAAACAACCTAAGAATCATATGTCTCCCCGAAGAACACAAAAAACCCTAACACCAGAATGCAGGAAATAGTAGAACTCCCCAGAAGGGAACTTCCAAACATAGAATATGAAATGCAAATTAAAAGAATTCACAGATCACCTCCAGAAAGAAAAAGAACTAAGACTGCAAATTCCAAGATATAGTAGTTAAATTTAACAATTTTATTCAGAAACAAGTCCACAAGTGATCAGGTGAAAGACCTTCAAATACAAAGGAAAGGAAAGTCTAATAATGCAATTGTTATGTACTACTAGAAGATACAGGAGGGAATGGAATATGTTCAGAAGAGAAATGGAGCTCAGGATGCAGCCCAGTTTGACCTACCCTGCAAATCTGAGCTTAACCGTACATTAAAAAAGATGGATGTTTGAAAATAAAGAGAAGTTTGAAACATTTTTAGAAAGAGACCCAGAACTCAAGAGATCATTTGCTTCTCAAACATCCCAAACAACAGAAACACAGGAAGGAATGAATACAGCAGCCAAGGACAGCAACAGTAACAGAGTGACAGCAGAGAAACTAGTAAGAAATTGCTTTCTAAATGTACAGGACACAAGAGTGAAGGTGTAACTCTAACAGAGATCACAGTGAAGAAGCAAGCATGGGGCAGTATAGACAGAATCTGGCAACACTGTACCTACAGGTGAATCAATGTGTTTGTGTGTGAGACTACATTACAACATGGGAGGAATATGAAAGGGGATGGAAGAAGAACAGGGGAATAGAAAGGAATGTGTGATGTACTAGGATCAAATTAAGGGCTATCAATGAGAGGAAAGTGACCCCTGTGGCCTCAGAAAGAGAAGGACCTATAAGGGAGTGAGTGAGGAGGAAGGGGGAATGATTGAAAAGCTGGGGAAAGAAAGAAGGCCTAGCTTTGGAGTGGGAAGATGTTCCAATGATGAATGCTCCTATAGGTGAAGTGAGATAATCTATGAAGGGAGTTGGGGACCTTGTGTTGGGTGTGGCCTGGGGGATTTGTTGCTTGAAAAAAAACTTCTTGTGCTACTTCAGGAAGGGGCACAAGTTGGAACAACTGGAGCCGGGGAAAATGGGAGAGCATGGACCCAGGGAGCAGATTTTGAGGTAATTGTTGAAGGGAGAGGTAATGAGGAAGAAAGTATAGATCAGTGGTAGGCTACATAAACAGGGATGTGGTGGGGAAGGGGCATGACCATGCAGTAGTATCCTCTTTGATACCTGCAATAATTAGTATTGTTTTGTGAGTTAGGCACAATGGAAAAGGGAAATCCACAAGGAAAGCTGTACAAGGCAGTGGCAGAAACTGCCTAGAAGAGAGAGCGTAGAATGAAAACCTTGGAAGCTCTGATTGCATGAGGTATACAGAGAAAGAATGAGACCTGATAATTAGAGGGGTCATGAATTAAGAGAATGAGGCACTGGAGTAGACAGAAAGGATGGATAATGAAGAGAATAAGAGAAATTCTTTTTTGGGATGGGGAATAAAAAATGAAATTAAAAAAACTAATAAATAGGACTAGCTGAAGGTGAGAGACTGAGAGAAAAAAAAGAGGGGAAAGAATTATATAAACAAATAAAAGCAGGAGAGAAAAAGGAACTAACAAGCAAAACTCCAAAAGGAGAAAGAAGTAACAAATGAGAGAAAAGGATCAGGGGTGTGGGAACAGGCCCACCTTAAAAAAGATGCAAGTAACTGATGGAACATAGTGCTGTATTTATAGCAGAAGAAGGGAATATCATAATTTGGGAAAAATACTAGAGGCAGATGAAGGAAAATATAAACCTTACTCTCATAACTTTAAATGTGAATAGATTAAACAACCCAGTAAAATTTTAAAAATGACAGACTGGATAAGAAAACAAACCCTACAATCTGTTGCTTACAAGGAAGATATTTTAAAAACAAAGACATACACAAAATAAAACTGAGGGGATGGAGAAAAAAAAACTTACCATGTATCAAAGGGATCCAAAAAAGCAAGAATTGCAATCATGCTAACTAACAAAACAAAAACAAACATTCAAAAAATAAAAAAGGGATAAACAAGAAAACTATATTACACTGAAAAGGAACCATACGCAACAAACTAATATCAGTAATAAACTTATACACTCCAAATGTCTTAGCATTCAAATTTTTTATTTTTTTTATTTTTAGGCAATTGGTTAAATGACTTGCTCAGGGTCACACAGTTAGCAAGTAAGTGTCAAGTGTTTTGGTCTGAGACCGTATTTGTACTCAGGTCCTCCTGACTTCAGGGCGGGTGCTCTATCCACTGCGCCTCCTAACTGCCCCTAGCATTTAAATTCTTAAAGGAAACATTATCTGAGCTGCAAGAAAGCACACACAATAGTGAAAAGAGATCTAAATATTCCTCTCTCAGCTTTGGATAAGTCTAAAAGAAAGATAAGCAAAAAGGAAAACAAAAAAGGAACTGAACAAACTCCCGGAGAAGCTAAAGTTAAAAGACTTATGGCTCCTTCTAAACGAGGCAGCAAAAAATATATATACCTATTTCTCTGCAACATATGGAACTTTTACAAAAAGTGACCATGTAACAGGGCACAGAAGTATTGCAAACAAATGCAAAAAGGCAGAAATAGTTAGTACATCCTCTACAGACCATAATGTAATAAAAACAATAATTGGTTAAGGGACCACAAACAAAAGATACAGATCAAAATGGAGATTTAACAATGAAATCCTAAATAATGAGTAGGTCAAAGAACAAATCATTGAAATAACTAATAACTATATAAAAGAAAATGATGAATGATGAAACAATGTCTTAACATCTGGGATGCAGCTAAGGTAGTCCTTAGGGGAAAATCATAGTAGCATACATTAACAAAATAGAAAAGAGGATTAATGAACTGAATAGGGATTTGAAAATTAGAAAACCCACAAATAAGCAGTCCTAAAATAAACACAAAAGAGATCATATTAAAATTAGAGGGCAAATAGGTATTTGGAAACAAAAAACCCATAGACATGATAAATACAACTATAAGTTGGTTCTTTGAGGAGACTAATAAAATTGATAAACCCTTAGCTAATTTGATTTTTAAAAGAGAGCAGAAAATAAGATCAATAAAATAGCAAATGAATAAAGTGAAATCACAGCAAAACCGAAAGAAATAAAAAGAATAATCAGAACATATTATGCCTAAGTATATGCTAACAAAACTGAGAACATGAAAGAATACCTTCAAAAATATGAAATAAACAAACTGCTAGAAGACCAGTTAGAGATCTTAAATAACCCAATCTTAGAAAAGGAAGTAGATCTAGCCTTAAGGAGCCACCAAAGGAAAAAACTGGCCCTGATGGAATCACAGGAGAATTCTATCAAAATTTTAAAAAACTGTTAGTACCCAAACTTCACAAATCATTCTCAAAAATTGAAAAATAAAACACCCTACCAGAATCTTTTTTGTGAGACATATATATCCTAATACCTAAACTAGAGAAAGATAAAACACAGGAAGAAAACTATTGGCTAATATCATTAGTGAACAGTGACGCAAAAATTTAAAATAAAATCTTATCAAAACAGACTATGACTTATCCAAGAAATCATTCATTATGATCAAGTGAGATTTATACCAGGGATGCAAGGATGGTTCAACATTAGAAAACCAATCAACATAATCAGTCATATTAAAAGACCAAAATATCTAAAACCACATGATCATCTCAACAGATACAGAAAAAAACCTTTGACAAAAAAAAGACTCCTTTATGCTAAAAAAAAAATCTACAAAATATAGGCATAGAGGGACCTTTTTTAATATTATAAAAAGTATCTACCTAAAACCAAAAGCAAGCACCAAATGCAATGGGATGCACTAGAACCTTTTCCAATAAATATGGGAGTGGACCAATGATACCCACTCTCCCCACTATTGTTTGGCATAATTCTGGAAATGCTAGCACTAGCAATTAGACAAGAAGAGAAAATTAAAGTCATAAAGATAGGTGAAGAAGAGAAAAAACTAATCCTCTTTCCTCATGTTATGATGGTTCACAGAGAATCACCAAAAATACTAATTAAGACAATTAATAGCTTTAGCAAAGTTGCAGGCTACAAAATAAGTCCTCAAAAATTAACAGTATTTCCATATAACAATAACAAAATACAAGAAGCAATAATAGAGAAGGAAGTCTCATTCCAAAGAACTACAAAATGCATAAAATATTTGGGGATATTTTACCAAAGACTTGAGAGAGTCAATGACAAAAGACTCCTTATCCATTACAAAATACTCCTCGAAGAAATAAAAACAACTTAAATAGCTGAAGCAATTTTCAGTGCTCATCACTAGCCATGCTAATATAATAAAAATGACAATACTATCAAAATTAATTTTACTCTTATAATACCATGTTAGTGTTGTTGAGTTGTTTTAGTCATGTCCAACTCTTTATGACCCAGTTTGGGGTTTTCTTGTCAAAGATGCTAGAGTGGTTTGCCATTTCCTTCTCCAGCTCATTTTACAGATGAGGAACTGAGACAAATAGGATCAAGTGACTTGCCCAAAGTCACACAGCCAGTAAGTATGTGAGGCCAGATTTGAACTCAGAAAGATGAGTCTTCTTGATTCCAGGCCTAGTGCTCTATCCACTGTACCACCTAGCTGTTCCATGCCAAGGCCATGCGAATCAAATTACCAAGAAGATATTTTATAAAACATACTTGATAAAATAACAAAATTCATTTGGAAAACAAAGATCTAGAAGAAAAGAAGTAGGGACAAAGCATAGTAGCATTCATTACCAGATCTCAAACTATAGGGGATGCCCATCAATTGGGGAATGGCTGAACAAGTTGTGGTACATGAATGTAATGAAATACTATTGTGCTATAAGAAATGGTGAGCAGGAGGACTTCAGAAAAACCTGGAAAGACTTAAATGAACTGATGCTGAGTGAAGTGAGCAGAACCAGGAGAACATTGTACATAATAGGAGCCACAATGTGCAATGGTAACTTTGACAGACTCATCTCCTCTCATCAATAGAAGGATCCAAGACAACTCCAAAGGGCTCATGATGGAAAATGCTGTCCACATCCCAGAAAAAGAACCATGGAGTCTGAATGCAGATTGAAGCATATTATTTGATCTCTCTTTTTTTTTCTTTTTTTTTTCTTCTTTCTCATGCTTTCTCCCATTGGTTCTAATTCTTCTTTACAACATGAGTAATGTGAAAATAGGTTTAATATGAATGTATATGTAGAGCCTATATCAGATTGCATGCTGTCTTGGGGTGGGGGTTGCAGAGAGATGGGAAGAAAATTTAAAACTCAAAATCTTATGGAAGTGAATATTGAAAACTAAAAATAAATTAATTAATTTAAAAAAAGAAGGAAAGCAGAAGGCTTGGAAATAATTTTTATAGCCAGTGTCTCTGATAAAGGCCTCATTTCTAAACTTTATAGAGAACTAAGTCAAATTTGTAAGAATCCAAGTCATTCACCAATTGATAAATGGTCAAAGGATATGAACAGGCAGACTTCAGAAAAACCTGGAAAGACTTATATGAACTGATGCTGAGTGAAGTGAGCAGAACCAGGAGAACACTGTGTACGGTAGCAGCAACATTGTACAATGATCGACTTTATCAGACTTAAGTTTTCTGAGCAATGCAACGATCTAAGACAATTCCAAAAGACTCATGATGAAAAATGGTATCCACATCCAGAGAAAGAACTATGGAGTCTGAATGAAGGTCGAAGCACATTATTTTCTTTTTTTGTTGTGTGTGTGTGTGTGTGTGTGTGTGTGTGTGTGTTTTCTTTCTCATGGTTTTTCCTTTTGGTTCTGATTCTTCTTTACAACATGACTAATGAGGAAATATGTTTAATATGATCATACATGTATGGCCTATATCAGATTGCATGCCATCTTGGGGAGGGGGGAATGTAGAGGGGAGTAAAAGTTGGAACTCAAAATCTTATAAAAGTGAACGTTAAAAACCAAAAATTAAATAATTAATTAATTTTAAAAAATTTTTAAAAAGAAAATAAGGAAGCATATTTAGTCATATTGCCTACAACCTATAATATTTTTAGAAAAAGCAAAATTGTTTTTGTATCATTAAGAAGTAAAAACATTTTAAAGTATTGTCTATTTTATCTTAATTTCATCCTTTTAAAATGTCTTTTTTGTCTATGATTTATAATGTATATAATGTACTGGAACAATAGTGCATGTGTATACACAGTGCATACTCATTTTTTTTTAACTAATAAAGGTGCATGGCCAAAAAAAAAAAGAAATGATGCAATGATGAAGTATGGACATTTCTATATGAACCGATGGAGAGTGAAGTGAGTAGAGTCAAGAAAACAATCTACACAGTGACTACAACAATTAAATGGAAAGAATGAATACATATCAAAAAATAAAAAGTAAATGTAACAAAATTATAAAGATCAAGCAGTACTAGAATAAAGAAATATAAAAAGACATCCCCAAACCACCTTTCATGGAGGTAGGAGGTCCAAGGTGTTACACATTGCACATGTGTTTGGACTTTTTAATTGTATCAGTTGTGCTGACTTTTTTTCCTCTCTAAAAGTATTATTTGTTATATGGAATAGCTCTCTGGGAGTAAGAGAAAGAGGGGGGGGATGCTTGGTATAACTATAATGATCTAAGAAATAGAAGATATCAATAAAAACTTTTTTTAAGAGGCTTTCTCTTCCTCCAACTGTCCCATGTGGCAAGTAGCTGTGCCTTTCTAGATTTCTTATGAGGGCAAGCGCCATTTTCTACATCCTGGCAGCATGATGGCTACAGACACATAATTAGTAAAGTGGGAGCTCAACAAGGTGAGCTGAACCTGGACCTTAGGCGCCTACCTGCATTTTCTGCTTTGTGTTTCTTTCCTGAGAATAGATGACTCAACAGTGATGCTAAGATGGATATTTACAGCCTCAGCTGCAGCCTTATTAATTAAAAAGGTAGGAACTGCTAGATCCTTCAGTCTAGGCCTTGGGACCCTGGATGCATTTTCTGTTTTGTGTTTTGCTCCTAAGCCTAGGTGATCCTGACAATCGACATGTTCAACCTTGGAGACAGCCTTGAAAGTTCAAGAGCTCTGAGCTCCTGGGTACTTCAGTCAAAGTTGACTAGCAGCAAGAAGAATTTCTAAATCTAAGTGGATGACTACCAAAAGGAGGATGGATCCAACCCTTGAGTTTCTTCCTGCTGGTGTTCTGTGGAGTCTTTCTGTTATTGTTCTTGTTTAGTCATTTCCAATCATGTCAAACTCCTTGTGACCCCTTTTGGGGTTTTCTTGGCAAAGATATTGGAGTGGTTTGCCATTTCCTTGCCCAGCTCATTTTACAGATGAGGGAACTGAGTTAAAACAGGGTTAAATGACTTGCCCAGGGTCACACACCAAAAAGTGTATGAAGCCAGATTTGAACTCCACTGCACCACCTACCTGCACCTATGTCAGTTGTTTCCCAATATTTTTGCGCAATTTTTCTGTGGGATTTCTTAAAGTAGATCAAGCAAGTTTTTTTCATGGCATTTTTCTAGAACACCTATAATCTTTAGATTATCTCTTCATATGCTATCTTCAAGTTCAATACAGTATTATTGCTTTGTAGAACTCTCATGTTTCTTATAATCTGTTTTTAAAAATTATTTTCTGTTATTTTCCTTCTGCATTTTTCTTACTTTAGTCCAGGCACTGTGCAAAGCAATGTGGACACATTGCTTTGTTTTGTTATGTTTTTAGAGAATTTATTGATGTGGCAAGTGTCTCTGCCTTTTATCCTAAATTCTCCAGTCTTGAATAAGAATTTCTAATGTCTTCCCTAAGACATTTCTAATATCTTAGGGAAGACATTTGTTTCTGTCCTTATTTCTTTGATATTTTCACTTAGTTCTTTGATTAAATATCTGAACCATTCTGGGGATTCTCAGAGTTGCTCCATTATCTTTCTGGGGGGGGGGCTTGTAAAAATTGACCATCTATTAAGAGTCTACTATATGAAGGGCAGTACTGGGCTCTGGAGATACAAACACAAAAAGCAAAATAGACTCTGGTCTGCCCTCAAGGAATTTACGTTCTATTGGGGGAAGCAACACATGCACACATAGACATGCACATGCAAAATGGCACATGGTAATTTGGGGTGGGGAGGAAGGCACTAACAACCGGGAGAATCGGAAAGTCCTCATATAGAAGGTAGTGCTTGAGCTAAATCTTGAAAGAAATTTCAAGGCACTTGAAGGAGCAGAGTTGATGAGGAAGTACATTCCAGGTATGGGGAGAGCCAGTCCATGAAAAAGGGAGATGGAGTACTGTGTACGAAGGAAAGTAAGAAGGATATTTTGGTAGACCATAGAGACTGTGTAGACGTGGTCAAACTTGTACTTCAGATCACTTTGGCATCTTGGTAGAGTATGAATTGGAGAGAAACAAGACCAATTAGGAGGCAATTGCAATAGTCAGGTGAGATGTGATGAAGGCCTGAGCTAGGGTGGTGACTATTTAAGGGGAGAAAAGGAAATATCTACCAAAGCTGTTGTAGGGTATGGTACGATTCAGCAACTGTTTTGTTATCTCACTTTCTACAAGAGGACTTTCCTGTCCTGGCCACTGATAGTGTCATCCCATTAGTATTACCTCCCGTTTATACTCCATGTATCTTGAATACATAGTAGTTTGCATATTGTCTCCCCCATTAGAATGTGATCTCCTTGCGGGTAAGGACCATGCTTTCTTTGCATAGTGCCTAGCACAGAGTTAGCACTTCATAAACACTTGTCACTTGATTGGCATGAATGAGAATAAGAACATGAGCAAAGTGTCTGCTCTTCTATATATCAGCATCTTCCCATAGTATTTTCTCCCTTTAGGGACCTGAAGAGAGTCTAGAATGATGTGACTTTTCTCTCAAAGCTTAGAGCCAGTAGACCAGGATCTTTCTTGTCTCCAGTTCTCACCAATTTGGGGTTCCTCAAGCAGGTGAGGAGTAACAAATAATCAATCTCCACCAATGAGGATAGTCCCATGTAACTGGCCCTCTAAGCCAAGGGTTATGCAAGTATGTATTAAGCACCTATCATGTGCCAGGCATTGTACTAAGTGCATTACAAATATTCTCTTTTAATCCTCATAGCAACCCTTTGAGGTAGGTGCAAAGTACTTATGTCCACAGCTAGATTTCTCCTTCGAATGCCTGCTTATTTTTCCTTAGTCAGCTTTTGTCTGTCTTAATCATTAGTGATTTTTCTGTGATATCCCTGATGAAAATATATTTATCACCAAACCTTTCCTGCCTCATCAGATATTACACCCCACACTCTGTGATCCAGCCAAACTGTTCTCTGTTTATCAACTACGGCACTCCACCTTTCATGCCTTTGCAATGGCCTACCCCTTCCATGGAATGCACTCTCTCTTCCCCTCCACATCACAGAAGCCCTCTCTTCCTTCAGGAAGCAGCTTCAACAACATCTACAGGCAGCATTTTCTGATCCCTCACAACTACTAATGCCTTCTCTTCTAAACTACTTTGTGTTTAATTCATTTATATTTATTCTTTTTTTAAATTAAAAATGTGTAATTTAATTTCATTTTTTATCCTAAACTTAAATACAAAAAAAGAGAACATTTCCATACAAAGAGTGGAATACAAAAGAGGATTCTAGGTGAAACCATGAATTTCATGAAACCTAGGCAACTAAGTACACAGTAAGACACAGTAGATGGAGTACTGAGCTTGGCATCAAGAAGACCTGAATTCAAATCTGCCCTCAGACACTTACCAGCTGTGTGATCTTGGGCAAGTCACTTAACCTGTAAAACAGGGATAATAATAGCAACTACTTCGCAGGATTGCTGTGAGGACCAAATGAGCTAATATTTGTTAAAATGCTTAACACGGTGCCTGGCATACAGTAAGTGCTATAGAAATGCTAGCTATTATTATTGATATTTCATAATTGCTTTTTTAAAAAGAGTATGATAAATGCTACACATTACTTTCAAAACTATGCTTCCTTTGAAACTTCCTTCTGTTGTACTCTGTACATAGTTTAAAAGGTTTCGATGGGTCTTTTTTCAACATCACTTTTGCTACCCTCCCCCCCAATTTGCCAAGAGTAATAAACGGGAGGGGAAAAAACAAATTCTTCTAACAAATAAGCATAGTCATGCAAAATGAATTCACACGTTGGAGTTCGGTCATTTTCAGTCACGCACGACTCTTTATGAGTCAATTTGGGGTTTTCTCGGCAAAGGTACTAGGATGGTTTGTCATTTCCTTCTCCAGCTCATTTTACAGATGAAGAAACTGAGGCAAACAGGGTTAAGTGACTTGCCACAATTAGGAAGTGTCTGAGACCAGATTTGAACTCAGGAAGACGAGTCTTCCAGACTCCAGGACCAGAATTCTATCCTCTGTACCACTTAGCTGCCCATTCACATGTTGGATATGTTCAAAAATAAGTATCTCTTTTCTGTACCTTGTGTCCATCACCTTTCCATAAAGAGATGGTATCACGCATTAGCACAACTACTCTGGAGACACAGATTCTTACAATTTTGCTGTTATTGTGTACAATGATCTGATTCTGCTCACTTCACTCTGCATCGGTTCATACAGGTTTCCCCAGGTTTTTCTGAAACTATCCTACTCATCATTTCTTATAGCACATATTATATATTATTTACATATATTTCTTATAGCACATATTATATATATATTATAGCACATATTATATATATTCCATCATGCTGTGTGGCTCTGAGCAAGTCACTTAACCCCAATTGCCCCACCAAAAAATAATATTCTATCACAATCATATAACACATGTTCAGCCATTCCCCAGTGGATGGGCATCTTCACAGTTTCCAATTCTTTGCCACCACAAAAAAAAAGGTTCTATAAATATTTCTGTACATATAAGTCTTTTTCCTTTTTCTTTGACCTCTTTAGGATACACATCTAGTAGTGGTATTGCTGGGTAAAAGGGTTTGCACAATTTGATAGCCCTTTGGGTATAGTTCCAAATTGTTCTCCAGAGTGATTGTACCAGTTCAAAACTTCACCAACAGTGCATTAGCGTACCTGTTTTTTTTTATATCCTCCCTAGCATTTGTTATTTTCCTTTACTGTCATGTTAGCCAATCTGATGTGTGAATTGGTATCTCAAAGTTGTTTTAATTTGCATTTCCTAATCATTAGTGATTTAGAGAATTTTTCACGCTATGATTGATAGCTTTGATTTCTTCTTCTGAAAATTGTTTGCTTATATCCTTTGACGACTTATCAGTTGGAGAATGGCTCCTATTTTTATAAATTTGACTTAGTTTTCTATATATTTGAGAAATAAGGTCTTTATCAGAGAAACTAGGTACATTTTTAATATTTCTTTATTGTCTTTTAGCAAAATATAGCTTCCCTGATTATCTCTTTTAATTAGGTCTATTTTTGCTTTTGCTTTGAGATCATGATTGCTACCCCTACCTTTTTTATTTCAGCTGAAGTATAAAAAATATTGTTCCAGTCCCTTATTTTAACTCCATGTGTCTCTCTGTTTCAAGGGTGTCTCTGGTAAACAATGTATTATTGGATTCTGGTTTCTAATCCATTCTGCTCTCCATTCCATTTTATGGATGAATTCATCCCATTCACACTCACAGTTATGATTACTAACTGTTCACTTCCTTTCATCCTATTCTGTTTATCCTTTTCTGTCCTTTTTTTTTTGTCCTTCCTCAAAAGTCTGTTTTGCTTGTGACCACTGCTTTCCTTAATCTGTCCTCTTTTTTTTTATAACCCTCCCCCTATTTCTCTTATCCCCTTTCTCTCCTATTTTCCTGTTGGGTAAGAGATTTCTGTGCCCAACTGAGTTGTATACATACATACATACATACATATATGAAACATATATACATATATATGATGAAAGTAAGGTTCAAATGTTGCCTGTTCCCCCTCCCCTCCCCCCCTGCCAATTTTCCCCTCCATTATGAAAGCTCTTTTATGTGAGGAAATGTTCCCCATTTCTACACACAATTGAGTACGTATGTTATTCTCTCTCTGAGCCAATATCAACAAGAATAAGGTTCAAGCATTGTCCGACACTCCCCCCCCCCGCATCTTCCCCTCCACTGTAACA
Organism: Vombatus ursinus; assembly: GCF_900497805.2. NCBI lineage: Eukaryota > Metazoa > Chordata > Mammalia > Diprotodontia > Vombatidae > Vombatus > Vombatus ursinus. The sequence continues at coordinate 1,309,341 of NW_020952097.1, forward strand.
GCTCTTCCTTTTGTGCCTCTTTTATGTGAAATAATTTACCCCATTCTACCTCTCCCTTTTCCTTTTTCCTAGTGCATCCCTCTTTCTCACCCCTTAATTTTTTTAGATGTCATCCCATCATAGTCTACACACTTGTGCCTTCTATCTATGCATATTCCTTCTAACTGCCCTAATAATGATAACAAAGTTCTTAGGAGTTACAAGTATCATCTTCTCATGTAGACATGTAAACAGTTTAACCTTATTAAATTCCTTATGATTTTTATGCTTGAGTCTTGTATTTGAAATCAAATTTTCTATTCAGCTCTGGTCTTTTCATCAGGAATGCTTGAAAGTCTTTTATTTCATGAAATATCCATTTCCACCCCCGAAGGATTATACTTAGTTTTGCTGAGTAAGTTATTCTTGGTTGTAATCCTAGTTCCTTTGCCCTCTGGAATATCATATTCCAAGCCCTTCAAGCTGTGGCTTCACAATATTTGAATGGTTTCTTTCTGGCTGCTTATGATAGTTTCTCCTTCCTCTGAGAGCTCTGTAATTTGGCTATAATATATTTGGGAGTTTTATAATTCTCAAGTTATCTCTCCTTGACCTATTTCCAGTCAGTTGTTTTTTCAATGAAATATTTCACATTTTCTTCTATTTTTTTTCATTCTTTTGATTTTGTTTGTTTCTTGATGTCTCATGGAGTCATTTATTTCTACTTGACCAATTCTCATTTTTAAGGAATTATTTTCTTTAGTGAGCTTTTGTACCTCCTTTTCCCTTTGGTCAATTCTCCTTTCTAAGGAATCTTTTTCTTCAGTAAATTTTTATGACTCTTTTACCATTTGTCCTACTCTGTTTTTTAAAGTGTCATTTTTTTTCAGTATATTTTTGTGCCTCCTTTACCAAGCTATTAACTTTTTTCATGATTTTCTTACATCACTCTCATTTCTTTTGCTGATTTTTTCTCTACCTCTCTTATTTGATTTTTAAAATCCTTTTTGAGCTCTTCTAGGAATTTTTTTTTTTTGGCCTCTGATCAATTTAAATTTTTCCTTGAGTCTTTGGATGTAGCTGTTTTAACTTTGTTGTCTTCTTCTGAGTTTGTGTTTTGATCTTCCCTGTCACCATAGTAACTTTCTATGGTCAGTTTCTTTTTTTGTTGTTTGCTCATTTTCCAGCCTCTTTCTTGACCTTTAACTTAATGTTAAAGTTGGGTTCTACTCCTGGGATGCAGGGGGCACTATCCCAAGCTTTAGGCTTTTTTGTGCTGCTGTTTTCAGAGCTAATTCTGGAGGTCTGCAAGTTTTCAGTGCTTTCAAGGTGGTATGATCTAGGTAGAAGTGTGGTAACTGCTCTTCTGGTCTGTACTCTGGTTTTTACCCATGAAAGGCCCCCGCTGCAGCTACAAGTGCTAGTGTTCCTCTCCACCCTGGAATTATGATTCAGAACTGCATATGAGCAATAGGATTGCCAACCAATGTCAGATCCTGCACCCAGTGTCAGGTCAGGGTCCCCCGTAGTCTCTTTTTGACCAGTTATCTGACCCCCTTATCATCTTTGAGATGAGAGTTCCCAAAACTGCTGCTACTGCTATTATAGCTGCCTCCAAAGACTGCTGCTGCACTATAAGCTACTGCCCTGATGTAACAGACCTCTCCTGCCAACCTCTTAAGTCGTCTTAGGCTGAATAAATGTCTCACCTTGACCTCTTGTTGGTTCTACCATTCCAGGATATAATTTGACATTATTTTAATGTTATTTGGAGGGGAATGTTGAGAGGGTTCAACTGGGTTTCAGCCTCTACTCCATCTTGGCTCCTCAAGAAGTTTGTTTTACTTGTGACTAGTCTCTCCCTGGTATTGTCCTTCCTCTAGATCTCACTTTCTACACCTTAATCCACTCCACACCTCCCTCTTGAGTTTGATTTATTTTACACCAAACTGTTCATATATGTGGGTTTTCTACTTTTCTTTGTCCATTTCAGACAAGAATTAGGTTGAAGTAAACATGAAAGAGAAATCACAAGAGACTCAATAAGGCTAAATTGTTCATATATCTATATGGGAAGATGATACATGTAACTTCTAAGAACTTTATCATTATTAGAGCTGTTAAAAGGATACTACATAGATAGATGGCATGGAGTGAGACAATTATTTTGGGTGATGTGAAAAAAATGGATGGGTAAGAAAGAGGGATTCTCTAGGAGAAGGAGGAAGGGAGGGGAAGAATGGGAAAAATTATCTCACATAAAAGAGCTGTGCAAGAAAGAGCTTTTATAGTGGAGGGGGAAATGGAGGGGGTAGGCAATGCTTGAACCTCACACTAATTTAAATTGGTTCAAAGAGAGAAAAATACACACATACACACACTCAACTGGGTATAGAAATCTATCTTGCCTAACAAGAAGTAGGAGAGAAAGGGGAGAAGAGAAAGTGGAGGGCAGATTAAGAAAGGCAGTGATCAGAAGCAGAAAAGATTTTAGAGAAGAGACAGGGTAAAAAGAAGAGAAGGATAAACAGAAAGAAAATAAGATGAGGGAAAGTACACAGTAATTATAACTGAGTGTGAATGGAATGAACTCACCCATAAAATGGCAGTGAACAGCAGAATGGATTAGAAACCAGAATCCAGCAATATGTTGTTTATAAGAGACATGAGGTGACCGGGCACAGCAGGCCCTGCAAGGGCAAGTGAGTAGTCATGGCTGGGATTATGTGCAGTCATGGTGGCTGCAGCGTCTCTGAGTCTTCTGGACACCAAGTGGAAGCCACAGACACCAGGCTTGGCCTCAGCACTTGCCCAGCATACAGCCCAGACGTGGATCCCACCAACCAAGATTTCAACCTGAATTCTCCTAACAAAGGTCAGCTATCAGATACCATATCAGATGTGCCTGTGGATACAGGGACTGCCAGGACCTCCATTCCTAAAGGCCTGACAGAGGCGGAGGAAGAAGAGCTCAGATCTGAACTCACTAAGGTGGAAGAAAAAAATTGTGACCGTATGGCAGGTCCTGGCAGCCAAAGAAAGACACTACGGCGAACTGAAGAGGAAGCTGGGCCTGACGCCCTTGGGTGGATTGAAGCAGAATCTTTCAAAGAATTGGCATGGTGTTCAGGTCTCTAACATGTATCTCTCAGCAAGCAGCATACTTGAGGACTTGAGTGAGAAATTAACCCATTCAGAAGCTTACAAGAAGACTCAGGAAACTCTCTCCCAGGAAAGACAGAAGACTGCAGTTGCACTGTCCAATGTGAGCTCTGCTATCAGCAGGAAACTTGGAGATATGAGGAACTCTGCAACCTCAAGTCTTTTGAAGATCGAGTTGGGACCATAAAGTCCAAAGCTGTTGATGGCAGGGAGAATGGCAGTGACAACCTTCCTTCACCAACAGGAAGCAGCAATAAACCTCTGCAGGATCACCCCCCTTTCTAGAGCCCTTTGGAGTTCTACTTTGCCACAGAATGAGTTCAAGAACTCTCTCAACTCATCATGAGCGACTCTGCAGAAAAAACCAATATAATTATCATTCAAACCAGGAAATGGACAGAGTCCAGTTTTGAAAATTCATATCCATACATATATAGACACTTGCTGCTGGATTTGAGTAAAATAGAGAACAAAAAAGTTTTATACACAGATATGTTACACTGAAGTCTATAGATGAAATGTATCACTGTGCTATTCTTCCTGGGGGGGGGGGGTGCATTTAAATGGACAGAACTTCCTCATTGGGAATAGAAGCCAAAGCATGAACTCCCATTTGGAAAACACTATAGTTTAGCTGAATGCCCAAATAGATTTCTATTTGGGAGTGGAAAGAAGTATAATTATGAAACAAACTTTTTCAAAATGTTGTTTCTCTTCTCCTTTCCCTCAATTTCTGAAAGCTCTTATAAGTAACCTAGAAGATTCTAACTAGCTTGATTATTTTTTTCTCCAAAAAATGATTGTCAGGTTGTGAAACTGACATTTTTCTGTGCCTTCCAGAAAGGAGACTCTAGTTAGCAACTGCCTGGTTGTTACACTAATGCTCAAGCTTTAACAAAATGAAAATCTTTATTTTTAAAATGTGGCAGACTTTTCAAAAATCAAAATGAAGCAAAGCAAAATAGCTTTGGTCTCATATTAGGGAAATATTGTCTTGGAACTCTGAAGCCGAAATGCAAGCCTTACACCACACCTTAGGCTTTACTTGTTTATAAATCTTTTTATATAAAGAAATTGGGGGTTCTAAAGCTGAGTTTTGCATTTAACCCTCATGGCGGCATGCCTTTGCCAGTTTGTGTGTTTATTTAGCTCATTCTCTAACTTCATTTGAGTATGTGAAACTTGCTTCTCTGTTCTCCTTTGAATTGCTGCAGCAGCTCCTAGCAGGTTCCTACTTTTAGGTAATCAGCTCAAAGGCTTCTAGACAGCAAGGAATATCATAACCAGATGAGAGATAAACCTGTCTCTTAAGTGACTTTAAAGTGACAACAGCTCGTCCTCCTGTCCTACCAGCTATTCTACTTCTGCATAAGCCCAAATGATTGTACGTTATTGGTCAGTAAATCTGTACCTGCCATTGTTTGCAGTAGGTATAAATTCAGAAAATAGACTTAATGAGAAGTAGGACTGGACCCTCTCCCAAGACAGGATAGGAATGGATGAAAGAGTTGATTTGGATTAGCAGGAATCTGTCTTGGAATTTTAACTTCCTAATATCAATATTTCTTAGGAGCTCTGAGACTTTTTTTCCCATTTTCAAAATGATGCTATATGGCATTATTTCTCATGGCAACTACCCTGCCTGATGTGGGGCATGATTTTGAGGGTGAAGTTTTGTGCCTTATTGGCTCTCAGCAGCAGGATTAAAATCAGTTTGCTTGTATATATATATATCAATAAAATGTCGCTGGCTGAAGGAATACTCCCTCCAGCCCAAGGTGACCCTATTTTGTTCAGCCTTAATTTTCTCCCTACTCTAGAGAAGCAAGTTCTGGTACACCAGTATCTGTTTACCAAACCTAGGGGTTGGGGCAGCTAGGTGGCCCAATGGATAGAGCACCGGTCCTGGAGTCAGGAAAGACCTAAGTTCAAATCCAGCCTCAGACACATAACATTTACTAGCTGTGTGACCCTGGGCAAGTCACAATCCCAATTGCCTAACAAAAAAAACAAACAAACAAAAAATAAACTCCTAGGGGTTGCATTCCAAGAAACGTTAGGCAGTAGATGCAGTAGGAAATATGCTGTGTAGTGTCCTTTTATCAGGTTTTATTATTTGTGGCTAAAATTGTTGGGGAACAGTAAAGAGAAGGAAATTGATCTTTCTTCTCCTTAAACTAGATATTGGGTATTTGTCAATAAATTTTTCCTTTCAGGGTTAAAAAGAGAGAGAGAGAGAGAGAGAGAGAGAGAGAGAGAGAGAGAGACTTGAAACAGAGACATGCGAACAGAGTTAAAATAAAGGGTTGAAGTAGAATCTATTATGCTTCAGCTTAAGTAAAAGAGGCAGGGATAGCAATCATGATCTCAGACAAAGCAAAAGCAAAAATAGACAATTAAAATAGATAAGGATGAAAACTACATCTTGCTCAAAGGCACCATAAGCAATGAAGTAATATCAATACTAAATATATACGCACCAAATGGCATAGCGTGCAAATTCTTAAAGGAATAGTTAAATGGATTCTAGGAAGAAAGATAGTAATCCTATACTAGTGGGGGCCTTCAACTTTCCCCTCTCAGAACTAGATAAATATAATGATGAAAATAAATAAGAAAGAAGTTAAGGAGATGAATAAAACCTTAGGAAAGTTAGATATGATGAATGTCTGGAGAAATTTGAACAGAAAGGGAATAGAAAGGAGTATATCTTTGTCTCAGCTGTACATGGCACCTTCACAAAAATTGACCATGTGTTAAAGCATAAAAACTTCACAATAAATGCATAAAAACAGAAGTATTAAATGTACTTTTTCTATAATGCAATAACTATTACTTTCAAAAAAGTTCTGGGGAAGAATAGATAAAAATTAATTGGAAACTAAACAATCTAATCTAAAAGAGTGAGTCAAAGAACAAATTAAGGAAACCATCAATTTCATTAAAGAGAATGACAACACTGTATCCAAAAGAAATCAAAAAAATGGGAAAAGGACTCACATGTACAAAAATATTTATAGCAGCTCTTTTTGTGGTGGCCAAGAATTAGAAACTGAGGGGATGTCCATCAATTGGGGAATGGCTGAACAAGTTGTGGTATATGAATGTAATGGAATACTACTGTGCTATAAGAAATGATGACCAGGCAGACTTTAGAAAAACCTGGAAATACTGATATGAACTGATGCTGAGTGAAGTGAGCAGAGCCAGGAGAACATTGTACACAGTAACAGCCACAATGTACGATATCTGACTTTGATAGACTTAGCTCTTCTCAGCAATGCAAGGATCTAAGACAACTCCAAAAGACTCATGATGGAAAATGCTATCCACATCCAGGGAAAGAATTCTGGAGTCTGAATGCAGATGGAAGCATACTATTTCCTTTCCTTTTCTTTTGTTGTTTTGTTTTGTTTCTTCTTCCTCATGGTTCCTCCCATTGGTGCTAATTCTTCTTTGCATCATAACTAATGTGAAAATATGTTTAATATGAATATAAAAGTAGAGTCTATATCAGATTGCACACCATCTTGGGGAGGACGGAGGAGAGGGTGGGGGAGAAAATTCAAAACTCAAAATCTTATGGAAGTGAATGTTGAAAACTAAAAAATAAATAAATTACAGAAAAAAAGAGAATGACAACAATGAGACAACATACCAAAATGTGTGGGATACAGCCAAAATAGTACTTAGAGGAAAATATATATCTCTAAATGAGAAAAAGAGCAGATCAGTGAATTGGACATGCAACAACAACAGCAAAGCTAGAAAAGATACAAATTTAAAACCACAAAATTAAACTCCGTAATGAAAATCCTGAAAGTAAAAGGAGAGATTAATGAAATTGGAAGTAAAAAAAAAACACACGTTGAAATAATATATAAGACTAGGAGTTGGCTTTAGAAAAAAAATAATAAAATAGATAAACCATTGGTTAATTTGATTTGAAAGAAGAAAACCAAATTAACAGTCTCAAAAGTGAATGGGCAAATGCACCACCAATGAAGGTGAAATTAAAGCAATTATTAGAAGTTTTTTTCCCAATTACATGCCAGCAAAACTGATAATTTAAGTAAAATGGATGAATATTTACAAAAATGTAAATTGTCCAGATTAATAGAAAAGGAAATAGAATGCTTAAATAACCTTATCTTAGAAAAAGAAATTGAACAAGCCATAAATAAACACCCAAAGAAAAAATCCCCAGGACCAGATGGATTTACAAGTGAATTCTACCAAACATTTAAGGAATAATTAATTCCAACACTATATAAACTATTTGAAAAAATAGTTAAAGAAGGAGTCCTACCAAATTTCCTTTCATGCCACAAATACGGTGCTGATTCCCAAACCAGGAAGAGCTAAAACAGAGAAAGAAAACTATAGATCAATTTCCTTAATGAATATTGAAGAGCTCTGACTAGGAAGGAGGATAGGACCCAAAGGACTAAGTTAGAGATTAACAAAAAAAGATCCAGAAAGTGTGAAGCTTAATTTATCCCCTAGCATGTGGTAGTTACTCACAGGTGCTCTCATGGGGCTCAGAACATGGGGCTACCATAATGTTAGTACTTTATTGTATTAGCATTTCATTATCACTTCTTTATAAAGCAAATGGTACTTTCAGCTCCTGGGGTCTTTACCAATCCTTAATACCTGTGCTTTTCTCCCTTCTATGTGTCATGGAGCTACAGTATAACCTTATGGAATATGAGACAGTATAGAATAGTGGAGCCTTAGATTGATAATCCAAAGGCCTGGATTAAAATCCTAGGACTTCTACTTATTAGCTATGTGATTTAGGAAACATAATTTCACTTTTATGGGCATTAGTTTCTTCATCTCTAAAAACAGGCAAGAAACTTAAAAACCTCAAGAGCAAAGGTAATGTTTCCATCACTGCTGCCTATCAGAGAGAAGGGTTTCAGAAAATAAAAAATGATTGGGAAGCAAACATTGGGAATGAGATTTAGCTTCCTGTAAAAATACAGGAATTATGGGCTCCTAGCCAGGGATGCAATGCACCTAAGAAGGGTTGGTAAGAATTATTTGCCTGTCTCCTACAAATCTAATTGAGAGGGAATTTTAACTGTAGAGAGAGGGAGAGAGAAAACTGCCTATGTGTATTCACCAAGCTAGTTACTATGGAGAGTAAACTATAATGACCAAAAAAAAATTAGTAGCAAGGTTCCAGAAGTTCAGAGAAGACAAAAATCTAAGAAAGGAACAGGTAATAAAAACTATGGCTTTGAATGTTTTATACATATGTAACAGGGGGCTGATATGGTCCCCTAAGTGGAATAGACTGGGGAAGCTGCTTTCAGGAGACCATAGTGATGCATAATAGAAATACCTTGCTCCCCAATTTGAAACATTCTCATTCTGTAGCTGGCTGTAGTCTTCTAGACAAGATCATAATGAAGAGGAGACTTTCCCCTCTTTTATTAGCTCTTTAGATGGAACTGGGGTACATTTAAAAGGTACTAGTCAGCCAAGGCCTGTCTCTTGTTTGGTCTGGCTTTTTCCTGCCTAGAATGCTCAAGTGAAAAGGCAAAGACTACGGTTTGGGTGGGAAGAGAGGCTATGGGACTTTGTACCCTCATCGAGCCGCAATGTGGACTGGGAGCTCATGGCTCTGCTTTAAGTGAAGGATATTGGAGACGGTTACAATCTTGTAAATTTCCAAAGGTTAGGAGAATGAGCCACTTGGAGATCTGAGAGTGGAGTCCATGATGAATTTTTTTTTTTTTTTTTTTTTGGTCAGCCAGTTCAGCATTTAGGAATGACTTTAGGGACCCATCTTGGAGGTAGCTGAGATTCTAAATCATCTAACAGCTATGCTGTATTTGGACATAAACTTAATAGAATAAGTGTTAAGTAGAAACTGCATTAAGTTTAAACCCACTTTCTCTAGGACTAGGGTGGTGTAAGGGAGAGTGTGCCCCTCAGATGGTAGGGCAAGAAATGTTTGTATGTCTGTTCTTTTTCTAGGTGGATGTGGGGAGGAGGAACACCAGATTGGGGGGCTCAAGCTAAAACCCTAAAAGGGAGATGTAGCCAGCCTTGTTCTGGGAGAGTGAGTTTAGGGCTATACATAAATGCACTAAAAATGAATTACTAGCCAGAAAAACAAGAGATTCTTCCATAGGAAGTAAGTTTAACCTCATAGGTAGACTTGTTTGAATGAAGCCCAAGACAAAAACGTTGCTCTGTATACTTTGGAATTGGTTCCACTCGGGGCAGGGGGAGCTTCATTGAATGAGAAATGGTTCTCATGCGATATCGGGTCTTCTGGAAATTTGCCACCCCAGCACCTAGGGAAGAAATCAAACAGTAAAGGGGAGGGAGGAAGATTGATCAAGAGGAAGAGGATCTGGGGGTCTAGGAAGGAGATCCAGGAACTAGAGGAATTGGGAGATTCAAATTGTGAGGTAAAGGAAGGAGGATGATGAGGGTGCCAGGAGATAGGGTTGGAGAGGGTCAGGCCCAGAGGAGCAGGATGGGGGGTGGAGTCAAGGCTGAATAGGTTACTGGGGCAGAATTGTAAAGATCATTTGAAAGAACTGGAGACAGTCTGAAGAAGAGAAGTTTTAAGTAGCTCTGGAGTATTTGAAGGGCTGCCACATCAGAAGAGGGATTACACTCTCTCTGGTCCCAGAACACAGAACTAGGAGCAATGACAGAAAGTTGCAAAGAGCTCGACATAAGGAGAACCTTTCTAATGACAATGGACCCAAAGTCGAGTGAGATACTATGGAGGTGGTAGGAGGCTTTCGGACAGAGGTTGGATGACACTTGTTTGGGCATGACACGGGGAAAATTCTTGTTCAGTCATGAGTTGATCTAGGTGGCCTCTGGAGTCCTGCGCAATTCTGAGATTCCGTGATTGTGTTCAGATGATTCACAATGTGGTGTGCTAGAAAAAGCACTGCATTTTGGGGCCGGAATAGCCAGTTTCTAGTCCTGTCTCTCCGTTCCTAGGATCTCGGGCAAGTCACTTCCTTTCTGGGGTGGTAAATTTCCTTCTGGGGCCTCAGTTTTCTTTTAAGGTCCCTTTCAGGTCTGAATCTCTGATCATGCCCAACACCTCTGCTTCATCTGTGTGCCAACATGGAGAGCCTCAGAAAATGTGTGCAGAATTGGCTATGGGTTGGATACCTCTATCCCCCCTAGGCACAGTTCTCTGAGGCCCAATTCCTTCCCCTACCCCCATCCCAACTTTTAGGCTGCTGGATCTTTTCCCAGGACGCTAACTAGTCCTGGTCCAGTGTAAGGTAGAGTTGACACTATTGTCCCAGTGGGTCTGTGTCAGGTAAAACATTCTCTCTTTATTCCATTGTCAGTCCTATCTACCTATGCCTATAGCAGGTCTCGGGTCCAGAGTCTCTTGTGACCAGGCCAGCTGTGGCTTGAGGTTCTGCCTATGGCTAGGCCAGTATGGGCCACTTGGTAGCTATGTCTATCCACAATCAAGGTCCCTCTGAGTGGCTAAGCCAGGTCAGATTGAGCTGGGCCTGGCCAGGGACCAATCTGTGGCTGGGCTGGGGGTACAGGAGGGGGCAGTAAGAAGTGCAGACTGACTCAGCGATTGTTCTCTGGTTGGGCAAGTTTGGGTAGGAAATAGCGCTGCAAGGAGTCATCCAGGATCAAAGGAGGTCGCGGACGGGATGGAGGTGGCCAGGCTGGTGGGAAGGGAATTGGTTCCACTCGGGGCAAGGGTAGCTTCATTGAATGAGAAATGGTTCTCATGCGATATCGGGTCTTCTCGAAATTTGCCACCCCAGCACCTAGGGAAGAAATCAAACAGTAAAGGGGAGGGAGGAAAATTGATCAAGAGGAAGAGGATCTGGGGGTCTAGGAAGGGTTGAAGAGGGTCAGGCCCAGAGGAGCAGGATGGGGGGTGGAGTCAAGGCTGAATAGGTTACTGGGGCAGGTTTACACGTCAACGCTGGAGGATAGGGAGGGAAAGAAGAGACAGGTAAGGGAGCTGACTCCCAGGCACCCATGCTCTTTATCTGCCCGCTCCGCCCCCCACCCTCCCACTCACCATCCAGGGCTGTCAGGGGACCCCTATGCTCCTGAAGCCGCAGGATCTTTCGGCCTTGAGTGCGTCTGGTAGAAATGGAAGCCCAGATGAGTCTTCTCCAGTCCTCACACCTCCCACAGTACCATCTCTTTCGCAGGCTTCCCCACTGCCAGTTTTACTGGTCCACCTAGCCATGGTCACCTTACTGGTCACCTTTGAAGCTCTATTCTCTTCTGTAGGTCCAACTCCTTTACTAATGCCTTTCCTCCTATAGACTCTCACTTTGCCTTAAAACCACATCCTATAGTCCTGTCCCTTCTAGTCCCATATCCCTTCCTTTTTCTTTTATTCAGTTTTCTCAGCCCTGACCCTTCAGTTGCCCAGGGGGAAAGAAAACTGAAATTTAAAGGTGAGGATTATACACCTCTGACCTTGCAGGATATTAGGCACATTGGGTTTAGAATTTTGCACTGGGAAAGATCTTAGAATTCATTTAGCATAAGGTAAATGGAAAGAACAACCACCACAAAAATGATCAAAATGAGTGTGGCAAAACTGCAAAGAATTAAACAACCTCAAAGAAGAGAGGGAGAAGATGCATCCCCCTACTCCTTTATATAGAGGTGAGGGTGCATGAATATGGAACCCTTTGCACCTTCTCCCACCCCAGATTTTTGTTAGTTTTTTCAGTGTTTTGATACATTCAGTTAATTTTTCAATTAACTTCCCTTTCAATTTTCTTGTTTGTTTTTTTTAAAATTCTGTCATAAAGGGTGGCTGGGAGCCGGGGAGGGAAATAGAAGAGAATCTAGGCTATTTAAAAACAAAAGCTATCTATAAAAATTCACTTTTGAAAATCATTTAGTCTGATCCTCTCACTTTCCACATGAGGAGACCTCTCAGAGAGAAGTGTCTTACCCATGGTCACATAGTGATAGAACCAGGATTCTAATCCAGACTCAATGACTCCAAAGCCAGGATTCTTTCTACTCTGCCATACTTCCTCTCAGTGCCATGGGAAGAACAGGGAATTCTCTTATCAGGGTAACTAATCATGATTTGTACATCTGTGTATCAGTGCTCAGAGTGTAGGTGATAAAGGGACATGATATTGTACAATGGAAAGACTGATCAATGAAAGTCTAGGCCTTAAAGGCATGTTTAGATGCGTACTTCTGGTGGGTTACACACAGAGAATGGGTAATATTAACTGCCTGGTTTTGACCCAACATGTGGAGGCCTGGGGAGCCTTCTTTCAGCCATAAGCAACTGAGGGGCTTGTATTGTGTGGTGACAAAGAATTTTCTGACTGGCTGAGGAGCCAGAACTTAATTCTCATATAAAAGGTTTGTTTTTTTTTTTTAAAGGCAATTGGGATTAACTGATTTGCCCAGGGTCACACAGCTATTAAGTGTAAAGTATTTGGTCTGAGGTCAAATTTGAACTCAGGTCCTTCTGACTTCAGGGCTGGTGCTCTATCCACTATGCCACCTAGCTGCCCCTCATATAAAAGATTTGAGGAGACAATCTCTTGCTGTCTTCCCTGGAAGCTCTCAAGTGAAGAAGATTGCTGTGAAATACTGGGTTGAAGAGGTGGAGCAGGCTGCTCTATGCTCTATCTCCCACCTTGCTACCATGTGTCCTTAAATACGTGGTGCCTGTTTCTTTTGCATTCCTTATCTTGGGTGAAGATTGTCTTCTTAGGCTCCAGGTGACAGAAGTGACTTCATGTTTGACCGCTGACTGACATACCTACCTATTGGGAAATTCCTGTGTACCCAATGCCAGTTCAGTCAGTTACATTTAGGCAAAGAATGCAAGGCTCTACCGATCATAATCAGTTTAGAAAACATCTAATCCAGGTTAGCAAACTTTCCTAAATCACAATACCTTTGTGATCAACACAGTGAGGAAACGGAAGTGTCAAAGTCCTGGCTGTCCTCTCATTGACTGCCCCTAAGGTTCTCCTACCCCTTGGTCCCTGTGAATCTGCCCAGTAACAACAATCAGATATAAGGACAGAGACACAGAGATTGGAAACCTAGATCGGGGTACATATCCCACCATACGCTCAACATGACACTGGAGGCCTGGGGAGCTGCAGGCTTGCACGTCTGTGAGTGATTAATCAACTATCTGACTTGTGATCACCTCACAAGCGGTGTCAGAAGTTCTGCTGGCATACGGTTTGTGATCTTGTCTCTCTGGATCTGGAAGGCAATGGGAATCCCCAAGGATTGGGAAGAATCCCCATGGAAAGAGGTGGCCGGGCTCCTGGGGAAGCGCTTTTAAGGGAGTTTAGTCGTTGAGGGGAATTACTCCTCCAAGATCTCAAAGCATCTCCCCTCCTGGGTTTCGTGCGAGGGAGAAATCGAAAGTCATCCAAGGGAAGCAAAACATTTACTCCCATGGTTATTGTTCACTATTTTGGAGCAGAGAATTCTTCGGAGAAATACCACCCGCTGCTCTCAAACCAGTAACGACTCAAAGCGGGAGTTAGAAGAAGGGAACTGAAAGAGTTAGACCGCATGAGGAAGAAAATATAGAGATTCAAAACAGGATAATGGTTAATGATGGGGGTGGAGCTCACCCTTGTCCCCTTGGTTACACGAGAGTTCCCGGCTTTGTGGGAGGGGTGGGGGTGGAGGTGGGGAGAAGAGGATTTTCAGTAGACCTCCTTTCGAATATCAAGGCCACCCCCGGATTGATGCTGGGGAATGGTCAGACTTCGCCCGACGCTTGCGGGATTTTGAGTAGGCCGAGTATTTCCCACGGCCAGTCCTCTTTAAGCAGCAAATTCCCTCGGAGACAATTAACTTGCTACATTAAGCATATGTTATTCTGTTATACGTCAGACTGCTGGTTTCCTCCGACCCCCCCAAAGACGGTGCTTCACTGACTTCCCCTAATGGTGCTAGCCAGGAGGGACCTCATCAGTACATTGGGAATATTTTTCACAAGAAGTCATGGAAAGGGAGCTGAGATGATGGAGGGCGGGAGGAGCTGGGGAGAAAGAGAGGGAAAAACCTCACCCAAAAAGGGGAGGGGGAAACCCCAAGTTCTTTGTACTCCCCTCCTGAAACCCCTTTTAGGAAATCTATTTTCTTGTGGCAATCATTAGATCAAAGGATTCCTCGAGAAGATGTAGATGGGATCCCAAACCCGATCTTATGTAGGAAAAATATCAAAACAGAGCAGAAGAGTGGAGTTCTGGGCACGCACACTTGAAATCCCCGGAGAATGCCAATTCCTGAGATTAAGATGTGTGTGTTAGGGGGAACTGAGGAGGGGAGAAGGGAGAAACCGGATGTAGAGGTGAGTGAATAGAGGGCACGCCGGTCTCGTTCCTGCCATCCCATCCTCCTCACTGCCCCCTAGAACCTTCCAAGGCAACGTAGAACCCGACTTGACTCACTTCAAAGACTTGACTTTAGATTAGGGGCGGGGTCCAGGTCCAAGGACTCCTCCCCCTGGAGTCTCGGGTACCTTTAAAAATTCAGTGAACTGGAGGAAGGATTCTCTTTGTGATAGTCTCGTCTGCAAACACATTCTTTTCTGTGCTCTCAGAGAGGACAAGGACCAATTTACTTTCATTTGGGAAGGGGGGAAGGCAGTACACTTTCTCCGTCCTATACTTGAACGGCTGTGGGTAAAGTGGATGGTGTCCAAGGTCTCTTGCATTCTTGGGGTTACAGCCTTGCATTTCATAGTTGACATTATGCTGATCATCCAGTTGGAAAAAGAGGAGAAGTAAAAACTGACCTCTTAAAAAAAAACTTTGAAAGCAGATGGCTGGGCTGGGCTTTGCAGGGCTAATGACCCTGATAAAATCCACCAACTCTGCCAAGCAGGGCCCTTCTGAGGGCTCAGTGGAGTTGAGTGGCACATACCGCGAAGCAGGCAAAAGACAAACAGTTTACTATAGCCTCCCCCAGGGGAAAAAAAAAGATATTCCTAAATTGATAGGAATATGGTTTGTGGCAGTACCGCATTTCTCACCTTGGCCTTTTGCTCAAATCTGTATCCAGTGTCTGCTGCAGTCAAGCAAGTAATATTTTTCTGGAGACCTGAACAGCAACATGGCCTTGAAATAGGTCCAAGAGGCAGCTAAACAAGCCCTCCTGCTGGGATGTGTTCATGCCCAGGACTATGCTGAATTACACGAGTCAGTCATCAATGACTTGCTTGAGACCATAAGGCATATGAAGGTCCCAGGAATTCTGGTCTTGCATGCTAACAGGGGCTATGCCAAACTATACACCTTGTAAAAAGCAGCTCTTAGTTTGCTACTGGGCTCTAGTAGAGATTGAGAGACTTACAGGGAGCCTGTTTGTAGTCCTATGACTGGAGATACCACACCTCCACTGTACTGAATTGACTACATCTCATAAGGACAAGCAAAAGTCATTGTTCAATTCCTCAAGACTGACCTCTGCTGGAGGTTTGGATATCCATATCTCCACTGACTATGGAACCTCATTTTGTGCTGCGTTTACCCAGGAATGGGAGCAAGAACAAAGCATCACAAAGGTACCTGGATCCCAGGAAGGAGACAACTTTCTCAGGTCACCATACTACCTTCCATTTTCCCTGTGCCCACACATAGGCCTTCCCCAGCAAGGTCACAGGAGGGTTCTGTTTGCCTCGTCCACCTATTTGGAACTCCCACAATTAGAATAAGGTAGTAAAGTTTGGTGTAGACACCCAGGGGGTGATAAATGGGTGCCCATAGATATTTTAGCACCAAGTACAGTAAACACTGTGTGGTTTGCAGAAGGGAAGACAGATTATTATTTAGTGTGCCCAGAAAATGTAGGAAGAAAGGTGAAGACACGGGAAAACCTAAGGTATCTATTATACTTCTAACCTCCCCCAGACCTTCTTGCCCATTATTCATAATGGTTCATTGAACCATCATCATATTATCATTATCATCACGACATGGAAGACACTGGCAAAGGACATCCCAGCATGGTGTGCCCACATCAAAGATGGAGTTGTGCTCTATGAGTGAAGCAGAATTGCAGTAGTTCAAAAGAAATGTGAGATAAGGCAAATTTAGAGACATCGCCAATCCAGATGTTCATGCAGATTATCTGTGCCTGACCTGTGGTACAGCTTTCCGACCTCATATTGGTCTGATCAGCCACAGATGGATACACTGTACCTTGATTCCAACCTAGTGATGTCATTTTGGTCTTCTTCAAGAAGGAAGAACAACCAATCAACCAAACAATCAACTATTATCATTCTATTGGAGGGAGGGTAAGCACACCAGATGGAAACTTGTGAGTGACAGTATTAGAAGTCACAACCTCTCCAGATTATCTTTAGAATCCTGAAATGAGAAGTAGCCAGCCATCCTCTGGTAACCCAAACTTCCAGTCCAGTGCAAGTTAGAAGAGTGAGCCCAGAGAGTATGCTATGAGAGGCTCATATATAGGAATCGCTAGAATATGCAGAGATGCAGCTAAAGACTAGAATATGACAGTGTAAGGTAGGCCTTGTCCCAAAGGAACAGGACAGACAAAAGAGGACAAGGTCAGAGTGGCATTGTATGTCCAGGAGGAGACGAGATTAGACTTGCTTTATTTGGCAAAACTAGGAACAATGGGCAGAAGACATAGAACGGCAGATTTTAGTTAAATGTAAGAAAAAAAAACTTCCTAACAATTATAGCTATCTAAAAATTTAAAAAATTAAAATAAAAAGAATGGATTGTTTTGATAGGTAATGAGTGATGGGAAATCACTGAAGGTGCTGCAGTGGAGACTTAGATGACTTGGGTTGAGATATACTTTAGAGTGCACTCCTATTCAGATATATTTTCAACTAGATGTCCTGTAGACACCTCAAAGTTGACATATCCAAAACAGAATTCATTCTCTCCCCCACCCCCAAAACCTAAATCCTTCTTCTCAATTGTTCTAAACTATTACTTCCCTCCAACTCACCCAGGTTCACTACCTCATTGTCATCCTCAACTTGTCACTCTAACTGACCTCTCATATACAACCAGTCACCAAAGCTTGTCATTAACACATCTCTTCATATAAGACCCCTGGCCTGCATCTGAGGAGGATCCCTGGCCAAATAGGAAGGGAGGACAGAACTCAGTTTCTCAATAGAACCTCAGTTATGTGGATCCCTTAAGCACCAAGACAATATACAGAACTTGGAATTTCTGGCAGTTGGCCCGGGTCCCCAGTAAGTTCAGGTTTGAGAATGTAGGCTTATGATAGTTAATATACCATTAACCAGCTCAGGTCTTGGTAAAGAAAGGTCAAATCACATAGGAGTTAGGACCATATTAACCTGTGATCAGGCTAACTTATGATGTTACAAAAGAAGTGATCACTTTTAAAATGCAGCTTCAAAGGTGCTCTCATTAAAAAATATGAGATTTCTCAAAGCAACAATCTATATATACATCTCATTCCAAAAAAAAAAAATCTACAATCCCTGATTTACAAGTGCCAGCCATAGACCAAATGGAAGATCATGAAGTTTAAGATGTACATTTGTAGAACCCTAGGTACCTCCAAGTGATTGGCAGGGAGCAGAAAATTTTTGGCCTGGGGAAGAAATGTCAATGTGGAGATCAATTGCCAGCCCCCCCAAATGTTGCCATAGATAATGGGCTGGAATGAAGGGTGTACTGGCAGGTAGGCTTTACATTAGAGATCTCATTCATCCCACATACCCAATCCACTGCCAAATCTTGTTTGTTCAACCTTTAAAGAAAAAAAATATACACACACGTGTGTATCTATATGGTATATATGCATATATACTTGCGTGTATACACACATACGTATCTGTGTGTATATGTATCCCCTTCTTTCCATTCACACAGCTACAACAGTGCAGAACCTTATCACCAATTGTCTGGACTACTGCAATAGCCTTCCAACTTTTCTCTCTGCCTTGTCTCCCCCCACTCCAAAGTACCTACCACTCAGCTGCCAATGTTATTTTCCTAAAGCATCAGCACACTTCTCAATGAGCTCCAGTGGCTCCTTATTACCTCCAGGATCAAATATAAAGCTCTTCATTACCTAGCCCTTCCTACCTTTCCAGTCTTCTTACACTTTATTCACCTTCATATTCTCTACAATCCAGCTGCACTAGACTGCTTAATGTTCCTTGAACATGACTCTCTCTCTCTCTCCAACCTCTATGACTTTACACTGGCCATCTTCTATGCCTGGAAGGTTCT
Source organism: Vombatus ursinus (assembly GCF_900497805.2). Lineage (NCBI taxonomy): Eukaryota > Metazoa > Chordata > Mammalia > Diprotodontia > Vombatidae > Vombatus > Vombatus ursinus. Next base: position 1,327,727 of record NW_020952097.1, read on the forward strand.
GTCCCATTACCTCTTGGTTTCTCTGGCTTCTTTTAATACTCAGCTTAAATCCCATCTTCTGCTAATCCCTCTAGCTTTTGGTACCTTCCCTTCTGAGATTACCTTCTTTCTATTCTGTATATATCTTGTATGTATCAAGTCATTTACATGTTGGTCCTCCAATTAGAATTCAAATTTCTTGAAGGCAAGAACTATTTTTAACTTTCTTTAGGTAGCAAAATGATGCAATGGATAGAGCAGTGGACCCAGAGTCAGGAGGACCTGAATTCAAATCCATACTCAGATACTTACTAGCTGTGTGACTCTGAGTGAGATACTTAACCTCTGTCTGCCTAAGTTTTCTCGATTGTAAAAGGGAGGTTAATACTAGCACCTACCTTGCAGAGTTGTTGTGAGGTTTAAATGAGATAATACTTGTAAAGTGCTTTGCTCTATAAAGAGCTCTATAAATGCTAACTATTATCATTAGTTGTTTTTGCATCTGCAGCACGTAGCACAGTGCCTGGAACATAATAAATGATAAATGCTTGCTGTTTTTGACTTGACTTAGTGACCCACGCCACCAAAGAGCTCAAGGCCAAGCAGTCACTTGATCCCTCAAGCTGGTATAAACACTGTCACTGTGGGACTCCAACTGTCCCTGGATACAGATAACAGTGTTTCCTTTACCTTGGAGAAGAGAACACCTAGGGGGCATGTAATCATTCTAAGTATTTGAAAAGTTGTTGGGTGGAAAGTGTCTTTTCTTGACCCCAGAAAGTAGAGCTAGGAGCAACGGATGGAAGTTATAGGAAATCACATTTCAGATTGATGTCGAGAAAAGCTTCCTAACCCAATTGGAGTCGTCCAAACAGCTCTAGGCACACAGATGGTGCAGATAGGGCTAGGAATCAAGAAGACCGGAGTTCAAATCCTGCTTAGTTGTGCAACCCTAGGCAATTCACTTAACCTCTCTGTCAGTTTCCTCAACTGGAAAATGGGGACAATGATAGCACCTACTTCCCAGGCTTGTGATGAGGATCAAATGAGATAATATTTGTAAAGCACTTAGCACAGAGCTCAGCATATAGTAGGTGCTTAATAAGTGCTTGGTCCCATTCCTTCCTCTTCCCCAAGTGTACGGATTACCTCATCAGATGGGGAATTCCTTGTCACTGGAGGGGAGTGGGGGGTCGAAGGTGAAGCTGTATCTGTCACAGGTGCTATGGAAGGATTCCTGCCTGGGTTGGGAGGTTAGAGATGCTATGTGATTCCTCAGATCCCCTCCCCACTAGCCCACAGCATTCCGATTCTGCGGCTCTATGCAAAGATAGTCAAAGGAGCAGGGTGCTTTCTCACTGATAGGTGGGTAACACGACTCCCGGAGGCTGCATGACAATGGTGTTGGGCACGGCACTGCGCATGGCTCTCCTCATCTTGATCCGGTCATTGTGAGCTTGGAGCTGCTGCTCACAGAAGAAGTTGAGAGCATCAATAGGTGTGACCACAATCTCAATCTCCTCGGAAGATGGAGGCACAGAGATGGAGGACTTCACCGTCGGGTATTCGTAATCTAGAAACGGCAGCCAGCCACCTATCGTGGAGGCCGGAGCCGAGTGGCTAGAGAGCAATTTTTTTTCAAAGGTTTTGTACCACTGAGGCTCAGACATTATCCTTCGCAGGGGAAGGGACTGGCTGAAAGAAACGAATCTAAAGGAAGGCGGGGAGATAGTCCTAGTCTCTGAGGGTGGTGAGATTTCGGGGCTGAGGACTGTCTCGCTGGGGCTTCGCCCAGAATGAGGAGAGAGGGAGAAGGGAGTTGCAGTGGATAAATCAGGAGAGAGCTTGAAGGAATGCTTGGGAGAAAGCTTGGGGGAAAGCTTGGTGGAAAGCTTGGAGGAAAGCTTGGAGGAAAGCTTGGAGGAAAGCTTGGAGGAAAGTTTGGTGGAAAGCTTGGGGGAAAGTTTGGGGGGATGTTTGGGAGAAAGCTTGGGGGAATGTTTGGGAGAAAGCTTGGGGGAATGCTTGGGAGAGAGCTTGGGGGGACGCTTGGGAGAATGCTTGGGAGAAAGCTTGGGGGGACGCTTGGGGGAATGCTTGAGAGACTTGAGGGAATGCTGGGGGGGATACTTGGGTCTTAATCGGAAAATGGTCCTGTACTTTGCAGAGGAGGCGGGGGTGGGAGGTTGTGGGAACTTGAAGTAGGGGAGCTCAGTCTTGGTTGTAGGCAAGACCGGAGAGAGGCTTTCCCGACTTCGATGCTCCTGGGGACTGACAGAAATCTGTAGAGGGAAAAGGCAAGCACTACTAGTGGAAGGGAGCACGTCATTAGAGGAAGGAAAGGAGAGAAAGCCTGGGGAGGACAGAGAAGGCAGAGAGATAGCAAGACAAGAGAATCAGGAATACAGAGGATGAGAAATGGAGCATGGAGCATGAAGAACTTGGGGGTAGGACTGCCTACAGAGGCAGGGCAAAGGGATGCTGGGAGTATGGAGTCAAGGGAATTGGGGGTTTGGGGGAGGAGAGGGGCATGAAGACACATGAGAAAAGGGTATTGGGGCAGGGGGTGTGACTGGGTTTGGGGATTAGGGGAATAGGGAAAGTGGAAAGGGGATTGAGGAACAGGGACAGTGACACTGAGGGTACAAAAGTGGTTAGCTTAAAATTGGTGGCCAGGGGATAAGTGGAAAATTGAGAATTTGGGGTCAAGGGGACTGGAAGATTTGAGGGGAATAAAAGCAGAGGAATGAGGACAGAGGAGACCCATGGGCAAAGGTGATGAGAAATTGTGAACTGGGATGGAAGGAAAGGTGTGGTATATTGTGGACATGAGGTGGGGAAGAGGTTTGGGAGGCTAGGACTTGAGAACTGAGGACTGAAGGCAAAGAGCAGGGAGACAGGAGATTGAGGGTGTGGAGGCACTGAAGACAATGGAGGAATGGGGACAGTAGAAACACGGGGGCAGGGAGATTGGGGAGATGAGGGAATAGGGACACAGGGACATAGGAGCTAGGGAACAGATTGAGGACAGAGACATAGGGGATTTGGGATATGGAGGCTAAGAAGAGGATGACAGGAACAATAGGACAGGGAAATGGAGGATTAGGGGGATGGGAGCAGGAGAACAGTAACATTGGGGGCTCAGGGACAGGGAAATTGGGTATTGGAGGTCCAGGGGATGAAAGGTAGAGAGGTTTGGGGTACATGGCATGGTTATAAGGGGATTGTGTAAATGAAGGTTTTGGAGACTCCCTGGGAGGGAGGGGGATTGGAAATTATGAAAACAGGCAGAGGGATGGGGAATGGGGACATGAGGGAAGGATCTTGGTATACAGGGAATAAAGAATTGGGAGGTTTAGGAGCTGGTGGCAGTGGAGACCCTAGGGTATTGGGGATAGTGGAGACATAAGGATGAAGAAGAAGAATGTTGGGGAATCAGGAACTAGCAGATTCGATATTAGGTGCATGGGGAAAGAGAGTGGTACCATTTGGGACACAAGGGCAGGGAGATAAGGGTGTTGGGTTATGGGACAAGGGGATGAGGTCAGTGGAGACACTAGAGTTGGGGACATAGAGGCAGGGGCATGGTATCTTGGGGGCAGAGAGACATGGGAATGGAAGGATTCAGAGCATAGGATCTAGGGGTTAGGGACTGAAGGCATTAAGGGTAGGGATTTGGGAAGATTGGGGTATTGGGACAAGGGAATTGGGAGTTGGGGCATGGAACATGGTCAATTGGTAGTATAGGGACAGAGGAATGGGGAGAATGGAGGGATAGAAGTTGGAGTATAGGGATTAAGGATACAAAGAAAAGAAGAAAGGGGATTCAGGGTATAGAGACAGAGGAGGGGATAATAGTGATAAGGGTTCAGGGGTATGGGAGAGTGAGGGTATGGAGGCAGCTGGATGGAAAAATGGGGACCTAGGGGCAGGGAAATTTTATAGTGGGGCCGATCTTAGTGATACAAAGGTAGGGGTATGAATGGAGTGGGAATATAGAGGGCATAGTGGAGATACTGAGGGACTGGGGACAGTTGAGAAATGGGAAGGGAAATGAGGAGTTGGGAAAATTAGGGAAAGGATATGGCATATTGGGGGTAAATGGATGGGGCACTGGCGATATAGGTCCCAGAGATCATAGATTGAAGAAAGATGGAGATTTGGGGAAAGAGAGAGAGGATAGGATTAGAACAAGGAGGCAAAGAGATGGGAACATTGAGGGCTTTGGGGCAAGGAACTGGAGGTGTAGAAGAAAGGAGATGAGGAGGGGGGGTGAACCTTAGTATCAGGTGACCAGAGATAAGGGGTGGTGACGCTGGAACTACAATGTCAAGGCAACCAAGGGTATGGAGGGATTGAGGATATGGAGGCAATGGAGGTGGGGAGAGGAGGAGAATTGCATAATGCAGTTATAAGACTGGGTGTATGAGGCATTTTGGGCCTAGGACTTAGTGAGGCCATAACAGCAAGAGATGGGGGATTGAGGGATGTACAGACGGGATGGGAACACCAGGGCTCAGGGGTAAGAATACTGGGTTATAAAGGATCCTGAGGCAAGGAGTGCTGCCATGAGGAGTATCAGGTGAGGGGGCAGGGATTGAGGATCTAGTGGCAGGGAGGCAAAAGGAACAAGTGGAGACACTGGGATAGAGAAACAGAGAGTTTGAGGAATGGGGGAAGAAAATAGCATATTGGGGATACAGGGACAGGGAGAAGGGGGATATTGGGTCTAGGAAGTTAGAGATGGGGATCAAGGGTACCAGGTCACAGAGATGGAGGGTTGGAGGTCTTGAGGCAGGAGACAGGATAATTGGAATAAAAGGATAGGGAGATGGAGCATTGGGGGTTTAGAGGCAAGAAAACAGAAATAATGGAGACACAGAGGCAGGGGAATGGAGAGTTGGGGGAATGAGGGAAAGGGATAAAGGTACAGGGAGATCAAAGATGTGGAGCCTAGGAACCAGGGATGTCAGATTAAGGACACAAGAGCAGGGAGACAGTGGATTTGGAGTATGAGTGTAGGGGAGAGGGAAATAGGAGCATGGGGTAGGGAACAGGATTAGAAGTATGGAGGCAGGGAGATAGCAACACTGTAGTTAAGGGGCAGGAAGACTGGGTTCTGAGGCTGGGTAGATGGAGTCATTGGGGTTACAATGGCAAGGTAATGAGAGAATGGGGGCATGGAGACAGGAGGAATCACCAGGCAGGAGGGTTGGAAATTAGGGGATGGTTGAAAGGGGGAATCAAGGGATTAGGGGTCAGGGAATGGACTAGAAGCAATGGAGAAGGAGGCTAAGGAACTGCTGCACAAAGGTAGAGATAGGGGAATATTGGGAGCACGGGGACAGGGGATTAGGAAATTGTGGAGCTGGGGAGCAGATGAGAGGAGACATTAGGGATATGGGCACAAGAAGATGGTTAGATGAAGGGAGAGGACTGGATTGGAGGGAAATGGATAAGGAGATGGAGAATTAGGGCCTAAAGCAAGAAAACAAGACATTGGGGGGAACCAAGAGCAAAGGGGTAGTGGGGATTGGAGTTGGAGGAATGGAGATGGGAAGGGGGTGAGCCAGAGTGGGGCATGTCTCTCTCTTGTAAGGAAGGGGATGTGGCAGGAGGTTGAAGAAGGGGTTATGCATACATACTGTTTCTCATTTACCTCCTCATACTCCTTCCAAGTAGGCATTAGGAGATCTTGTTTCAAGTGGGTCTAAAGAGAGGGTGGCAGGTCAGAAGGGCTGGAACTGCTCACAGACCTTCCCCACTTTTCTCCAAAAAGCACCCTTCATGCCTATCAATTGGGGAATAGCTGAACAAGTTGTGGTGCATGATTGTGATGGAATACTATTGTGTTATAAGAAATGATGAGCAGGATGCTTTCAGAAAAACCTGGAAAGACCTGTATGAATTGATACAAAATGAAATGAGCAGAACCAGGAGAACATTGTACACAGTAACAGCAATATGTACAATGGTCAACTGTGAATCACTTAGCTATTCCCAGCAATACAAAGAACCAAGACAATTCTGAAGTACCTATGATGAACAATGCTGTCCACCTTCAGAGAAATAACTGATGGAATCTGAATGCGGATTGAAGCATGCTGGGGTTTTGTTTTTTTTTTACTTTATTTTCTTTAGTTTTTTTTCTGCTTTCTTTCATGACGTGATTAATATGGAAATATGTTTTGTATGATTGCACATGTATCACCTTTATCAAATTGCTTGCCTTCTCAATGATGGGGGAAGGGAGGGAGAGTGGGAGAGAATTTGGAACTCAAAATTGTAAAAAAAATGAAGGTTAAAAACTGTTTTTACATGTAATTGGGAAAAAATAAAATATTAAATTTTTTTAAAAAAACACTCTTCCCAACTCCCATCACTTTCTTCCTCCCCCCAGCACCCTTGCTCCTTCCCTCTCTCCTTCCCTCCCTGACTAACCTGAAGGTTTTTGATCATAAGTTCCAGTTTCTGTCCACAGCGCCCTCTCAGGGCTGCCTTGTTAGTTAAATCTTTCCCTTCTGCCCAGGTCACCATTTCCTTGAACAGGAAATTATGGGGGTCCTTCAGGCCCAATTCTTCTAGTAGTTTCTTCAGCATAGGTCTAGGGAGTCAGGGGGAGAAGAGAGTTGAGGTAGAGGCAGTATCATCTGTAGGCTTACAGTAAAGCATGTCTCACGGTGTTTGTATATGTGTGTATGTATGTGTGCTCGTGCACGTGTGTGCATGGTCTCACCTTTGTGTGAATGTGGTATGTGTGTTCACACCTGAGTGTATGGTCTTACCTAAGTGTATATGGTCTCACCTATGAGTTTGTGACTGTTACCTGTGTGTAAGAAGTCTTGCTTAAGTGTGTGAGGTTTGATCAATGTGTGTGTGTGAGGTTTGACCAATGTGTGTGTGCGTGTGCGTGTGCGTGTGTGTGTGTGTGTGTGTGTGTGTGTATGTGTGTGTAGTCCACCTCTGTGTATGGGTTTTGATCCATAAAATACCCAATGGTGTTAATCCAGCTTCAGCTTGAAGGCCTCTAAAGAGGCAGCAAGGTGGCACAGTGGATAGAGTATTGGGTCTGGAGTCAGGGAGACCTGAGGTCAAATCTGCCCTCTGACACTTAATAGCTGTGTGACCCTGGGCAAGTCATTTAGCCTCTGTCTGCCTCAGTTTCTTCAACTGTAAAATGGAGACAAGGTTGTTTTGAGAATAAAATGAGATATTTTAAAATCACCTGGCACATAATAGATGCTTAATAAATGCTTGTTAAAATCTAAGTAAACTATATCTACAGCCATACCCCTAATATTTCAGTAACCGTGCCAAAAAAGGAAAATTATGTTAGCCTGGAATGACATGTTCTTATGCTGCATCTTTTTGATTATTGCTTCCTTTTCAGAAGTTCACTAACCATTCCTTTAATAATACACCCTCAAATTCTAGCCAGGAGTTCAAATGAAGCTCACTGTTCTATAGTTTGCAGACTCCATTATCTCCCCTTTTCTTGAAAATCAGGACATTTCACTAATCTTGGAGGTACCTCTCCCATCTCCCATGATCTTTCAGAGATTACTGACAATAGCCTGGTAATCACTCTTGTCAATTCTTTCAAAGTACTCTTGTATGTCGTTCATTTGGACCCAGTGACTTGAAGTCATCAGGGGAATCTATGGGTTCTTTTGCTGTCTCCTTACTGATCTTGAGTATCAACTCCCTATTCTCCATATTTGTTCTTTCCTTTGGAGTCAAAAGATCACTTTCCTTGGTAAAAGGAATAGAAGCAATATAAACATTGGCTAGCTCTGTGCCTTTTCTCTGTTTCAGATGTCACTGTGATATCAATGAAAAGCTCCATTCTTAGTCCTTCTTTGAACTGCCTCTCTTTACCAACATAGCTATTTGAAAACCCCCTCTTTTTAAAGCTCGTCCCTAGCTTCTCTCACCAGCCCCAGCTTTTCCTGAGCTTTAGCTCTCCTGATACTAATTTTATTGAGTTTTTTAATCATTTTTTTATCCTTTAATTTTAACATCAACTACATTTGATATTCCTCCTCCCTTCTATCCTGGAGAGCCATCCCTTATAACAAAGGGTTAAAAAAAAATAAGAAAAAATACCACAGTTCAGCAAAACTAACCAAAACATGGAAAAAAATCTGATCCCCACTTCTCCAAAGATGGAGCCATGTCTCTTCTATCATGGTTCTTCTTTAAAGCCACACTTGTTCATTATTTCATAGCATTTAGTTGCAATTGCTTTTTCAGTTGTTCTTTCCATTTACACTGTGGCAGTCCTTGTGTATATATTGTTTTCCTTGTTCTGCTAACTTCACTCTGTATCAGTTCACGTAAGTCTTCCCATGCTTCTCTGAACTCATCGTATGCACTATTTCTTACAGCACCATAATACTCCATTATAACTTGTTTAGTCATTCCCCAATCAATGGGCAGAAACAACTTTGTTTTTAGTTCTTTGTCACTACAAACAGTGGTGCTATAAATATTTGGTATATATGAAGTCTTTCTTTTTTACTGCTGACCTCCCTGGAGTATGTGCCTAGCAGTGGAATCTCTGGGTCAAGGGGTATGGACATTTAGTCAAAATTTTCTTAGTCTATTTTGATACTATTCTTATAGGATTGTCCCTTACCTTTGTATTCACTGGCTGTCATCCATCCTTGCTTCCGTTGTCTACACATCTTTTTAGAATACAAGCTGTTTCAAGTGTGTGGGAGGTGTCATTTGGGTGGGTGAGTGGGTGAGGGTCTTACCTGTGTTAAGGCTCTGTTCTGAGCCTTCTTCTATTCTCTTTAGATCCTCTGTCTTGGTAATCTCTTCAATACTATGAATTACATGTCCGACCCTATGTAGATGATTCCTAGGTCTATCTGTCATTCCACTAATGGCCAGGGTTGATTTGGCGAATCTGACTGGCTAGGTGGGTGTCCCCTCTCTCTCTCACCACTCCTTGTATATTCCTCCCAAAGTTTCAAGCTCCGTCGAAAAGGGAGACCTTTCCTATAGAGCTGTAATTAATCTTTGGTCAAGGGTATGCAAATAGCTGGTGTCGCTGGCTAGAATATAACCCTCATCTTTCAGACTCTACACCCTCATCATCAACTCTCTCTGAATGCCCTTAGACACCTCTGACTCAATTATGCGTAAAACAAGACTCATTATCTTCCCTCCATAATCAATCAGCAAGCACTTATTAAACCCTTACCAAAAACCCCAAAACGGTCCCAGTTCCTTAAATCTCTTGCTCTTCCAGATTTCCTTATTTTTTTCCAGGGCCTCTTCAAGTCCCCCAGATTTACCACCTCAGAATCATCTTCAGCATCTTCCTCTCAAGCATCCCTTATTCAATCACTTACCTCGTCTTACTGATTCTAACTGCATCTCTCATCTCTGTCCCCTTGTCTCCACTTACATTGTCACCGTTCTAATTCAGGCCCTCATCATCCATCATATGGAACATTACAATGTTCTTCTAATTAGACTCCCTGCTTCCAGTCTCTCCCCTCCTCAATTCACAACTGACAAAACAATCTGTTCAAAACACAGTTTTAACCATGAAATTCCCCTGTCCAAGACTCTTCGGATGTCACAGAGTATAGAGTGCTGTACTTGGAGACAGGAAGGCCTGAGCTGGACACTTACGGCTGTGTATCCCTGGGGAAGTCATTAAACCTCTCTTAGCCTCAGTTTCCTCACTTGTAAAATGGGAACAATAATAGCGCCTGCTTCATAGGGTTGGTGTGGGTATTAAATGAAATAATATGTTGAAAATGCTTTGCAAACTATGTAGTAAACATTTGTCATTGCCTATTGCTTCTAGGATAAAATACAAATGCCTCAACTTAGTTCTTAAAGCCCTTTACCCTGGTTCCCGCCTGCCTTTCCAGACTGATTTTACATACTCTCTACATTTTAGCCAAACTGGCCTACTTGCCTCCTGGAACTCAGCATTCAGGCTCCAGCTTCTAAGTCTGCCCCCGCCCCCCATACCCCATCCCACACCCGGAATACTGCCCTTCCTCGCTTCTGCTTTCTCAGCTTCTTTCACAGTTCCACCTCCTTTATGAAGTCTTCTGTTCCCCCCATTGATAGTGTTATAATTATCCTGTGCATAGTTATCTGTTTCCTTGTTCTATCGTAAGCTGCTTGAAGGCAGGAGATGTTTTTCATTTTTGGCTTTGCACACCCAGCACTTAGCACAGCCTGACACAGAACAGGCAGTAAATAAATGCTTCCCCAACTAAATTGTAGGGACTTATCTTTGTGTCTCACTTGAATGTGGATTCCATTCATGAGTGAAGCCTTAGCTGGGTGAGGTGTCTCCTGGGTAGGGGGGGACTCACATGTGGTTTCACTTGTGCTCAGGGGGTGGTGGGGTCTCACGTGCACTTGGGTAAGTCGGGGGTGGGGTTGGCTTGCTCATTTGTGTGGGGAATTCTTGCCTTTTCGTGTTTTACCTGTGGGTGTGGTAGCTCTCACCTATTTCTCAGCAAGGTCACCCTCATCTCTCAGGAGAGATCACACCTGTGTGTGTGGGGTGGATCTCACCTCTGTCCCAAGGGGTTTTCACTGTTGTCCCAGAGTGGTCCCACCTCTGTGGTGGGGGTGGGTGGGAGTATCTCACCTGCACCGAGGGGGTGAGTAGAGGAAGTAGGACATAAGTTCCAGGACCATGTCCCGAGAGCCCAGGGAAACAATCATGAGCACCTTCAGGGCTGTCATCACAAATTTCTTCTCTATCTTGTCCTGGGGACTCCAAGGTTGGGGTTGAGTCAGTGTCTACATAACCAGGTTTATCCCAGCCATTCCATGGTCAGTCCTTAGACTTGAGGGGCCCTAGGGGGCATCATCATTGGGACTAAGGGTTTCCTAGGGCTTGAAGGTGCCAAGTTTTTGGAAATTTGTTGTTAGCGATGGGGACTCTCCAGGGCTTTGGAGTTACAGGTTTGGAAGGTGAAGGGGAGGGAAGTTCTGGGATGCCTGAAGTTTCAGGGCTATTTCAGGAGCTCAAGCAGGCAGGAAAAAGAAGCCATATAGGCCATACCAGGAAGTCCTGAGTTCAAATCTGGCCTCAGACACTAGCTGTGTGACCTTGGACAAGTCACTTAACCCTGTTTGCCTCAGTTTCCTCATCTGTATAAAATGAGCTAGAGAAGGAAATGGCAAACCACTCCAGTATCTTTGCCAAGAAAACCCCAAATAGGGTCAGGAAAAGTCGGACACTACTGAAAACAACTAAACAACAAACAACAATAGGCCATATCATGAGGTCAGGGGAACTGGGGGGCCCAGGGCTGTATTACCAGCTCAAGGCTGGGGATATGTTGGAAGTAACTAAAGTCGACTAAGGAGTGCTCCCCTAGCTTGAATATAAAGTCTGGAGCTTGGCGGGGAGGGGCGTGGTCTGGGGCCATACCACAAGGTTTGGGGGAGGGTCTTTGTTGAGAAGTTTCAACAGCAAGTGTTGCAGCCTCTTTTGGAATTCATTTCCCAGCCAGGGCATCATCTCTGTGAGCACCATCATAGCCTCGGTGCCATCCTCCCAGGTGGCTCGCTCCAGGACCTTCAGCAGCAATATAGCCACACCCTCCACTGTGAAGCATTCTGGATATGCCTTTGTAGTAGTAACAAGAGAACAGGGGCTGAGGAAGAATACAGGGGGGCCAGGACCAAAAACCCAAGAAACCCAGAAGAAATCCAGAAACCTTAGCCCTTTGGGTCCCCAAAGACAGTAACTCTATGTGTCCAGTCCCACTTCCAGCCAGATTTAGCTTCAAGACACAGAGAAGGAGACAAGGAAACTTGGGAACACATATCAGCATCTGGGGAGCTAATGAGGTATTCTAATTGGGAAAGGAATTCTGGCGTCATGGTAACCTCATACAACGACTGTGCCTTCTTTCCTTCCCTCTCTCGTTGAATCTCACGCTCCTTCTCACGAAGTCCTTCAGGGACAATAACCTCCTAGGATCACAGGGAAGGTAGTCTGGTTTAAATATTAGTAGCAGATGCTTGATAACTCTCTCTTATCTTCTGTGTTCTACCTTCCTCTCCTACCCTGCCCTTATAAGCACTGAAACCCTCAATGGCTCCCAATTCTCTATTGCTGTAAGTTTTACTAGGCACTTTTTTCATAGCAATTCTGTGAGATGGGTAGTGCACATATTATTGATTACCCCCATTTTCTGGAAGAGGAAAACTGAACTCAGAGAAGAGAAATGTCTTTGCTAGGGTCAAATGGTTTATAAGCAAGTGCTGAAGCCAGAATTCTAACCTAGGTCTCTCCCAGTTCTAGGCCCAGGGGTCTTTCCATCAAAGCCTTCAGCAATACTGTGGCCAGACCTTCCCCTGTGCAGCACTCTTGGCATGCCTTTGAAGTAGTGGCAAGAAAACAGGGGCTGAGGGAGGATTTGGGGGCCAGGACTAGAATCCCAAGCATGACCTTAGCCCTTTGGGTCCCCAAAGACCCAGCACCAGTAGCTCCATGGGCCTGGGTCCCACTTCTTGCCAGGTTCAGCTTCAAGACACAAGACAGGGGACAAGGAAGCCTGGTAGAATTTGTCACCACTTAGGGAGCTAAAGAGGCATTCGAATTGGGAAAGGAATTCTGGAGTCATAGTAACCTTAGGCACCAAGTGTTCCTTCTCTTGTTCCTTCTCACGTTCCTTCTCACGAAGCCCTTCAGGGACAATAACCTCCTAGGATCACAGGGAAGGTAGTCTGGTCTAAATATTAGTAGCAGATGCTTGATAACTCTCTCTTATCTTCTATGTTCTATGTTCCTCTCCTACCCTGCCCTTATAAGCACTGAAACCCTCAATGGCTCCCAATTGTCTATTGCTGTAAGTTTTACTAGGCACTTTTTTCATAGCAATTCTGTGAGATGGGTAGTGCACATATTATTGATTACCCCCATGTTCTGGAAAATGAAAACTGACCTCAGAGAGGAGAAATGTCTTTGCTAGGGTCAAATGGCTTGTAATGAAGCCAGTCTAATTCTAGGTCCAGGGGTCTTTCCATCAAAGCCTTTAGCAGTATTGTGCCCAGACCCTCCCCTGTGCGGCACTCTTGGTATGTCTTTGAAGTAGTGGCAAGAGAACAGGGGCTGAGGGAGGATTTGGGGGCCACGACTAGAAACCCAAGCATGACCTTAGCCCTTTGCATCCCCAAAGACCCAGCACCCGTAGCTCTATGGGCCTGGGTCCCACTCCCTGCCAGGTTCAGCTTCAAGACACAAGGCAGGGGACAAGGAAGCCCTGGGAGGATCTGTCACCACTTAGGAAGCTAAAGAGGCATTCTAATTGGGAAAGGAATTCTGGAGTCATAGTAACCTTAGGCACCAAGTGTTCCTTCTCTTGTTCCTTCTCTTGTTCCTTCTCACGTTCCTTCTCACGAAGCCCTTCAGGGACAATAACTTCCTAGGATCACAGGGAAGGTAGTCTGGTCTAAATATTAGTAGCAGATGCTTGATAACTCTCTCTTATCTTCTATGTTCTATGTTCCTCTTCTACCCTGCCCTTACAAGCACTGATACCCTCAATGGCTCCCAATTCTCTATTGCTGTAAGTTTTACTAGGCACTTTCCTCACAGCAACTCTGTGAGGTTGGTAGTGCACATATTATTGATTACCCCCATGTTCTGGAAAATGAAAACTGACCTCAGAGAGGAGAAATGACTTTGCTAGGGTCAAATAGCTTGTAATGAAGCCAGACTAATTCTAGGTCCAGGGGTCTTTCCATCAAAGCCTTTAGCAGTATTGTGGCCAGATCCTCCCCTGTGCGGCACTCTTGGTATGTCTTTGAAGTAGTGGCAAGAGAACAGGGGCTGAGGGAGGATTTGGGGGCCACGACTAGAATCCCAAGCATGACCTTAGCCCTTTGGGTCCCCAAAGACCCAGCACCATGTGCCTGGGTCCCACTCCCTGCCAGGTTCAGCTTCAAAGACACAAGTCAGGGGACAAGGAAGCCCTGGAAGGATCTATCACCATTTAGGGAGCTAAAGAGGCATTCTAATTGGGAAAGGAATTCTGGAGTCATAGTAACCTCAGGCACCAACTGTTCCTTCTCTTGTTTTTTCAGTCGTTGCATCTCATGTGATGCCTTCTCACGAAGCCCTTCAGAGACAATAATCTCCTAGGATCATAGAGGGGTAATCTGGTCTAAATATTAGTAGCAGATGATTGATAATTTTCTCTTATCTTCTATGTTCTAGCTTCCTGTCCTACCCTGCCCTTATAAGCACTGAAACCCTCAATATCTTCCAAGTTTCCTTATTGCAACTCTGTTAGACGGGTAGTGCACATATTATTGATTACCCCATTTTCTGGAAGAGGAAAACTGAACTCAGAGAGAGGAAATGGCTTGCCTAGGGTCAAATGGCTTATAAGTAAGTGCTGAAGCCAGAATTCTAACCTAGATCTCTCCCAGTTCTAGGCCCAGGGGTCTTTCCATCATTCACCATGCTTCCCTTAGAAGCCCCTAACCATAGAGGGTCATGTGGTGACCTCTAGGAGTTTGGGGAAAACATACTGGGAGCATGTAATCTGTTTCTGTAGGGCACCTGGAAGAGGAGAAACCCAGGGTCTTAAGAGACAGAATTAGGATGGATAAGGAAAGCAGATAGGGCCTAGGCTGGAAGCCTGTGGGGAAAAAAGGAACAATGCACTGATTCCAAGGTTTTTTGGTTCTTTGTGCATTGGGTAAAGGGGATATGGGAGCAGAAGGGGGATAGAGGGTAAGTTTAGAGCACATTAGGTATCCTGAGGCCTCATGTGATTACAGGTTATATCAGGGATCCTCAACTATACCACAAGATTGGGGAAAGTTAGGCATCATATGAGGAGATTAGAGGCAATGGGGTAGGGAGTACCAGCTCCATGCCATTAGACTGAAGGGCATTTCACTTTCTTGGGACTGTACCACAAGGTTAGTAGACATGGGGATGTTACATATTACACTATAACATTAGAGATTATTAGACTTGGGGAGGGAGTTGTACCATGAGGTTGGAAAGGTTCAGGGGGTCCTAGTTATATCAGAAGGTTAAAGATTCCAAGAACTTATACAAGATTTGTTGGGGTGGAGAAGGAGAGTCAGGGGGCTAGGATCAGGTCAGAGACAAGACTTGGGAAAGGGGTAAAGAACACTTTTTTTCTCTCCTGCATGCCACCCCCTGCCATTTACCTCAAGGTTGAAATCATGCAAATATTTCTGGAACCACACTTTATTCAACAAAGAGATGAGAAATTCAAGTAGAGGATGAGTGCCCTTATCAGAAACATAGGTTGAGTCAAGGTCCCATGTTTCAGAAGCATCTATGGAGCTGAGGAATTCTTCTAATTGGGAGCGTAATTCTGGAGTCACAGTAATCTCAGGCAGCATCTGTTTCTTCTCATGTTCCTTCTCACTCTCTTTTTCATGAAGCTTTTCAGAGACAACACCTTCCTAGGATCACAGGGAAAGTTATCTGGTCTAATTCCTAGTCTCTATGAAAGGCACCAAGTGATAAGTGGGTTCCGTTCCATAGGATCTCCTCTAATGTGTGGGACTCCAAGGAGACAAGGGGTGGGGTACATCAGGAAGATGACTAGGAGGACTTAGAAGGAGGATCTGCGGGTGGATCTAGGAGACACATGTAGTATCTTATGGGGGGTGTTGGGGGCTAAATCTGGAGGTCTCAGAGGGATAGAAGTTCCTGGAAGGGGTTGAGAAGCTCTAAGAGCAGGTCTGGAGGGAGTCCCAGAAGCTGTCTAAGGGTCCCAGAGGGAGGTGCTGTGGGTCCCAGGGGCTGTCTAAGGGTCCCAGGAGGACGTCCTATGGGTCCCAGGGGCTGTCTAGGAGTATCTAGGAAGTTGGGGAGAGGGTCCTGAGGGTTCCAAAGGGGTAGGGCAGGATCCTAGGTCTGACTAAACTGAAAAATATGTGTCTAGCCACCTACAGGGAAGATTTCCTGTTGCACAA
Organism: Vombatus ursinus; assembly: GCF_900497805.2. Lineage (NCBI taxonomy): Eukaryota > Metazoa > Chordata > Mammalia > Diprotodontia > Vombatidae > Vombatus > Vombatus ursinus. Next base: position 1,343,672 of record NW_020952097.1, read on the forward strand.
AGCTTGAATCTGACTGAGGCATAGTATCCTGGATCAAGCTGGGTTGCAAACCCAAGGCTTTCTTCAACCAGGCTTTCTCTTTCTTCTTACTTGTGCCCCATGGAAGCCACATTGTGTCCATCTCATACTGATCACAGACAGGAGAACATAGATGAATCACTTATGAGGAAGAGATAGGTTCAGGAATGGAGGGGTCATAGGAAAAGGGGAGGGAGAGTCACAAGGGCAGGAAGGTCATAATAATGGTGACTAGAAGTATAGGAGATTATAGGAATGGGAGAAGCACACAAATGGATTTGAGAGAAATTGGGGTGCTAAGATAGCATTGATCAGGATCAAGGGAATGAATGGTTTCAGGGACAGGGTTGAAAGGAATGAGAAAGATAACAATGATAGTTGGAAAGAGGGTAGAATCACAAGGAAGGGGGGTCACAGGGGTTGAGGGTGATGGGGATGATGGATCTAATCCAATTAGTCTGTCTGTTTGTAAAGCATTATGTGCTGAGAAAAATGAAAAAGAAAATGAAATCAAAAGAAAAAATGAAAAAGTCCCTACTCTCAAGGATTTTACATTCTAATTGGGAACAGGGGGGAAGGGAAGAAAAAATACAACATCCTAGCATCTTATGATGACAGAAATATGAGATTCAGAAGGGACTTGAGGGGCCCTCTACCCAACCCAAAAGGAATCCCCACCACAGCATATCTGACAAGTGGCTATCCAACTGCTGCCCAAAGACCTCTAAGTATAGAGGAACCCACCACTCCTACAGGCAAGCCATTCCATTTTTGGACAGCTCTAATCTCGAGGAGGTTGTTTTGTTTTGCTTCTCTCTCACATCATTATACATTTCTTCAAGTTCTGCTCTCTGGGACCAAACAGAATACATTTGTAACCCATGGCCCAAGGACGCCAGAAGCCCTGTGGACTCACACAGATGGGGTGAGATCCTGGCAGCTAACCATCTCATTCCACTTCCACAATAGTTCTCCAAAAATACTTGAATACAGGTATGACATTCCTCTCACTTCCCACTTCCCCAAGTCTTCTCTTCTTCAGGCTAAATGTCCAAGTTTCTTCCACCATGGACTCACAATCCTGGTTACTCTCCTCTAAGTACTCTTCCATTTATCAATATCCTTCCTAAACTGGTACCCAGAAATAAACATAATACTCCAGTTGTGGTCTAACAGGACAGAGGCCAATGGGACTATCACCTCCTTAAGCTTTGCCTCTATTACTGAAACCCAAGATCACTTTTTTTTGTCAGTCACATCAGTATGGCGATCCACACTGAGCTTGTGAAGCACTAAAACTCAGATCTTTTCTACACAAATTGCTGTCTATGCCTCCTCTAGCTTGAAATTGCAAAGGTGATTTTTTTTTAAATTTAAGACTTTACACTTAACCTAAGTGAATTTTGTTTTATTTGATTCAGCTCAATGCTTTAGCTGTCAAGATCTTTCTGCCTCTTGCCTGTCATCCAAGGTGTTAGCTATCCCTTCTAGCTTGGTGCCATCTCCAAATCTGATCAGCCTCATTGGGATAGGAGTTTGAGGAATGAGGGTCACAGGAAGGGAAGGCGTAGAGATTGTGGCCATAGGAGTCAAAGGGATGGGAGGTAATGGATAGGGTTTTGAGGATGGGAATCAAAGGAAAGGATGAGGTACACAGGGAAGAAAGGTCACAGGGGTAGTGGTCACTGGAAGGATGCAGTCTCACAGTTGGGGTGATGAAAAAGATGGAAGTCATGGAAATATTTTACCAGGTTGAGGTTCACAGAGTTAAGAACCATCTGTCTCCATACCTCCAGGATTTCAAAGCTTTCAGACTTCAGATCGATAACTTGCCCAACTCCCTTCAACTCTGTCTTTGGCCATAGTTGCTGTATTGCCACTGAATTGGGGATGTAACCCGGAAACTGGATCAGTGGAGGCATCTACTAGAGAGAAAAAAACACAGTGTCAGAGGACCAGGAGGTTACAGGGTTTGGAAGGCAAAGAAACCAGGGACTGACTTTTCCACTCAGCCCTACTGTGATATTCTGAGAGATGGGGAGATATGGCCTGGTCTTCAAAGAGCCTCTCGTGTGACAGGAGAGACAGAATTCAACCTTCATGGAGTCCCTGGCTATCCTTGCTCTTAGACACTCTTCAATCGGTCTGTCCAGGCCCTGCTAGAGACACAGACTGGATTGTATTTGAACTGATCTTAAAACACCTGCTCTTTCTGGGCTGCATGGCTACCCTTGTGGGGATGAGCTCTCCTCAGGGTGACTAGAAAGAGGTCATACCACCTGCAGCCACAGTACCACCTCTAGGATGGAAAGTTGAGTCAGAGAGGTCAGTGGGTAAACTCTGGCTAAAGGAGGATCATTATTGGCTACACCTACAGGCCCCACAGCACAGAAGAATCACAGAAAAACAGGAACCTCACCCCCTTCCAACCCTCAGAGCTAGAAGGAGATGCAACAGTCATCTCATCAAAGTTCACACCTGAATAGGAATCCCTACCACAGTCCCAAAGAGAGTTCATCTTAACCTCTGTGGTACAAAGGGACAGTGGAAAGTGAACCTAGCTTTGAATCCTGGCTCTTCTACTAAGTAATCTGTGTGGTTTTGGGCACCTGGGTTTCAGTTTCTTCTTCTTCTGTAAGATGAAGAGGTTGACCTCTAAGTCTCCTTCCAGTTCTAAATCTTATGACCCTATAATGCCTCTTGGAATGGGGAACATACCATTTCCAGAGGGAGCCTGCTGCCCTCATGATTAACACTAATGGTTAGGAAGTTTTTCCTTATATAAAGTCAAAATCTGCCTTTTTAGAGCTCTTCCCTCTTCGCCTCACCTATCTCTCACCATTGTTCCTATCTCTGCCTTCTAGGGCCATGTCTGGAATCTTGTCCACGTGGAAGCCTGTCAAGTCCTTCTCTGGTATATAGATGCCCACCAGTACTGAATGACATCATCTTTCATGCCTTCCCCATTCTGGTTTCCCTCCTGTTTTTATCAACCTTGTACATCAAACAGCAACCATGGTTCAGAGCCTAGACTGAGACATTCTGAGGTCACCATGGACAGTTACCAGGAAATAGCCAGAGGCAATCTCCTGTCTGTACAGTGTACAATGAATGGGCTGACAGTCCAGTAAATGAAATATGAGAAAAGTCGGGGAGTAGAACAATGGAAGTAAACTCTACTTTCCTAGGGAAGAAGTAAAGACAGGATATCTCATTCATGTCTTGTCCCCTAACACTGTAGCCCAGAAGAGGACACTGCATGTAAAAGATATTTAATAAATGTCTGCTGAATGAATTAAGGAACAGATTGATGGAGAAGTCCCATTTAGAGTTAGTATGAGGGAGTTTCCCCCTGATGTTGTCATTCATGATCACTACGGTGGCTGTCCATCCACTGTACACAGTAGGTGCTTAATAAAAACTTGTTGTGTTAATAAGAACTGACATTTATATGACGCTTGAAAGTTTGAAAATAGCTTTAAGGAAATGGCAAACCACTCCAATATCTTTGCCAAGAGAACCCAAAAAGGTGTCATGAAGAGTCAAATATGACTCAAATGACACAACAACAAAAATACTATCTTATGTAAGCCTCACAAAACCTGTGAGATATTATCCCCATTTTACAGATGAGAAAACTGAGGCTCAGGGAAGTTAAGTAATTTGCCCATGGTCACACAGGTAGTAAGTTTCAGAGTCAAGATTTGAGCTTAGGTTCTTCTGATCCTCTGCTCAATTGGTCAGCATATACCTATGTGCCAATTACTACGCTAAGTACTGTGGATATGACACAAAGGAAACATTCCCTGCTGAGAAGGAGTTTACAATATACTGAAGCATCATTTGAGTTGAGCTCTGAAAGGAACCAGGGATTTTAGAAGCAGAGATTAGGAGGGAGCACATTCTAGGCATAGGGGAGAAGCTGGGCTCCTAAAGACCCAGCCGTAAGAGATGGAATGTCATGGATAAGGAACAATAAGAGGGACATTTTGGCAAGACTACAGAATGTATGAAGGGTAGTAATAAATAACAAGACTGGAAAGGTAGCTGGAACTAGGTTGTGACAGCTTTAAAATGCCAAACAGAGGGGTTCACCTTTGATCTTTGAGATAACAGGGCGTCACTGGAGTTTACTGCAAAAAGGACTGATGGTCAGACCTGTGCTTTAGGAAAAACATATTGGCAGCTGTGTGGAGGATGGACTGGAGATGAGAAAGGCTTAAAAGAGGGAGGTTGTTGCAACAGTCCAAGTGACAGGTGATAAAGGGCTGAACGCAGGAGTAGGAAGATATGAGATGCAGAAGAACTGACAATACCTGGCAATTAAGTGTCCTGGTCACTACCTGTTGGATTTGGGGGATGGGCAATAGTGAGGCATTGAGGTTGATTCCAAGGCTGCAAACTTAAGTGACCAGAAGGATGGTGACACTCTCACCAGAAACAAGGAAGTTTGGAAGAACGGAGGAGAGCAATGGGTTCTGTTTTGGTTATATTGAGTTTGAGATACCTATTGGATATCCAGTTCTAAATGTCCCTTAGATGCAAGCCTGAAGTTCTAGGGAGAGATGAGGGCTGGAAGGGCTGGATATATAGACCTGTAAGTCATCTGCATAGAGATAATCAAAACCATAAGTACTGATGTGGTCAAGGAAAAAGAGTGTAGAAAGATAAGAGGAGCCAGGACAGAGCTTTGGGTTGCAATCATATGGGGGGGAGGGGGCTCCATATGGATGATGGTCCATCAATAGAGACTGAGAAGTAGTGGTCAACAAAGTGGGAAAAAGAACCAAGAGAGAGCAGTGCCATGAATCCAGGAGGAGAGAGTAGTCTACAACAGAAGGGTCAAAATCTCTGCTACAAAACTCCAGTGTAACCAGAACCAGATATAATGTAATTGGGTAATGTTTAGCAAAATAAACAAAAATACAACACAACATAGTTAATGATGTTAAAAGGTGGTTTTCTTTTTTTAATTTATTTTCATTTCATTAAATATTTCCCAATTACTTGTAAAACAATTTTTAACATTCATTTAAAAAATTTTTGAGTTCCAAATTCTTTCCCCCGCTCCTGCCCCACCCCTCTTTGAGAAGGCAGTTTTACATAAATTATACAAGTGAAGTCATGCAAAACATTTCCATATTAGCCATGAAGCAAAATAAAACACAGACAAAAACAAAACAAGAAAAACGGGGCAGAGCCAAGATGGCGGAGTAAAAGCAGTGACTTGCTTGAGCTCTCCCTCAAACTCTCCAAATATCTGTTAAAAATAGCTCAAACAAATTCTAGAGCAGCAGGACCCACAAAAAGACAGAGTGAAAAAAATTTCCAGCCCAAGACAACCTGGATGGTTGATTAGAAAGGTCTATTGTGCCACAGTTCAGAGTGGGCTGCACAGGCAGAGACCAGGCCTCAGCAAACCTGGAGCAGGCCTCAGGGGGCTGAATCACAGGCAGCTGTGGCAGTTTCCAGATTTCTCAACCCGAAAATGCCAAAGACAACTTAGGTGGTCAGTAGGAAAAGTCTGTAACTGCAGTGAGAGAGAAGCTCAGTCCCAGCCCCAGTCTCTATGCAGCCCCAGGGTGGTGGCTGCTTCTGGAGCTCACCCCATAAACAGAGAGGGAATCAAGTGGCTGATCAGAGGGAGATTGCAGGGATCTCTTTGCTGGTGCTGAGGCAGGATTCTCTTGCTTTGCTCGTGCTTGGATCTGGGTCGCAGTTTTGGGTAGCAGTCCTGGGGTGAGGAGGAATGCTGGCATAGTGGAGCTTGTAGTGGTGGTGGAGAGGGAATCCTCCTCACAGTTCCAAGGTAGAAAAGAGCACTTGTGGTCACTCATAGACCAGAGCACAGGCCAGGAAAGGAGTAAACACCTTGCCCTTGATCATACCACGTTGGAAGAACTGAAAATTGACAGTTCCTTAGAAGTATCTCTAAAAACTGCTGCACAAAACCCCTGAAGCTTGGGACAGTACAATCTCTACAATGGAAGCAGACCTCTACCTTAACAAAGAGTTTATAACTCAAGTAATTGGCTGGGATCATGAGCAAACTGCACAAAAAAAAAGTCAGACCATAGAATCTTTCTTTGGTGACAAAGAAGATCAAAACATACAACCAGAAGAAGACAACAAAGTCAAAGCTCCTATATCCAAAGCCTCCAAGAAAAATATGAATTGATCCCAGGCCATGGAAGAGCTCAAGAAGGATTTTGAGAAGTAAAAGAAGTAGAGGAAAAACTCGAAAGAGAAGTGAGAGTGATACAAGAAAATCATGAAAAACAAGTCAACAGCTTGCTAAAGGAGACCCCAAAAAATACTAAAGAAAATAACACCTTAAAAAATAGCCTAACCCAAATGGCAAAAGAGGTCCAAAAAGCCAATGAGGAGAAGAATGACTTTAAAAGCAGAACTGGCCAAATGGAAAAGGAAGTCCAAAAGCTCACTGAAGAAAATACTTCCTTAAAAATTAGAATGGAGCACATGGAAGCTAGTGACTTTATAAGAAATCAAGACATTGTAAAACAAAACCAAAAGAATGAAAAAGTAGAAAACAATATAAAATATCTCATTGGAAAAACAACTGACCTGGAAAATAGATCCAGGAAAGATCATTTAAAAATTATTGGACTATCTGAAAGCCATGATCAAAAAAAAGAGCCTAGACATCATCTTTCAAGAAATTATCAAGGAAAACTGCATGGATATTTTAGAACCAGAGGGCAAAATAGAAATTGAAAGAATCCATTGATCACCTCCTGAAAGAAATCCTCAAAAGAAAACTTCTAGGAATATTGTAGCCAAATTCCAGAGTTTCCAGGTGAATGAAAAAGTATTGCAAGCAGCCAGAAAGAAACAATTCAAGTATTGTGGAAACACAATCAGGATAACACAAGATTTAGCACCTTCTACATTAAGGGACCACAGGGCTTGGAATATAATATTCCAGAGGTCAAAGGAGATAGGATTACAATCAAGAATCACCTACCCAGCAAAACTGAGTATAATCCTTCAGGGGAAAAAAATGAACATTCAGTGAAATAGAGGACTTTCAAGTATTCTTGATGAAAAGACCAGAGCTGAATAGAAAATCTGATTTTCAAATACAAGACTCAAGAGAAGCATGAAGAGGTAAACAGGAAAGAGAAATCATAAGGGACTTATTAAGACTGAACTGTACACATTCCTGCATGGAAAGATATTTGTAACTCATGAGACCTTTGTCAGTATTAGGGTAGTTGGAGGGAAAAAATTATATGTATGTAGAAAGATAGATAGATAGAGGACACAGGGTGAGCTGAAGATGAAGGGGTGATATCTGGAGAATAAAATTAAGAAGTGAGGGAGGATTATACTGGGAGAAGGAGAAAGGAAGAGGTAGAATGGGGTAAATTATCTCACATAAAACAGACAAGAAAAGGCTTTTACAGTGGAGGGGGAATGGGAAAGGTGACAGGGAATGAGTGAATCTTATTCTCATCAAATTTGGCTTGAGGGAATAACATACACACTCAATTGGGTATGGAAATCTATCTTACCCTACAGGAAAATAGGAAGGAAGGGGATAAGAGAATGGGGGTTGGGGATAGAAGGGAGGGCAGATTAGGGGAAAGGGTATTTAGAATGCATGCCATTTTAGGGTGGGGGAGGGACGAGATGGGGAGAAAGTTTGGAACTCAAAATCTTGTGGAAGTGAATGTTGAAAACTAAAAATAAATTAATAAGAAAAAAAAACAAGAAAAACAGACAAAGAAAAAAGGTATGTTCCAATCTGTACTCAGAGTTCATCAGTTCTCTCTCTGGAAGGGGATAGCATTTTTCATTGTGAGTCCTTCAGAATTGTCTTGGATCATTGTTTTGATCAGAGTAACTAAGTCTTTCACAGTTAATCATCCTTACGATATTGCTGTTAATGTGCACATTGTCTCCTGGTTTTGCTCACTTCAATTTGCATGAGTTTATATAAGTCTTCCCAGGTTTTTCTGAAGCCATTCTGTTCATCATTTCTTACAGTAAAATAGTATTCCATCACAATCATATACCAAAACTTATTCAGCCATTCTCCAATTGATGGGCATCCCCTCAATGTCCAATTCTTTGCCACCACAAAAAGAGCTGTTATAAATGTTTTTATACAGTAGGTCCTTTCCCCTTTTCTTTTATCTCTTTGGGACACAGACCTACTGGTGGTATTGCTGAGTCAAAGGGTATGCAGTGTTTTAGAGCTCTTTGGGTTTAGTTCCAAACTGTTTTCCAGAATGCTTGAACTAGTTCACAACTCCAACAGGTGGTTTTCTAGGTCAATATCTAGCTGGCAGGGATCCATTTCTATTTGAGTTTGACACCACTGGTCTACAGTGTTAAATGCTGTAGAGCTCAAGGAAGAAGGAATGATAAAAGGCCATGAGATTTGGCAATTAAGAGATTATTGATAACTTTGGAGAGAGCAATTTAAATCGAAGTAGTAAGGTTGTAAGCTAGATTGAAAAGCGTAGTTTTTGTACAAACAAAGACAATGTAGCTAAGATTAGAAGGGAAATAGTTAACTGGTAAAAACTCTTTGCAATAAAATCTTCCAATACAGGTCTCATTTCCAAGACACAAAGGGCAGTGATTCAAATTTATAAGATAAATAAATAAATGGTCAAAGGCATTTGAACAGGCAAGTTATCAATAGCAATATGGAAAAACATTTCAAATCACTAATAACTAGAGAAACACAAATTAGAATAATTCTAGGTTCTACCTCACACCTATCAGATCAGCAAAGTGGACAAAAAAGGAAAACAACAAATTTGGAAAGGCTTTGGGAAAACAAGCACATTAACACAATTTTGGTGAAGCTGTGAATTGGTACAGTGATTCTGGAAAGCTATTTGAAACTGTATCTCAAAATAAACTGTGCATACCTTTTGACTCAGTGATACCATAACTAGGCCTATACCCTAAAGGTATCAAAGAGGAAAAGGTCCTAAATGTAAAAAAAATATTTATAGCAGATATTTTTATAGTTGCAAAGAACTGGAAAAGGGCAACTAGGTGATCAGTGAATAGGGTGATGGGTCTGGAGTCAGGAAGACTCACCTTCCTGAGTTCAAATCTAGCCTCAGACACTTACTGTGTGACCCTGAGCAAGTCACTTAACCCTATTTGCCTCAGTTTCCTTATCTGTCAAACCAGCTGGAGGAGGAAATGGTAAACCACTCTAGTATCTTTGCCAAGAAAACCCCAAATGGGGTCACAAAGAATTGGACATGACTGAAAATGATTCAACAACAAAGAACTAGAAAATAAGAGGGTCCCCATCAACTGGGGAAAGGCTGAACAAATTGTAATATATGAACATAATGGAATACTATTGTGCTATAAGAAAGGATAAAGGGGACTGTTTCAGAGAAACATGGGAAGACTTCTATGAACTGATGCTTAAGTGAAGTAAACAGAACCAGGAGAAAAATTTCTATGACAATAACCTCATAGAGAAAAACAACTTTGAAAGACTTTAGAATTCTGATCCATACAATGACTCCTAACAGAGAAATGATGGACTAAATACGAAGAATGAGAAATACATTTTTTGAACATAGCCAATATAGGAATTTGTTTTGCTTAATTACAAATCTGCTACAAGGATTTTGCTTTTTGTATCTTTTCTGGAAGGGAGGCAAGAGAGAAAACAAATGTTTGATAATTTAAAAAATTAAATAAAATGTAATTGAAAACAGTTGAGAAGTGAGAGAAGCTGAATGCAAAGTGTGGAGACAGCTTTTTCTAAGAAAAAAATTTAAGGATATGAAGGTGGGAGAAATGATTGTAGGGGCAATCTGCCAGGAGAGATGGGAGGGAATGAGATCAAGGGAGCAGAAGAAGGGCTACTTCATCATCAGACTGGTGCAAAGGAGGAGAGAATGGGGAACGACATCAAGGAGTTTTGAGAAAGAATATTGAGAAAAAAGTGCTCACAGGGAAGGACTTCTATTTTCTTTGTAAAGTGAGGTAGGTCCTCAGCTAAAAGAATGGGAGGAGGGAGAAGGTAATATGGGAGGCCAGAGGAAAGAAAGACTTGTAACAGCTACTGTGGGTGGGGAACACCATAATCAATTAGAAATTAGTTGTTGTTGCAGTGCATTTATAAAACCCCAGAGCTGAGGTGGGGAGTTGAAATCACTTACCCACTTGTTTTACCTAATCCCATACCCTAAAATCTTCCCCGACACTGCAGCCAGGTGATCCAAATCTAATAAGATGCAAATAAATAACAGACCTAATCTCTGTCTGAAGTAATTGATGCCTCAACTGTTAGCTCTTGGTCCTCTCTCCTCCTTCAGATTTCTTGGTCTTTTTGTTGGTAGAAGGTCCAGAAAATTCAGGGCTGAACAGTTTAGGGACATGTCATGCAAATGGATTGCCTGAAGTCCTCCTAATCCTGGCATTCTACCTTCTTGTGCTCTGGACCCCTTTGATAATCTGGTGAAATCTATGGACCCCTTCTCAGGATGTCTTTAAATGTTTAAATAAAAAACATAGGATTGCAAAGGAAACTAATTATATTGGGATAAGGACATTTTTTTCCTTAGGTAAGTTCCTAGGATCTCTTGAAAATCTATCCATGAGGGGCAGCTAGGTGGTGCAGTGGATAGAGCACCAGCCTTAAAGTCAGCAGGACCTGAGTTCAAATTTGACCTCAGACACATGATATTCACTAGCTGTGTGACCCTGGGCAAGTCACTTAACCCCAATTGCCTCACCAAAAAAAAAAAATCTATCCATGGGTCCCTGCTTAAGAATTCATGTTCTAATCTCATACTGGAGAGAGGGTAGTGGATTGTGTGGAGGGAGGCAGGGGCAGAGTTTGGCTTTTAAAGTGAAAGTCACCAGCTTTTGAAAAAGACACCAGCTAAGCAAGAAGTCAGCAAGAAATGGTGAGTTAGCATCATGCACCCGAAGTGAGTGTTGCTCTTTTGCTTTGGATAGGAACTTGCCCTCTCTCTTCTCCCCTCCATCCCTTCCACCTTGCTTAGAGGCAGCTAGGTGGTACAGTGGAGAGTGCTAGTTCAGGAATCAGGAAGACCTCAGTTCAAATCCTCTTCAAGATACTTACTAGTTATATGACTCTGAGCATGTCTCTGTTTGCCTCAGTTTCCTCAAATATAAATTGGGCATAATAATAGCACCTACCTCCCAGGACTGTTGTGAGGATCAAATGAAATAATAATGCTAAGCACAGTGTCTGGTACACAGTAGGCACTTAATAAATGCTTGTTTCCTTCCCCAACATGGTGGTGAAACTGAGAGAAGATGGGCGGAAGAATAAAGAGCCCAAGAGGACACTGAGTATTGGTCATTACAAAAGAAGTCATGGACCACCTTGTACTCTTTTACCTTCGAAACCAAAATGCTGGGGGGAGGGGTGGGATGGTGGTGAAGAAATCTGGATAGGGGCAGGTGAGATTTCAGATTCTGTCCTAGGAATAGCCCCACTGTTCCAAAACTCAAACACTCTTCTTGATTTTGTTTTTGCTTTAGTAAATGTACTCTCTTCTATGTGTGAATGAATAATTTTTTTCATAGAGGCTCAAAGTTGAGAAAGAGGTTAAAATCCTATGGAATGGGAAATAGATTTATAAATAAATAAATTTTGAATTATTATTGGGAATACCCACACCCTAGTTCTTAGCCTATGGTCCATGCTCCTGCTCTTAGGGATCTATGAATGGGGTTGTTGTTTATTTAGGGGGGGTGTCTGTGAATTAAAAAAAATTTTGATACATGTATTTTAATACAATTGGTTTCCTTTGTAATGTAATGTATTTTATTTGATTCATTTGAAACCATTATCTTAAGAAGGCTTTAGTAGACCAACAAAGAGGTCCATGATAAAGAAAAAGGTTAAGAACTCCTGACCTAAACAGGAAGGCAGTTGTTTGATTGAAATCTAGGAGCTGCCTTGTAGGTGCAGTAAAAGTGAGCTAGTAGAGGAAAACTTACTATATGGCAAAAACTGCTGGGAAAATTAGAAAGCAGTTTGGCAGAAACTGGGTATAGACCAACACTTCATACTATATACCAAGATAAGGTCAAAATAGATACATGACTTAAACATAAAGGGTGACATCATAAGCAAATTAGGGGAGTGTAGTATAGTTCACCTATCAGATCTATGGATAAGGGAAGAATTTGTTGCCAAATGAGAGACAGAGAGCAATATGGGATGTAAAATGGATAATTTTGATTACATTAAATTAAAAAGATTTTGCACAAACAAAACCAATGCAGCCAGGCTAATTAGAAAGCAGAAAACTGGGGAAAACATTTTTACAACAAGTATCTCTGATAAAGGCCTCATGTCTCAAATACATAGAGAACTAGTCAAATTTATAAGAATGTGAGTCACTCCACATGATAAATGGTCAAAGGATATGGACAGGCAGTTTTCAGATGAAGAAATCAAAGCTATCTACAGTCATATGAAAAAATGCTCCAAATCACTGTTGATTAGAGAAATGCAAATTAAAACAACTACGAGGGACCACCTCACACCTATCAGAATGGCTAATACGACAGAAAAGGAAAATGACAAATGTTGTAGAGGATGCGGGAAAATTGGAACACTAATGTACTATTATAAACTGATCCAACCATTCTGGAGAACAATTTGGAACTATACCAAAAGGGTTATAAAACTGTACATATCCTTTGACTTAGTAATACCACTACTAGGTCTGTATCTCAAAGAGATTTTTAAAAAGGGGGGAAAGGAACCATATGTACAAAAATATTTATAATAGGTCTTTTTCTGGTGGCAAAGATTTGGAAATTGAGGGGATACCCATCAATTGGGGAATGACTGAACAAGTTGTGGTATATGATTATGATGGAATGCTATTGTGCTATAAGAAATGATGAGCAGGATGCTTTCAGAAAAGCCTGGAAAGGGGCAGCTAGGTGGCACATTGGATAGAGCACTGGCCCTAGATTCAGGAGGACCTGAGTTCAAATCTGGTCTCAGACATATAATACTTACTAGCTGTGTGACCCTGGGCAAGTCACTTAATCCCATTGCCTAGCCAAAAAAAAAAAAAAAGGAAGAAAAGTCTGGAAAGACTTACATGAACTGATGCAAAGTGAAATGAGCAGAACCAGGAGAACATGGTACACAGTAACAACAATATTGTGCAATATTGTATCAACAGTGAATGACTTAGCTATTTTCAGCAATACAAAGATCCAATTCTGAAGGACCCATGATGAAAAATGCTATTCACTTCCAGAGAAAGAACTGATGGAATCTGAATGCAAATTGAAACACATTTTTTAAGCTTCATTTTCTCGGGGGTTTTTTGTGTCTTTTTTTCACAACATGACTAACAGGGAAATGTTTTCATGGCTATACATGCATAACCTTTATCAAATAGCTTGCCTTTTCAATGATGGGGAGGAGGGGATGGAGAGTAGGAGAGAATCTGGAACTCAAAATTGTAAAAAACAAAGGTTAAATATTTTTACATGTAACTGGAAAAAAATAAAATATTAAATTAAAATTAAAAAGAAAGAAAGTGAGCTAGGAACACCACCTGCTGAATCACATAGATATTGTGTTCCAGAACAGGGGCATCAAACTTACATAGAAACTGGGGCCATTACTCAATCTTTGAGGGCTGTATATTGACTTAGTTTTAAGATGTAATATTACCTATTTTTATTGTATTTTTTTTGGTAAAATAGTTTCCAATTACATTTTAATCTTGTTTGGGATGCATCCTGGAATGTCGTGGGCCCCATGTGGTCTGAATTTTTGACATCTCTGCTCCAAGAGTATCTCTTTATCATCATATTCCTTAGGAAGCAGACCATTAGAATCACAGGTTGCCCTTGTGTGCGGGCACAGGTACTTTACCTGCCTTTGCATGAAGAAATGTGAAGTTTTGTGCTTAAGTTCAAAAAAATTAACTTCAGGGGCAGCTAAGTGCCGCAGTGGATAGAGCACTGGCCCTGAAGTTAGGAAGACTCATCTTTCTGAGTTCAAATCCAGCCTCAGACACTAGCTGTGTGACCCTGGGCAAGTCACTTAATCCCATTGCCTACCTTTAAAAAAAATAACTTCATAAATACAGGTGGAAAAGATTTTGCTAGAAAACACTTTGGGTGAAAAAGATTAACTAGGATTTAGGTTAATGAACTGAAGATTAATATGGGCCAACAGTAAGATGCTGCAACCAAAAAAAAAAAAGAGAGAGAAAGAAGAGCTAGTTTGATTGGGTTGCATTGACTGGTACTGAGGGCAAAAAGGAGGGAAGTGATAGTCCTGTTTTACTCTGCCCTGGCTAGACCACGAGTCTTCCATTCAATTCTGGGTCCCATATTTTAGGAAGGCCATTGGGAGGCAGTATGCTGTTGTGGGAAGAGCACTGGTTCTAGAGCCAGATGATCCAGGTTCAAATCCTAGTCTCTAATATTTACCATCTGTGTGACCTCAGGCAAGGCACTTCATTGTCCTCAGTTTCCTCCTTGGCAAAATGAAGAAGTTAGACTAAATGACCTCTGAGGTCCCTTCTTGCTATAAATCTATAATCTTCTGAAAAGAAAGACAACATCCAGAGGAAGGCAAAGAGGATGGAGAGGTGAACTGGGGGAGATCATGCCATACTGGAAAGGCAAGAAGGAACTGGGTAGGGGCAGCTAGGTGCGCAGTGGATAGAGCTCCAGCCTTGGAGTCAGGAGGATCCGAGTTCAAATCTGGTCTCAGACACGTGACACTTACTAGCTGTGTGACCCCGGGCAAGTCATTTATCCCTGACTGCCTCACAAAAAAAGCAAAAAAAAAAAAAAAAAGGAACTGGGGACATTGAGCCTGGAGAAAAAAGAGTCTTGGTTGTCTTTGAATATTTGAAAAGCTATTAATCAGCATATGGTATTATCCTTCTGCTTGGCCTCGGAGAGAACTAAAACAATGAGGGATGAGGTGGAGGGGAGAGTTGCAAATATTGGGGTATAAGGAAAATTTTTGAAAGAATTAGAGGTGTAGGGGCAGCTAGGTGGCGCAGTGGATGGAGCACCGGCCCTAAAGTCAGGAGGACCTGAGTTCAAATCAGGCCTCAGACCAAACACTTGACACTAGCTGTGTGAGCCTGGGCAAGCCACTTAACCCCAATTGCCTAAAAAAAAAAAAAAAAAAGAAAAAAAAGAAAAGAAAAAAAGAAAGAATTAGAGCTGTGGAATGGCAAGGAATGGGAGCTCCTTCAAAAGAGTCTTCAGAAAGAAACTAGATGACCACTGATTGAGTATGTTAAAAAAGGAATTCCTCTTCAGGTATGGGCTGAACTAGATGATCTCTGTGGTCAGGCAATAAGTCAGTCAGTTAGAATTTATTAAACACTTACTATGTTCCAGGCAAGTCTGGTAAGCCCAGTGGATGGAGTGCCAGGCCTGGAGTCAAGAAGACTCATCTTCCCAGATTTAAATCTGGCCTCAGACACTTATTAGCTGTGGGACCCTGGGCAAGTCACTTAACTCTCTTTTGACTCAGTTTCCTCATCTGTAAAATAAGCTGGAGAAGGAAATGGCACACCACTCCAGTATCTTTGCCAAGAAAAACCCAAACTGGGTCACAGAGAGTCAAACACAACTGAAACAACTAAACAACAACAAATGTTCCAGGTAATGTGCTAAACACTGAGGATATGAAAGAGGCAAAAGATAGTCCCTGCCCTCAAGGAGCTCATAAATTATGTTTCTAGAAAATCTCAAGTTAGCAAAGTTATATAGGCAGGTGAAAGACTTGAACTAGAGGCTTAATTCTGTCCCAATTAAATTAGAACAAGATGAATCTCTCTTACACGAAAAGCCCTTCCGAGGTTTAAAGATAGATTTTGTGTCTCCTCTTTCTCCCCTTCTTCAGTATTTTCTCCAAAGTTACCAATTATTTAATTGCCAGATCCATTGGCCTTTTCTCAATCCTCATCCTCCATGACCTTTCTGTACCTTTTAATACTGTCAATTACCCCCTTCCCCTCCTTAACTTCTTCTTTCTAAGGTTTTCATGACATTTTTCTCTTGGTTTCCTCTTGCCTGTCTGACCCTTTGCTGGATCTTCATCCAGGTCATTCCCACTAACCCTGGGTGTCCAGGCTCTGTCCTGGGCCCTCTTCTCCCTCCATATCATCTCACTTGGTGATCTCATCAGCTTCACGTACTGCTGCTCCTGCCTGATCTCTGGCCTCACTTGAGAAGAGGGTCAAGGACTCCCTCTGACCTCCCCTTCTGTCTCTTGCTGTGCACGGCCCCTGAGGGAAGGCTTTGAGGGGCCAGCAGAGCAATCATCGGCAAGGGCCATCAGCACAAGGCAGCTCCACCTCCTGATGCCTGACCTCCCACCCTTGATGGGAAAAAGCCTCTGGTACAAAGAGGTACAATCGTCCCATTGACCTCAAGCCTTCTATCTCCTGCAGCAGCCATCCCTTGAGGGAAGAGTAAGAGGAAATTTGATGGGGAATTGGACTTCCATCTCCTGCCTAATCTCCAGCCTTCCAATGGAAGAATAACTGGATCTCACATCTGACTGTGTGCCTTCCATCTTCTGACACATTTGTTTCTAGACTGATCTCTACCCTCCTCTGAGAAGAGGATAGGAGTGACCCCTTCCACTCAACGATGAACACATCTGGTCATATCCTACACATCCCAATGATTCTGAACCCCTATAGGTCATCATCCAAACTCCATTCCTTACCACCACCTGATTCCTTATTTCCATTCCTCTCAATCTTCCCACCCCAAAATCCCAACCAAATGTCACCCACCCCTTCCACTGTACCCTCTGGAATGCCTGTTGCAAGGGCAACACATTTCCCTTCATCTTAAATCTTTTCCTCTTCCACTCTTTCCATCTTCCTGTTATCATTGAAACCTACTACCCCCTTCCACTCCTCCCCCTTAACAAACTCTCCCTCATCAACTTTCCCAGTGCTGACTGAACTTTTATTCATTCCCCTCGGCTCCCTGGTTGAGACAGAGCAGTTGGAATACTCGCTCCCCATTGCCACTTCCAAGTTTTCTCTATAATCTATTGAGTTTTTATCTCACTTTCTCTCTAGAAATAGAGCTCTGGAAAACCAGGCTTTGATAAAGCCCCTTGGGATTCAAATGGAGCTACTTGACTATGCCTTTAAAGCTAAATCACTCTGGCTCTCACTGATTGGCCAACCCAAGCCTTACTTGCTCATTGTTTGGGTTTTGATGGCTCTGAGTGAGTACAAATAGCAATTGTTCCTATTATGGGCAGAAACCCTGAGTGTCTTCCCCTCCCAGATTGACTTTTTTGAATAAGCAAACTAGGCCATCCTTTGCCTCAATTCTAACCTAGCCTTAAATCATTGAATGGGTGTTGCTTCCAGACACACTGAGACCTGGGAAAGACCTGAGCTTAAAAAGGCCAATGTCTCCCACTGCATCCAGGGCCATCTGACCTATGTCTTGCCACTGGACTCAGATGACTGTGGAGGAGAGAGTGAGGCTGATGACTTTGCACAGCCCTGCCTCACTCAAATCCAACTCACTTTGCACATCAAACCATCACCCTCCTGATGTCATTGGTCTTCTTTAAGAATGGAGGATGAGCAACAATAATCTCACCCTCTGCCTTCCTTCACAAAATCCTACTCTTCATCTGTACCATGACCTCCAATCCTTTGACCCCTCAATTCTCTCCCAGGCTATCTCTTCTGCAGCAGTCACTCTCAGTATCTTGACCTCCATGTCAGCACTTGCCTTGTGTGAGATCTCTGTAAAATAGTCTTTTAGACAAACATACATTTGGCAGTCAAACAATGTGGCCAGTCCACTGGAGTTGTACTCTCCGCAGTAGAGTTTGAATGCTTGGCAGTTTAGCTTGAGAAAGGACCTTAGTGTCTGATATCTTACATTCAGAATCTTCCTAAGACAATTCAAATGGAAATTATACAGTTATCTGGCTTGGAGTTGGCATACTTTCCAGGTTTCACAGGCATACAACAATGAGGTCAGCACAATGGCTCTGTAGAACTTCAGTTTGATAAACAGCCTGATACCTCTTCTTTTCCATACTTTCTTTTGGAGCTTCTCAAACACTGAGATAGCTCTGGCAATGCATATATCCACCTCATAATCTATGTGTACATCCCTGAAAAGTACACTGCCAAGGTAAGTGAAATTACCCACAGCATTTAGTACTTCTCCATTTGCTAAAACCAATGCATTGTTCCACATACGGATGGTGTGGGGCTGGCTGGTAGAGAACCTGTGTTTCCTTGGTGTTAATTGTTAGGCCAAAATTAACATAAGCTGCACAGAATTGATCCATAATTTGTTGCATCTTGGCCTCAGAGGCTGCAATGAGTGCACAATCATTTGTGAACAAAAAAAATCATGCCCCAATTCTCCCTCCACTTTAGTCTTGGCTCGTAGCTTTTTCAAGTTAAATAGTTTATCGTCAGTGTGGTGGCTTGGAGAGGATAAGTCTATGATTGGCTCAGCACTCCACACCACACATTACCTTTGTTACTTACTCTCACATCCTGTCTATCTCTTCTTACAATGACACAGTCTATTAAATGTCACTATTTTCTGCAAGGGCACATCCATGAAGTTTTATCGTGTTTAGGCAATGGAAGACAGTGTTGGTGAAGAGAAGGTCATGAGATGCACAAGTCTTCAGTAATAAGTGACCATTGCTGTTGCTGTTTCTGACTTCATTCCTCCCAAGGACTCCCTGCCATGTTTGGTAGTCTGTGTCTACTCTTTTATTAATATCACCCAGAATTATAAGCTTGCCCTCTTTGGTACACTGATGATGAAGGTTTCCAAGGCGTCATAAAACTTTTCTTTGACCTCAGCCGGGGTCATCGTGGTGGAAGCATAGGCACTGATGATGGTGGTGTGGTGCTTTTCTGCAAGTGGCAAGCACATTGTCATAAGCCTGTCACTCACTCCTTTTGGGCATACAAGCTTGTTAACTAGATTAGTTTTGATCACAAAATCTATGCCAGCTTCATGGTGCACCCCTTCACTACAGCTACTCTAGAAAAATGTGTATCTAGCTCAACTTCACTAAACTGGCCTTCATTTGCTAGCCTTGTTTCACCCAGGGCTGCTATTTGGATGTGATACGTGCTGAGTTCTCTTGAAACAAGAGCTGTTTGTCTCTTGGGTCTACTGGATTTCATGTTGCCCATAAGCATAAGCACATTCCATTTACTGATGGTGAGTGGAATTATCTTTGCAAAAAATTTTGGGGGCAGCTAAGTGGTGCAGTGGATAGAGCACCGGCCCTGAAGTCAGGAGGACCTGAATTCAAATCCGGCCTCAGACCAAACACTTGACACTTACTTAGCTGTGTGACCCTGGGCAAGTCATTTAACCCCGATTGCCTAAAAATTAAAAAAAAAAATTTTTTTAAATTTTGTACATTTTTTTGTGTTTCAACTGCAGGGTAGGATCCCTGCCTGCTGTAGTGAGCAGAACAGGGTTGCAAAGCAGACAATTTTTAGGACACCTTTTCTAGCCCCTTCCACATGCCAAGAGGTGGGAAGTGAGTTCCTTAAAAAAAAAAAAAAAAAGTTGTATATCAGATTGCACACCATCTAGGGGAGGGAGGTGGGGAGGAAAGGGGAGAAAAATTTAAAACTCAAAAGCTTATGGAAGTGATTGTTGATAAATCAAAATAGACAAATAAATTGAGCTGGAGAAGGAGATGACAAACCACTCCAGTATCTTTGCTCAGAAAACCCCAAATGGGGTCACAAAGAGTTGGACACGACTAAAACGACAGAACAATAATAAATCCACACTATCACATCTAAAAAAAAAAACATTTGGTACCGCACAAGGCCTTAACCTGGAGAATACTGAAATACTAGCTATGGGAAATGCTGCTGGCAATAACTTGATATAAGGGAATTACTTGTAAGAAATTTTGCCCCCAAGATATTTTTATGGAAATGATGAAAACTGGTAAATGCTTTCCTGCATTAAGTTACCTGGAGCATTGAATCTGTAGTTTTTACAGCTGTTTAATTTTCACGGGAATTACTGAGAATTAGGGGCTATAAAACTGCATCTTGTGCCTGCTAATCTGGTAAATTGATCAAATAAAAATTCAGTTTTCATTTAAAAAAAAAAAAGGCTGCTCAGTCACCCAGGGGGTTACCAAATCCCACTGCTACCTCAGTCCAGCGAGAAGAAGACCCTATGGCCTGGGCCACCCTGTGTGCAGGGTTGTGACCACAGCGCCCTGTGTATTGGTACCTGCTGCTTCATCACTTGACTGTCACCACAGGACTTTGAGGTAGGTAAAAATGGTAACATGGTATGGGTGATGTCTTTTGATTTATGCATAAATTGGATTTAAGCGAGACAGAGTTGCGAGAAGTTGTTGGCCTCACTCTCTCTTTCAGCGTCATCAGCGTCCAGTGGCAAGAAAAAAGTCAGGATGACTGGCCATGGTCCAGGATGCGATGGATGCCCTTGGCATCTTCAATGTCTGATCAAGCTCTAAGCGCTCCACAGTGCCTGCTTTAGCCACCTTCATGGCTGTTGGAACAAACTGTTCTCATCTGCCCATTCAACCAGGGGAAGTCTTCACGTGCTTGGGGTAGACACTCGCCTAACTCACTGATGGATTTGAGACTCCTCAATTACCCTCAACCTGGTTTAGCCCATCTGCTGAGATGGTTTTACTGAGGTGAGAGTTGGGTGAATTAGGTGGACACCAAAGGTGGATGAGCAGTCTTGAAAAGAGCTTGGCAGCTGCCATGCCGGAGATGCTAGTCTTCCCTGAACACACTCTACACCCCTCACTGCCACTAGGCAATCCTGCTATACCTTTCTTATCAACTCATTATATCCCACTGTCCACAGTAGCTCTTCTAAACCTTTTTTTTCCATCCTCAAAGTTCCCATGGCTCCCCCCTCCCCAAGCAGAGAACCTTGCCTCATATTTTATAGGAAAAAAATGAGGTCATTCACTATGAGCTCTCTCTTCTCCCTTCTTCCCCATAACATATCGCTCAGATGTCTTCTGCCATTATCTCCTCCTTCACCCTTGTCTCGCATGAACAGGTAGCCTTACTCCTTACCAAGGCTAACCCCTCTAACTTCATAAACCATCCCAATTCCATCCTGTCTCCTCCAACAGATTGCCCCCTCTGTCATCTCAACTCTTTTACTTATTTCCAATCTCTTCCTTTCTACTGGTTCCTTCTCTACTACCTATAATCATGCCTGTGTCTCTTCCCATTCTCAAAAAACCCTCACTTGATCCTTTCATCTCCACTATTGTCTTATACCTCTTTTGTCTTCTGTGCTTAAACTCCTGTAGAAGGCTGTTTACAATATGTGCCTCCACTTTTCTTTTCTCATTTTCTTCTTAACCCCCTACAATCTGGCTTCCAACCTCAACATTCCCCTGAAACTGCCCTCTCCAGGGTTACTGATAATCTCTTAATCACCAAATCCAATGGTCTTTTCTCAATCACTTTTCTTGACCTCTCCACAGCCTTTGACACTATTGATTACCTTCTCCTTGACACACTCTTCTCTCCAGGTTTTTGAGACACCAAAAACTGGGACACTCTCTCCCAGTTCTTCTCTTGCCTATCAGACCACTCTTCAGTCTCCTTTGCTGAATCCTCATCCAGGTGAGATAAGGAGATACCTTTAACTTACAGGTGTCCCACATCATTCTGTCCTTGGCCCTCTTCTCCCTTTATATTATTTCACTTGGTAACCTCATCAACTCCAATGGATTTAATTACCATCTCTACATTGATGATACATTCTCAAATCTATCTTTCCTAATCTCTCTGCTGATCTCCAATCTTACATATTCAATTTGCCTTTCAGACATCTTGAACTGGATGTCTAGTAGACATCTTAAGCTCAACATGTCCAAAATGGAACTCATTCCCTCCCCTTCCTTCCCCTCTCCTCAATATTCTTATTGCTGTCAAGGGAATTGTCATCCTTCCAGTTTCCCCAGGCTGGCAGTCTAGGTGTCTTCTTTAACTCTTCTCTCTCATCTCTGACATCTATTGCCAAGAATTGTCCCTTCACCTTTGCAACATCTCTCATACACACTCCTTCCTCTGCCTGCCTCAAAGCCCTCCCTTCTCCCATCCATCCTCCATTCAGCTGACAAAGTGATTTTCCTAGAGCACAGTTCCAACCATGTCACCCCCCCCAACTCAATAAACTCCAGCGGCATTCTATCTTCTTCAGGATCAAATACAAAATCCTGTTTGGTATTCAAAGCCCTTTACAACTTATTTCCTCCCTACTTTTCTAGCCTTCTTATACTTTACTCCTTGACACATATTCTTCAATCCGGTGACACTGACTTCCTGGCTGTTCCCATAAGCAAAATACTCCATCTCTGGCTCTGGGTATTTTCTCTGACATTTTCCCCATGCCTGGAATACTCTTCCTCCTTAGCTCTACCTATTGGCATTCCTGGCTTCCTTTAAGTCCCAACTAACTTTCCCAACCATCTTAATTCTAATGACTTCCTTCTTTTAATTATGTCCTATGAATCTTGTATATAACTTGTGTGTACACATGTATTTGCTTTTCTCCATTAGAATGTGAGGTCCAAGAGGCAGCTAGGTGGCCAGACCTGGAGTCAGGAAGACCTGAGTTTGAATCCAGCCTCAGACATTTACTAGTTGTGTGACCCTGGGCAAGTCACTTAATCCTGTTTACCTTGGTTTCCTCATCTATAAAATAATCTGGAGAAGGAAACTAAACCACTCAATATCTTTGCCAAGAAAACCCCAAATGGGGACACAAAGGGCTAGATATGACTGAAACAACTGAGCAACAACATGGGAACAAGGACTGTCTTTTACCTCTTTTTTTGTATCCCTAGCACTTAGCACAGTGCCTGGCACACATTAGGTGCTTAATAAGTGTTTCTTGACTGACTTCCATGGATACAGTCTCTATGCAGATGATTCTCCAATCTGTTTACTTAGCCCCAACCTCTCTTTAGGCTCAACTCACTAACTTCCTATTGAACATTTCAAACTGGATGTCCCATAGACATCTTAAATTCAACATTTCCAAAAGTGAAATCAAATCTTTACTCCCAAATCCTCCCTTCTTCCCAATTTCCTTATTATGGAGAGGGCACCACTATTCTCCCAGTTTCCCAGGCTTACAATCTAAGCATCATTCCTTCACTCACCTGCCCATATTCAAGTTATTGCTAAGTCCTGTCAATTTTACCTTTGAAACATCTCTAGTAGGTGTCCTTTTCTAACACTAATACCACCTGGGCTTAGTACTTCATCACCTCATGCCTGGACTATGGAAATAACCTTCTGATTGGTCTCCCTGTCTCACATCTACCTACTCCAGCCCAGCTTCCACAGCAATTGCCTAAAGCACAGGACTAAACCAGTCACCACCTTACTCAAACTCCAGCAGTTAGGGTTTGGCTTTTAAGGCCCTTCAAAACCTGGCCCTCTCCAGTGTTATCTTATTACTTTTCATGGTCCAATGACATTAGCCTCATTGCTATTTTTGGAATACAATACTCTATCTCCCAACTCTGCCTTTTCATTGGCTGTCCACCATGCCTGGAATGCTCTCCCTTCTCATTTCTTCCTCTTGGCTTCAAGTCTCAGCTCAGATGCCACCTTTTGCATGAGAACTTCCCTGGTTCACTTTAATACTAGTAGCTTCCCTCTGAAATCAGTTTCAATCCATTCCAAGTACATAGCTTTTTGCATGTTGTCTCCCCCATTAGAATAAAAGCTCCTTGAGGACAGGGATTATTTTTGTCTCTCTTTGTATCTCCAGCATTTAGCACAGTGCCTGGCCCATAGTAAACACAATAAATGCACGCTGACTTCTCCCGACTAACTATCCCCACCTACTTCCTTCATCTGCTCCTTGAATGGCATGGTGGGAGTGATATCACCATTCCGGTCTTATTCCAGGCAAGCCACTGTATATAGATTATGGCACCTACTTAGAGGCAGCTGGTGTTGCAATGAATAGAGTGCTGAGCCTGGAGTCAGAAAGATTTGAGTTCAAACCTAGCCTCAGATACTTACTAGCTGTGTGACCCTGGGCAAGTATCTTAACCTGTTTGCCTCAGTTTCCTCAACTGTAAAATAAGGATAATAGCACCTGCTTCCCAGGGTTGTTGTGAAGATCAAATGAGATATTTGTAGAAAGCACTTTGCACAATGCCTGGCACATAGTAGGTGCTACATAAATGCTTATTTCCTTCCCTTAGCCTTGGTGAAGTTGGCACTATGGATGCCCACAGCATCTTTCTGATACCCACTGGGAAAGGATTCCCTTTAGGCAGAAACTGAAACACAGAACCTAAGAGTCAAGAGGGACCTCAGAGATAACACCTGAGACAACCATATGGTGAAGTAGTTAGAGTGCTGGTCTTAGAGCCAGGAAGACTTGAAATCAATCCTGCCTCATTAGCTGTATGATCATGGGTAAGTCAATCTATCTCAGCCTCAGTTCCCTCCTAAGACTGTTATGAGGATCAAATTAGATTATATATAGAGCTGAACTTAAAGTGCTCTATAAATATTATCATCGTTCATCTGGCCTGACCAGTACCTAAGCAGGACAGCAATCACCTCTACAATAGCCCCAAATGGTCATCTGGCTTCCACTTGAAGATATCCAGTAACAGCTCTTGGGAGAGGCCACTTAATTTTTGGACAGCTTTCATAACTTTTTTCTTTCATGGCCCCCAGATGTACCTGCCTCCAAATCTACTCCCCTTTTCCTAGCTCTATGACAAAAGGGGAATAGCCTTTCATATACCTGAAGACAGCTATTGTGGCTCTCCCTCATCCCCACCCCCAATCTCAGCTTCCCTTCTCCCAGTTTTCTTGAACCAATCCTCACACACCCAGGTCTCCACTCCTCACTTTCTTGGCCACTGTCTTCTGGTTATTTATTAATATCTTTCCTGAAAAGTGGAACTCAGAACTGAATGTGGTTCTTCTTACCTCTCTTGCCTTGATGGCATTGTCTGCACAAGGGGACCTTCCTGCCCAGAGTAGGTGCTCAGTACTTGTGGAACGAATTCAGAACTGTAGCACCTTCTCTCCTGGGATATTCAGAAAGCTTTTCTCCTTCTCCCCACCTCTCCAGATAGCCAAGCTCATGGTTCCATTTTCGGAGCTTGACTTTCCAAGAGGGATTAGGGGAAGGGGATCAAGTGGCCCCAAAGGCAAAGTCCCTGGGGGAGGCAATGGGGTACCAGGTGATTAGTAGGGATGGTCCCCCTTGAAACAGTAGCTGGAAGGGCAGGTGAGACACATTGCAGGGGTTTTAGAAATGGGTAGGGGAAAGGAATGAAAGCCCAAGACCATATTGGCCAAGGAAGAATGCCGTGGGATGTGCCTGGAAGCAGATATTTGAGATCATGTCTATGGCAGATGACCAGCCTCTTGGTTCGGTTAAGAAGATGGAGAAAAGGGAAGAGCAAAGGAAAACTGTGCAGAGGCATCTGACTACCTGCCACCACTGAAGCTGAGGTGCAGACACTATCTGGGTACACTTTTGCTGCTTGCTGGCTGAAGTCAGGAACTTTGTCTTAGCTAGACCAGGAACTTCTCCAGCACCAGACACAGGATTCTGCCCACATTAGGTGCTTAGTAAATTTGTTAGATTGATGCCCAGGGCCCCTCACTGGCCTCCCCTAGTTGAGACAAGTACAGGACCAGACAGAAGGAGGGACACTTTCCTAGGACAACAGCCAAGCTTGCACATGTCTACCTTCCTCCCTTCAAGGCTCCCTACCCCCACCCAAGCCAGACCAGGACAGAGGTGTGGGTGACCCCACCAGATGAGGTAACACTCATCTCAGGTAGGAAGAAAACTGATGAACAAATTCCAACTTTGAAGTTCTCAATTCCTGAAATGCAAGTGGGTCTGCTTTCAGAACGAGTATAGCATGAGCACCTGTGTCTCCCCCAGAATAGCATCCAGAGCAGCAGAGTAAGGAGAAGATGGGGCCCAGAACATAACAATTCTCATGACGGGGATTGGCATCCCTGGAGTCGAGGAGAGGAAGAGGATAAAGATAGCATGCTGCATTTGGAAAAGCACTGAGTTTAGAGTCAATAGACACAAATTCAAATCCCAGTTCTCCCACTTTATACCTGTTTGACCTTGAGCTAGTCACTTAAATCTCTCTGAGCCTCAGTTTCTTCATCTGTAAAATGAGGGAGTTGAACTAATGACCTCTTCCAGCTCTAAATCCTCTGAAACTATGAGTCTGGCTGGACAGTGCTGTAATGGAAGGCATATTCTGTGGATGGGGAGTCAGAAGACCCAAGCTGACATCCCAGTTCTGTTATGGTCTGTTCATGGGCAATTCCCCCCCCCCCCGAGACTTAGCATCCTCCTCCATAGAACGGGTAGGTTGGGCAATCTTGTCCAGCTTTAAATCCCATGATTTTATAAGAAGAGGAGGAAGTGGTTGGGCTAAATCCAACTGATTCTACTTCCCATGCCCTCTTTAAAAACTTGCATTCTTTGCCCCTGGTTGGGGACAGGGAAGCAAACAGAGCAAGCCTGATACCTTTTCTACAAGGTAGCCTTCCAAATACTTGAAGGCATGTTCCCCTACCCCCCTCTCCTCATAAGTCTTCTCTTCAGACTAAATATTCCCAGTTCCTTCTACCAATTCTCTTATGCTAGGACCTCCCTCCTTGGGATGAACTCTAACTTTTCAAGTCTGATGTTGTGCTGGTATGAGCAGTCCCTCCCCTGATGCAGCAAAAATAACCCTTTACAATTTGGTTAAGAATTGCCTTGGTGGCTTTCTTTAGCCAACACTACACTTCTTGGCATTCAGTCAACTGTGACCAAGCTTGCCCTCCAGTTTGGGAGGACCTGCTAAAACCCAGGGTCACCTCTACACTAATGCAGCATTGGAGGACTTTGGTGGTCGGCTTATCAACGTGAGGCCCAGGTTCCATGACCATGTGTCTGCTCTCAAACAATGTCCCTTCCTCTTTGTGTGTTCAGGTTTTATCTTAGCTGCATTGGGAGCTTCTGGGGAACTGGGCTCTCTCTCCCCTAGGATAGCCCTGCTCAGAGTCACTACCCAGCATTTGCTGAATGAATGCATGGTATCCCTTTCTCTACGTCTTGGGAAATATAGCAACTAATGAATGGTAAAGGGGGAACCTTTGCAACTCAAGGCTTTCCTACAGACAGGAGAGCTCATGGATTGAAGGTTAGAGTTTGGCTTCCCAAGAGGGATGATGGACAAACTAGACAGGAGACACTCCAGAGGACTGAAGAATAGGGGAGTGACAAAGATCCAAAGGGATTTTTTTGGGAGGGCACCTAGGCATTTTTGATTTCCTAGACCCTGGGGAGTATACTCATTCTAGCCAGGCTGTATTGGCCATGTGAGCCTATACAGCCAAGATAGGTCAAGGACATCTGTCTTCTTTGTACATCCTAGACCCAAAAGGCCCAAGTTTGTAATTGTGGGGATTTATCCTAATGTGGCAAATGAAATAGGTGGAGTGTGGTACAGAAGTATGGTCTCTGAGCCTACTTAAGGGTCACCTCTCCTGAGCCCTTTGGTTCTCCTGGGTTCACCTCTCCAGGACATGGGTTTTCAAAACCAGGATTTGTCCCCTGGGGGGGGTAGGGGAGAGTGACTTTTACAAATGTCCAAAATGAGTCACTTCCAGAGCACAAGGTCCTCATCCTGAGGGGACCCTGAGACCACCATATAACACAGGTTATATAGCCCCAGTCTGGTTCTGGTGTCAGGGGAAGAGGGTGTGATTCCATAAACATTTCCTGTCCCCAGCAACCATCCAGACAACCACATGTGAGGGTCTACTAACTCGATGACTACTGGAGCCTCTTCTAGCTCCCTCCAAGACTGAAGATCTCTCACAGCCCTTGTGTCTTAAAGCTTCCATGTAATAACTTTCTCTCCCCCGGGGTGCCTTGTATTAGACTGTCTCAGGAGGTGATCATGATGCCCAAAATATGCAGCCAGGGTCATGAGGACACAGTAAGGACTTTTCCATCCAGCCTTTCTTTAGGGGCATAAAACCCCCTCAGCTTCAAAGGAGTGGTCCACTCAGTACCAGAGGAATGTATTGTTTGTAGCCATACACCTATGATTAGTGGGTATTGAAGCAACACCCCACCCCCATAGAATGCGGGAAACTTGGGCTTAGGGTCAGCTGTGTTGCAAATGAGGTCACCACTCCATTTAATGACTGTTGGAATTGGACCATGAGGCTATTAATTCCTACCTGATCCTCTGTGTTCAATTAAGTGTCTCTAGCCTTCTAAACATAAGACACTCACAGTTACTTTCATCATCTCACAGTTCAAACTCAAGCACTGATTGCCTGGTCTGTCAGACTAATATACCATATAAAGGTCAGCCTCTTTTAGCAGGGCCCCCAAATTCATCAGTCTGAACCCACAGGGAGGAGGATGGAGGTGACTGACTTGACAGAAGTCCAAATATTTAGGGGTCCCAGGAGACTCCCACAGAGAGAAGCTGGACCTTCTTTATCAGAAGGTGTGAAGAGGGAGGGAGCTATTCTGAGGCTACTGGACAAGGCAGGGCAAGAACAGGTTCCTTAAAAAAGGGTTTGGTGGGCTAATGAGTCTGTTCTGGGCTACTGGTCCAGAGAGAAAAAGAGTAAGACCAGAGACCATCTTCCCAGACAAAGGCTGGGGAGGGCAATGTCTGCCAGACTAGGGAAACAACAGATTGGGCCTGGAGAGAATCATTAAATGTCAGAATGAGAAAGACCCATACCTGAGTAGGAATCCAATCTCTTCTCCCCTTACATATTTAGACAAATTTTTCTGTGGTTTCCACCTCTTATTCCTACTTCTGCCCTCTGAAGCAAAGCAGAATAGCCTAATTCCTTTTCCACAATGATAAGCCTTCAAATACTTGGAGAGCCATAGTTACCCTTAATGTCCCCTTTTCAGGTTAAATATCCCCAGTTCCTTCAGCTGAGCCTTATGTCATAGTCACCAGTTCCACATCCTAGTTGACCCACCCTAGAGGTTTTGCAGTTTATTGTTTTTCCCAAATGTAGTTCCCTAAAATAAACACATCCAGATGCGCTCTGACTGGGACAGAGTACAGCAAGACTATCGCCTCCCTGAATGTGGACATCACACGTCTCTTAAGGCAGCCCAAGACTGCATTAGCCATTTGGGCTGCCATGTTGCATTGCTGACTCGCAGCAAGCTTTGCAACCCACTAAAAATCCCAGATCTTTTTCATATGGACTAGTCAGTCCTCCCCAATTCTGTCTTTCTTCTATTTGTTTTCTAGACCCAAGTGTAGGACCTTACATTTATCCCTATTAACTGTCATCTTTTTAGATTCAGTCCATCTTTCTAGCATATTGACATCTTGAATTCTGGCATCCCACCAGTTAACTCTCCTTAACTTGGTGTCATCTGTAAAATGGATAAGTATGCCATCTATGTTTTCATCTAAGTCCCTGATGAAAAATGTTGAACAAAGCCAAAGACAGGGCACTGCTTCACTGACCTCCAGAGTTGACACAAGCCACTAATAATACGGGGGAGGGGGGGAGAGATTTAGCTATTTAACCCATTTTTAATCACGCTAAGTTTATTATCCTCAAGCCTGTTCTCTACACACACACACACACACACACACACACACACACACACACAGACATGCATCTTGTCCATAAAGATAGCATGAAAGACCACCAAATGCCTTAATGAAATCTAGATTTACTGTTTCTATGAGATTCTCCAGATCTAGAACCTGTTTTCAATCAAGTAATGCTTGCTCTTAGCTATCATTACTTCCTTTTCTAAAAATTCATAAACCAGCCCTTTAATAATACTGTGGCACCCCCTCTCACACTGCTCCCCTCTACCCTCTCCTGATGTAGAGTGGTTGGGTTATGGCTTAGCAGAGCAAGAAAGTTATAGGAAATGACCCAATGAAGCTATAGGGATGAATTGCCATGTTCAGGAACACCTTCTAATGGAGAGATGCCAAGGCAGAGGAATACCGGTGCTACTCCTTACCAGGTTGCGTGGCTGCTAAATCCACCTACCTTGTTCTTTGAGAAGCTATCTGAGGCCAGAAACAGATATCACTGCCAAGGACAGTTCAACTAAGACCAAGGAAAATCACTGACCTTTATGAGTTCTATATCCTAGATTGAACTGCCTTAAAATTCTTTCATTCTTTGTGAGAGAGTTCAGAGTTTGTCTTCATCTGATTGATCTTATGGGAAGTAACCCAAACATCAAATGGACACTCCTTTCTCTGCTAGCAGTACAGGAAATAAACTGTGCATTTCTTAAAACTCCTGGGGCTTCAAATCAGTCCTACGTCTGGGGACTTCAGGGGTCTAGGAGAGTAGCAGGCATGCAGCCACTTGGTAGATTTTTTTTTCTTCCATAATGTTTTCTTTTGTAGCATTTGCTTTTGTTAGTCCTATGCTGAATAAATACTGCATACAGTGTCCAAGAATGTTTGTCTCCTTTTGTGAAGATTTGAATACCAATATTCCAGAGTCACATGACTAGGACTCATTGAAATATATCTGGTTGAAGGGGATGAGGTTTGGCCAGTAGGTGGGGGCTCAGAGCTGTTCTGGCTGGATAGATTTACAAATTCATACACCCACAGATAAAAAGACAGCACCCCAACTGGATTATATTTTTACTTTGGCTCAGAATTTGAAGACTAATACTTCCAGTACAGTTATAAGAACAGCAACCAAAGAAAGATTAAATAAAGTCAAAATCCAGTGGGTTGGTACTGAGTTTGGTGTGGACACATAACAGGAGCAGCCTCACAACATGCATGCTGACAGCAAACAGTGGAAAGGTCTGAGCAAACAAGCTGAAGAGTTTATTAGACAGCATGAAGCCAAAGTATAGTATCCCAGAGGTCTCAAAGGAACCACTGATCAAACAGCTTTCTGAGAACAAAATGCTAATTCAAGAGTTGAATAAAAGTGAAGCTACAATGAAAATCTATGATGATCTGTGAAAGAACTTGCTTTAGAATTATAGTAGCAATGACCCAAGGAAAGTGAAAGAAAGCAGTGACAATCTGAACGTATCTTGGATTAAGCTAAATCAAAGCAACCATGACAGATAAATTGCCTTAGAGGCTGAGCTGAGGATGGGGCAGGCCTCCTTTCAGGATCTGGAGAACTTCCTAAAGTGGATGCCACAGGCAGATACCACAGCTAAGATGCTTAAAAATGCAGTTCAGCGAGAGAATGCTCTCCAGGACACTGGTTTGGTCAAGGAACTCAAAGCAGATTCAGAAAACTTCTTTAATTACATTTATGAAGCTTTCAGTCAAGCACAGCAAGGACACACAGGTTGAAATTGATGCCCACAATGACATCTTTAAAAATTAAAAAAAAAAAAGTAAAATGACAAGAGGAGGAAGACCTGAAGAGAGGTCAATAGCTCTCTGACAACCACTGAGAGCTCTGAAATTAGTACTTCCACTCAGCAGGAAAGGAGCACACACCACCAGGGCTGAGTATGAGAAGACTCAGGATCAGATCCTTTTTGAACAAGATCAAGTGAGTGGCTATTGATGCCACCCAGTGGTGAAACCTCATAACTGTAAGGAATCCGTTATGCCCAACGTCCTGTACTTTTGAAGATTCCACTCTTGTCTCTTTTAGGAAATAGGAACATAATCATTTCTCCAATCTTGTAGTATCTCTCCTGCTCCCCACAATCTTTCCAAGATCAGTATCAGTAACCAACTTACCACATCTGTCAGTTCTTTCAGTACCTGTGGATATAGTTCATCTATGTTTGGTGATGAGTAATTAAGGGCAAGCAGGTTCTCTTTTACTACCCTGCTCAGTCATCCTGGGTTTTAATTCTCTGTTCACTGGGTTTTGTTTTAGCCTTCTCCTCAGTTTGAAGAACTTTAGCATACAAATAAAAAGGAAAAGATGGAGCTGAACAACTTCACCCCTCCATTGTCTATTATTCATTCTTTCAGCATGCATTTATTGAGCACCTTCTATGTACCGGGCACTGTACCAAACACTCAGAGGACAGTGAATTTGTGCCTCCTTAGCTTGAGCACTATACCTCTCAGTTCAGCCTCAGATGGCTATAGCTTTATTGTACTTTGTACATTTGTATACTGTCATCTGGGGCTATGCATTTTATTGCTGAGTCTTCTGTAAATTATGGGTCCTTGATACTACCATTCTTCCTATATTGTGCCTGCTACCTTCTGTGGACTACAGCTTGCAGATTTATATGTGGACAGTTTTCTCCTTCCTGCTCCAATTTCAGGTTAAAACAATCTTGAATGGATTCATAAGGCTCAAGCAAACATATTCTTTCCAATCCTTGATAGGTGTCCTCAGGACAAGAATCCTTCATTCCTATCTTTTAAGGCATAGTCCAGAAATCCAAAATCTCTTCTCAAGACCCTATCTTCTTAACTAGCATATTCATTTTACAAACTTTCCTCTTTCAAATTTCATACATTCACCTGACAGCAGTAATGAAAATACCCCCTGTGTCCCTAAGATCTTCGATTCCTTGCCAAGGACTTCATAATCCCTAGTAATGTTTTCTTAGCTTCTTCCTGGCAGTTATCATTTGTCCCCCACATATACCACCAAGAGTTGAGTGGTGGTTGTCAAGTTTTAGAGGTTTGGGAAGGTTCTCTGAATCACCCTGGCTACATACACCAGGAAGTCATGACATGGAGTCATCCACCATCACTATTTTTCCCCTGGCCAGTCATCTCTTTCTGGCAGGCCCCTATGGGTCCCCATCATTCCTTGATGAACAGGAGATTGTTTCTTCCTCAAAGGTTATATACAGCTCCAATCTTTACAATACAGATTTTTACCTTAGGGACTCTCTGCATTTTTTCAAAAATGTTGATAACTTACTTTAGTATCACTGGTTTCCTTTGTAATCTTATGTATTTCATTTTATGAACTTACAAATAATATTCCTGGAAGGGGCCTCTAGGCTTTGCCAGAAAGCCAAGGGAGTCTAGGACACAAAAAAGGTAATGAACTGATCTACACAGCTCCCACTGTTCAATAGTTCTTTTTCTTCTGGGTCACATTCTTCCAATATACCTCTCCTCTCCTCCAACCTCATGACAAGTTAGAATTCTCTATTGTCTCTTCAGATTACTTTTCTTTTCAAAGCATTTTCCCCATTCTTTCAAGGAATGAATGTCATACTACCAGGTAAGCCAAAAAGTAGAAAAACATCCAAGTAGGGAGATCAATTTGCAGAAACAAATGGTGCCCTTTGAGACAGGTCACTGAAAACTCCTCTTGCCTTCTTGGTTTATTGGAAGCAAGACCCTCAATCTGTTTGGCTTTTTTTTTTTTTTTTGGTAGCTCTATGGACTAATTCTCATGAAGTGTCAGTTCACCATGACCCTTTCTTCATCTTTGGTAATTAGCAACGTCCTGCTGAGTTCTAATGAAAACATCCCCCAGCTGTCCCTTGCAAGACAAGCTTAAGTATAATACCATTTACCAGTTTACCTCTTTGGACCCCACCTTCCATCTTACTGCTTCTGGATTGAAGGATCTGGTGCTTCCTTCCAGTTTCTGAGAGGAGGGCAATCATTTACAGCTGGCTTCCTGCTGTTTCTCACAATATGAACTCCTTGTTCTCTGACACACTTTGTCTGACCATTTTGTCAATGTTTTATCTAAAATGCGGCCTCCAAAACTGGGCAAAATGCTCCAGCTGTGCTCTGACTGGGGCAGAGTACAACAGAATTATCATCATTCTGACTCTCACCCCCTACCCTCCCATCTGGGCAGTAACATGTCTGCATCCATTCAATCTAAAAAAAACCAAAAAACCAAAAAACAAAAAAACCATTAGCTGCTCTCATAAAATGTCCATTCTCCGGGTTTGTGATCCACCAAAACCCTAGGGTTTTGTTTATTTATTTGTTTGTTTTTTTAATAAACTTGTCTAACCATACCTTTTCCGCCCTTCCCTGGAAGAAGGATACAAGACAGGGCAGAGAAGAAGCCAGAGAAGAACAGAGATGGAGTCTGGAAAGAGTACTAAGCAGCAAAGCTAGGGGCATGAGTGTCAGAATGGAGAGCACACCTCACAGAATGGAATCTGGAATTTGGCCGCCAATGTTGGCCTTTTGCCTTAGGTCAATTCCATACAAAAAGCCCCTTCCCTGTTAGGCCCCAAATATCTTCTTCTAAGTTCAGTCTGTCCTCACCCTCCATTCACCTCCCTAGAGGCTTTGACTCTGAACTTCACAATCTTGAGGTTGGAAGGGTCCTTCAAAAAACCAAAACCAAAAAACCCCATAACAACCAAAAACCTCTACAATCTTCCCTACAAGAGGTCATCCACTATATTCTTAAACACCCTCAATAGCAGGGAACTCACTGCCTCAGCAAGTCCATTCCACTTTTTGACAGCTGTAATTATTAGGAAGTTTCTCTTTGCTTTGAGCTGAAATCTACCTCTCTGAGATGTCCCACTGCTCCTAGTGCTGTCTTCATAAGGTCAAGCAAAACAAGTCTGATGACTGTTCTTTCATATGACAACCCTCCAAAGACAGCTAGCTATCATATCCTTCCTTTTTAAAAGTTTTCTCTTTTGCAGGCTATTTCTGGTTCCTTCAACCAACCCTTATCTGGCATAGTTTTGGGGTACCCTTCACTGGATACTCTATAGTCAATCCATGTCCCTCCTAAAAGGTGGTACCCCAAAAACTAAGCACTGCATCAAGGTAGAGTCTGACTAGGGTAGAATACAAGCAAAATTATCCCTCCCTCACCCAAGACAACACGTCTCTTAACATAGCTACGGCCTACAAGAGAGTTAGCCTTTTTTTTTTTTTTTTGGCTGCCATGTTGACTTGGACTGAATCCGCAATTCTACTCTGCTCATGACTTGTCTGTCTCTGTACAGGTCAGTCCCCAAACCCCATTTACCATCCAGTGGGGTTAGGGCTGGGTCTCTCATTTGGTATATTTTAGTTTCTCCATCTCCCATCTATTTCCCTAGTGGTTATTCTTTCTTGAAAGTGGGTGTCATCTTTTCCTCTGGGTTTCTTCCCTTAAGGGATGGCTTCAGCCCCCTTTCTGTTGGCCCTTAGAGATTGTTTCCTTATTTGGAAAATGAAAGAGAGTTAGGCTGAATGCTTCTTAAGGTCCTTTACAATTCTGACATTCTGTGATTCTTCCCACCCCACTCTCACTGGTCCACCTTCTTTCTTTTCCAAGGTGGGCTCTTGCTCATGAGGCCACAAGGGACATATTCTCAGCCCAGTGCCTTATCCAGCCTACCTTGGATCCATAGTTCTATTCATTTTTCCAGCTTTGGTCTAATGACTCAACCACAAAAGGCAGTGTGGCTTGGGTGGTGTTGAGAACTTTGGATTTGTAGTCAAATGACCTAGGTTGGAATTCTAGCTCCAGCTCCCTGTGTGCCTTTTTTCCACCTGTTTCCTCATTTGTAAAACAGGAGGTGGGCCAGATGATTCCAATGCTCCTTTCCAATGATATCTACATCAAATCTATGATCCAATGATGTCTGGCCACTCTAAGGGGAGTGGCCCCCAGTCCCACCCCACAACATTCTCCCTATGGTTTCCAAAGAAGAACACTTGACATGGATTGTAAGAACAAGAGACAATTCCTGGGGAAAGTCCTTGGAATTAGAACCCAAAGTTCCTCACCTACAGAAAAGAGAAGGGGGAAGGTTCCTTACAATAGGAAGGAGGAATCGGGAGCACCTGCCCAAGGAACATCCATGGGGAGGGGGAAGGGTGAGGGAAACGACTCTTTGGGTGAAGGAGTAATTCCATCTAAGGTCTAGTGGAAACAGAGGACAAACCCTACCTACACTGAGCTTTGAGCCACCCTGTCTCTGACAATCTTCTCCTGGTCTACACTCATGTCCCTGATAATATTAGCAACAAAACCCTTAGAAACTCCTGAGGTGAGAAGGGCCTAAAGCATAGTGGGAGTGACCAGAGAGGCAGTACACAACTAAGAAGCAACTGAGGTGGAGGAGAAGAGATTCTTGGGAGGTATTTTCCTGGGGGTGAGGGGGGGTCTGAGGTGGGTCTCCTAGAGAGGGTCTTTGGGGATTCTGGGAGATCTCTAGGAGGCAGTTTCTGCAGAAGGGAGTGGTCTCTGTGGCTAGAGGAATCTTCCTGGGGTGAGGTGGGGGGTCTATGTGTATGTCTCTTTGGGAAGACCCACTCCACCTTCCTGTCCCTGCCTGCGCTCATTTATTTCTGTGTGTTTTTGATGTGTGGAAGTCTGTACCTTGCTGGGAACCTCCATGTGTGAAGGTTGAGTGGGGAGAAGTCTATATGTGTGTGGGGAAGTCTTGGCAGGGACAGCTCTAGGGTTGACTGATTCTATGTACAAAAGGTATAGAGGGTTCCAGGGTATCTCTGTGGGGTCCTAAGACTTTAAGAGTATTTCTGGGCTCTTTTGCAGAAATCACTGGAGGTCTATGTGTGTGATCTCGAAGGGAAGATATCTAGGAGGGGGTCTCTGACGGAAGTCACAACCTCAAATGGTTCATGGAGGGGGCTTCTTTACCTGCTTTTCATATGGTAGTTGGGACGGGGAGGGGTCTCTCTGTGTGTATGTGGGGGGATAATCTCTAGACAGAAATCTCCAGGTTTCTTTTGTGTGCATGTGTCTCTAGAACACAAGTTTCTGCCCACCTCTGTAGGGGCTCACTCCTCACCTTGCTTTCGGTGGAAGAGGGTCTGGTCTGGGTTTTGGAGGGGAAGAAGCCGCTGATTTCCGTAGAGGGTTGCAGAATCCTTTGGCTCAGCGGGATCTAGAAGATGGGGGGCACTGAGAGCTTGACGACAGCCCGCAGGCAAGACTTTCTCCCACCCCCGAGGACCTCATTCCCTCATCCAAAGTTCCTGACCCTTATGGCACTCATTCGGGGCTGCTTCCAGATCCTATGCACTCTGGGACTCTTTGTAGAGGTCGCTCCTTGCATGAATATGACATCTAAGTTCAGTCCCAACTTCTGACACATGGAGTTCTGGGCCACCGGCTGAGGGAGGGTCCCAGGGGGATATTGGGGGAGGACTCCTGAGAGGTACTAGGGAAGGGTCCCCTGGGAAGATGCTGGCAGAAAGTCCCCCCCCAGGGAGATGGTGAGGGAGGGTCCCTCTGGGATACTGTTGGAAGGACCATGGAGGATATCAGGAAAAATCCCCAAAAGTATACTGGGGAAGGACCAAGAGGAATACTGGGGGTGGCTTGTTAGATTATTGTAGGAGGGTCACACAAAGATATTAGGAAACATCGGGAAAGGGTGCTCTGGGAATACTGGGGAGGTGGAATAATGGGAACCTAAGGAAGTACCAGGAAGGGAATCACAGGCTATCTTGGGAGAGGGTCCTAGGGGTATATTAGGGGAAGGTGCCAGGAGATATTGGGAAAAGGTCTGCAGGAGGCATATTAGAGAACAGTACTGGAGAGATCTTGAAGGAGAATCCCAGGAAAGTTTTGCATAACTATCTTGCAGGGATATTGAGGGCAAAGTCCTGGGGAGATATGGTGGCAAAGTCCCAAGAGAATGTTAGATTAAGTAGAATTCATGTACACTGATGGCACATCCTAGGGAGAAAGTAGTTGAAGGGAGGAAAGTCCCAGAAGGGGGCTGGTTATATATCCTGCAGTATATTGGGAAATGGCCACCCAAGGACATTAGGAGAGGGTGCTAGGGACATATGGCAGCTGAGGGTAGGGGGCAGAGAAGAAACGTAAAAGATATTTGAGGAGACACCTAAGGAATACAGAGAGAGGGTCCTTGGAAGTACCGGTAGAAGGCCCCAAGTGATACTGGGGGAGGATCCCAGGAGGGATTGTGGATAATTGGCCTGCAGGTATTCATTGGGAAATCACATAAGGATACTGGGAAGAGGGAAGGGGGCCACTCCCTTAGGCCTATTAGTAGAGAGTGCTTAGGGGATATTGATGAGTGGATACAGAGAAAAAGATTTTTGGTGAGGGAATTTTTTTCCTAAGGGAATAGGGGGACATGGGGGGGGGAGGAGCTCAGGGTACAGTGGGATTGGGTTAAGGTTAGGGATGTTGAGAAAGGGTCCTGAGGAGGAATATTGAGAAATGGTCTTGGAGGGATATGGGAGAAAGGTCCTAGGAGGAAAATTGGGCAAAGTGTCCCACAAGTATATTGGGGGAGCGTCTTAGGAGAGATATTAGGGGAAGGCCCTGGAAGGTTGGATAATTAAGGGATATTGGATAATCATATAATTAATTAGACTGGATAAACAGATTAGATTAATTAGATTGGATAAACAGATAATTAATTAGATAATTAAGTATCCTCTTGGTATGTTGGGGAACAGTCACAGAAAGATATTAAGGAAGATTTCTGGGGTATATTAGGAAAAGGTGCTGAGGGGAAACTAGATGGTGGAAACTGGGAAGAGATGTTAGGAGAGAGCTCCAGGAGATACTGGGAGAAGGGTTATTAGAGAGAGGTAAGATCCCAGTTGTGTTCTATAAGTATTTGGGGGGGGGTCCCAGGAATATTGGGAGAGCATCCTAAGGAAAGATAGGGGTTAGGTCCCAGGAAAGTGTTGGAAGTAACTTGCATTTATAATGGGACTAGTCACAGAAGGATATTTGGAAAGGATCCTCTGGAGAAATTAGAAGAAGTTACTGGTGGATTATTTTAGGGTAGAAACAGGAGAGGGTCACCTAGGAATATTAGGTAACATATTGGTAGAGGATCCTAGGAGGGTACAAAGGGTAGAAATAAAGGGAAAAGCTATTGGGGGAGGAAACTAAGAAGAAATTAGAGAAAGATTCTGGGAATATACTAGAGAGGGGGAAAAGATATCACGGGATATTGAGGAAGGGGAAGGTCCTAGAAGGGATTGAGGAGGGGTAAAGGGGAGGATTCTCAGAACAGCATGGGACAGATATCCTGCAGTTTTATTGGGGGAGAGGGAATAATAAGAGGATATTAGGAAAGGGTACTTGGAAGATGTTTGGGCATGAGAATGGGAGAAAGTTATTGGGAGGATCTAGGGAGATTCTGGGGAAGGGGTCCCAGGAGATATTAAGAGAGGGCCCTATGGGTACAGTGGGGAAACATCTGAAGGAATATTGGAGGAGGTGTCCTAAGGAAGCATATTGGGGTGGTCCAGAAGAAATACCGGCTAAATGCCCTTTTCAGGCATATTGGGGAAGATCCTAGGGATATTAGGGGGCAAATCCCAGGAAGAAGGGTATTAGTGGTATCCTGCAACTATAGTGGGAGTCAATCAAGCAAAGGCCCATACATGGAAAGACTAAGGATGAGAGAACCAGGGGAACAATGGGAAAAGGTCCCTCTGCAGAAGTGGGAGAGGATCCCGGGAAGACATACTGGGGAAAGGTCCTGTTCATACTTTCTTGGGAAGTTGTGGAAGGGGATTAAATCTTGGGGGTATAATGGAGAACCATCTAAGAGGAAGTTAAGGGAAGTTTTTGAAGAGGCTTATTGGGGAAGGGATCCAAGAGGGATATTGGGTTTTGTCCTTCATGTACAATGAAGGGGTGTCCTCTAGATATACTAGGGACCTGGAGAGGAGGAGGAGAGTGTTTCCAGGAGGGTGTTGAGAAAGAGTCTTGAAGGTATATTAGTGGAGAGTCACACAAGGATATTTAGGGAACCCGCAAAAGTATTAGGAGAGGATACTGGGAACAGATAAAAGCAAAAAAGACATGGTAGACAAGGCTTATGGAAATATTAGGTAAAGAGACTGGTGGGAGAAAGTCCAAGGTTATATTGAAAAATCAAAGAGAAATTTATGGTAGGATCTTAGGGAAATATTGGCAGAGGGTATAGAAATAGATAGATAGGGGAGGGTCCAAGGAAGACACGGGGTTTTCTGGAGGTTAGGGAATTCTCACCGAGCTCAAAGGCTTTCTGTCCTCAGAGCCTGAACCAAAGGTGTTCAACGCCTCATCCTCCTCTTTGCTCTTTGGGAAGAGAAAAGATGAAAGAGATCATGAGTCTGAAGGCTCTAGCTTGGAGTTGGGAGATGTTTAAGAAGCTCAAGAATTTAGCTGGACTACATGGGGGCTCTGGGGCCCAAGCAGGGCAGAAACTCAAAACCGGGTGGTGGGGGGGGGGGGAATCTCAGTTTGGTGACTGGGAAAGGGGAAGAGAAATCTAAACCTGGTGGGGAATAGGAAAAAGAAATTTGAGCCGGGGGAGCAGGAAGAAGGGAAATTGAGCCTGGAGGAAGAATAGAATTGAGTTGGGGGAGAGAAAGAGAGAAACCTGAACCCAAGTTGGAATTGAAGAGAGGAGAGAAATGTGAGCCTTGAGGGGGAGAAATTTTAGGAGACAACTTGCGCCTGGAGAGAGAAAAACTAAACTTGAGAGGAGCAATTCTGAGTGGGGGGGGGGGAGAATCTAAGGGGGTTGGAGTGTTGGTAGTGAAGAAATCTGGCCCTGAAAGTAGGGGTGTGTGTGTGTGTCTGTGTGTGTGTGTGTGTGATAAACCTGAGAAGGGAGGAAACCTGAGTGAGTCTGACCCACTTGGATATCCTGTCAGTCCCAATACTATCACCTCTTATACCTCCTTATTTATAATATTTTTCATGTGGAGAACAGAGAGGGCTCAGAGCTGTGCCATTTAGTCATAAGCAACCTCATCAGGACCTGTTATCACTGCTCCCCAGCCTGAGAATGCTTTGTGCAATAGGCCCCAGCATCCACCCAACTCCCTGTAGGTGGGCAGACACCAACTCTCTCCCTCTACCTGCCCAAACCGTTGGGCTCCCCATCCCGACCAGCCTTCTCAGTGTTTTCAGTCACACTTGCTCACTCCACACTGCAATCATTCCCAATCCCATTACATTTTCACCAGCACCATTCTCACAAAATTGCAGGCAGCTTTATCTTTGGCTCAACTGTTCCTGCCTTTCAGCCCAAGGAATCCCCAGGGTCTCACAGGGGAAATTGGCCTCTTAGAAAGAAACCTGATAATCTGAGCTGATAGGAATATTCAGCCTGAGTTTGGAGCGCCCACATGTTTGTCTGGGAAGAATGTCACTAGGCACGGTAGGATGGAGGCGCAGGGGATGTCTCTGAGCTACGTACAGAGGAAGGGGAGCTTACCACATCATCCAGTTGGGAGCCATAGATGACCTGTAGGTAGTTGTGGAAGGCCTCCATACGAATCTGTGGGGTGAGGAGCATTTGGGTCAGGGGCTCCACTTGTCCCAAGGCCAGGCTCCGTACCTCCTCATCCCTGACAGCCAGCTTGGCACAGGCCTAAGGGAGTCAAAGCATACCTCTCAAACTGGGTCCAACCTTACCCCAAGTAGAAGCTTCAAGAGGGTCCTCATCCAACACTGCTCAATGGCATGCCTAAGGGAGGCAAAGGAACAGGGATGCACACTGACAGAGGCAAAAAGAGAGATAAAATCAGAGAAAGACACTCCCATATACAGGGATAGTCAGAAACAGGGAGAAATACAGGGACACACAAAAGGAAAGAACAGAGACAGAAAGATACCAAGGCACACAGGCAAGTCCAGGGCACGGCTATTGTATTGGGAGACTACTAGGTAAGGAGTTGGACCACGGAGGTCAACCCCCACCCCCACCCCATCTACCCTTTATTCCATTTCCCTCCCTTAAATACCTCATCTATCTCTCTTTGTCTGTTCTCTGCCTCCAGATACTCCTGCCTTATAACCTGCTTCATCCTGAACACAAGGACACATGGGATGAGAATAAAACACAAGACCCAGCCCTTTGTGGGACACCTATGAACCGCTAAGCACAGTCATGGCGGGGGGGAGGGAAAGAGGGCTGGAGTTTATATGGGGTGCTTGAGAAAGCGAGAGATCAGAGCTGGCTCTGTAGAGAAGGGAGGAACCCTATCCCCTCACCCATACAAGAACCAGCTGAAGGAACTGGGGATGTTAAGCCACTAGAAAAGAAGGCTTAGGGATGACAGGACTGCTTTCTTCAGGCATCTCGAGGATTGCTATGGGACACAGTAAGTCAATAAATAATGGGTAAATAGCTGAGTTGTGTATACAAAGCACTGTACACATGTAATCTCATTTGAAGAGATACCAGGCTTAATTTACCTGGCTACAGAAGGCAGAACTACAACTTGGAGAAAGGCAGATTTAGGTTTCATGCAGAGAAAATCAGCACAACACTCAAAAGCCTATAAGGAAGGGAACTGGCTGCCCCAAGAGCCTGTGGATTTCCTAAAACTGGCCTACGTGTCAGGGATGTTATAAGATGATTCCTACTGAGACATCAGAAATTATCTTCCCGTGCTGACAGTCTGTGCAGCCTGTGACAGCTCGTCTGCAGAGGCAGGGGGGGCTCAACTGAGAGTCTGGGAGACGCTGGGATCTGAGAGATCACATGGTCTGAGAGTTTTCAGACTGTGTCGGATGGGGGAGGGGATGAGTGACGACTGAAAGTTGAGAGTGGGAGGGTTTATGGAATTGATGGGACAAGTAGTAGGGTCTATGGGGCTTGGGTGTGGGGGTATTAAGAGTCTAGAAATCCATGGTAGCTATGGGGTCTAGAGCTATGAAAGGGAGAAAGGGTGAGTGCCCAAGAGATCTGTAGGGACAGAGGGTATGACAGATTGTGGGGTCTATAGATAGGAGTGGTCCATGAGGCTGGAGGAGTGTGAAAATCTGTTGGGCTGGGGGAGTCAGTGAACCTGTGTAGAATCTGAGGACTGATCCAATTATGGGGTCAGGCAAGGGCT
Organism: Vombatus ursinus; assembly: GCF_900497805.2. NCBI lineage: Eukaryota > Metazoa > Chordata > Mammalia > Diprotodontia > Vombatidae > Vombatus > Vombatus ursinus. The sequence goes on from NW_020952097.1 coordinate 1,386,513, forward strand.
AGGGTTAGGGTGGGGATAGAAGAAGGAAGGGTGTGTGTTGGGGGAGGATGGGGCTTGGTCTGACCGGACACTAGGGAGAGCCTGCAATCCTTTTAGCCTTTTCAGCTCTTCTGGGGTCAGCAGCTCCGGGTCTGTCAGTGGCAGGGATGGGTCATCCTTAGGGTTTGGCACTTTCCGACACAGAACCTGTAGGGTTTAAAGAAGACAATAGTGCGTGTGCTAGGTTTGGAAGCCCCATTCTCCTTACATCCTCCAAGCTGCACCCCCCCAATGTCTCCTTGGCTCCTTTTTTTGGGGAGGAGAATATCTGGGTTATACCAGGAGTCTGAGTCAGAGTTAAGCCCTTCCCACAACTTCTCGTATCATCTATAATCCAATTTTACTTGATAGATTAAGAAATTGAGGCTCAGAAAAGGAAAGGAATTTGTCCAAAATCACCCAGGTGCTTAAATAGCAGAGCCAGGGTTTTGAAGCTAGGGTCTCTGAATCCCAACCCAGTGCCAGCAGGTACCTTGACCAGATAAGATGTGGGCAAGTAGAGTTTGTGGGAGAGCAGGCGAAGGTGTGAGCCAAAGGAAAAGATCAGATCACCCTTGTCATTGCAGAAGGTTATGGCCTCTGGAGGCATGTTCAGATGCATTACCCTGGAGAGTAAGGGCAAGGAGGAGAGTGGGCAGGGAGGTGAAGTACTGAGTTTCATTCTACCTTTCTTCCAACCCAGCTCCTCTGCAGATAGGGGAGGCCCAAAGAGGGTTGGTGGACTCCACAGGTCCACTGGGCTCTGGATACACATATTCTACATCAGGGAGAGGGAACCTGTGTCCTCAAGGCCACATGTGGCTCTCTAAGGTGCTCAAGTGTTTGGATTCAGTCAAAGGGCCAAACTTGAGGACCTAGAGGGCCACATGTGGCCTCGAGGCCATAGGTTCCCCACCCCTGATCTAGGCCCTATCACATACCTGAGCAATTTATTGTCCTGAGTCCAGATTCTCACAGTGCAATCCAGGCTTGAGCAGGCATAAAGCTTCAGGTAAGGGCAACAGCACAAGCCTGAGAGTTGGGAGACAAGAAAAAGGGTGCTGGAACCAGTATGGCAGTCTCAGTCTAGTGAAAGGGGGCTCATTAGGGGACCAGGGATGCCTTTAGGGACCCTTCATGGGGAAAGTATGTGACCTGAAGCCCTCTTCAGGGACTGAGGAGTATGTGTCAGGTGCTCAGTGCAGGACCGTCACCGACTGCCACTGCTGACCTGTGATGTGGTCTGTGGGGTCATCCTGGGGGCCATGGTCATGGCGTATGTCATCGTTGTCAGCTGTCCCATACTGCACCAAGCTGTAGGTGGCACTGGAGGGGTCCTCAAAGGCCACAGTGACATGAGAACCCAGGGCACAAAGTGCCACAGCTGACTGGTAGCAGAAAAATGTCCGAAGCAAGGTCAGGCTCTCTTCTGAGTAGGGAAATATTCGCCACATCTTTACAGTCATATCTGTGCCTGCGCCCCAGGAAGAAGAGATGGAAATGTCAGGGAGCTTGCCTACTGGTGGACATAAGGATGCATGAGGGGCAGGACCCTGGGAAGAAGGGGTGGGGAGAGGATCACTGGGAGGGATGAGCGGAGGCTTCTGGGACAGGGCTGCCATGGGGTGAGACCAAGGAGTCTCTCAGAGCATGAGGGCAGGACCTTGAAGTCTTCTGGAGCTTGGGTCATCAGAGTAGCTGTTTTGATTCGGGATTATGCTAAGAAAGTGATGCTGACCCAAAGGTCCCACTGCTAAACACCTACCCCAAGCAGATCAATGACAGAAAGATCTAATATATAAAACAAAATATGTATAGAAGCACTTTCTTTCCCCAAAAAAGAGACACAAAGTAGATGCCCCTCAACTGCGAAATGGCTGAACAAATTGGAGAAAGGATGAATACAGAGCATGGGAATACTTGAAAGATCTGATACAAAGTGAACTAACAGAACCAGGAAAATATACACAATACCTAAATGGAAAGAAACACAAAGTGAATTCCAGGAAATTATAATGACCAAGTTTGGCCCCAAAGGAGAAATCAGACAATGAACCTCCCTCCCTTCCCTACAGAGGTGAGAGTCTCTGGGGGAAGGACACTATATATCACGTCAGACTTGCTTGATGTCGGTTAATTTTGCTGAACTTTTTAATTCTTTTTTTTGTTTTAAGGGATGGTTCTCTGGGATGGGGAGGAGAAAGGCATTAGGTAATTGGGTAATGAGACTATGACTAAAAAAAAATAAATAAATTAAAATTTAAAAAAAAAAAAGAGTGGCTACTTCAGAGGGACATGGGAAGCTGGACCAGAAAGGGGAAGGCAGGGGAAAGAACATGGGTAAGAAGGACCAGTGAATGAGGAAGAAATGGGAAATGTATGTGTAGAGGGTAGGGGGTGGGGTCAGAAAGGAGGAGGAATGGGATGGGGTCGGGACAGGTGAAGAGGGCATCAACAGAGAGGAAGGGGTGAAAGTCTGTTTGGAGAGGGAAGGGAAGGCTGGACCGAGGAAGGACTGAGCAGAGGGTGTGAAGGCTGGACAGGAAAAGAGGGCGAGGCTCGCTGACCTGAGGTCACCAGACTCTGCAGGCTTGAAGCAATGGTAGTCGTGGAGCCTGGGCCGTGGGCTTCTATGTGACAGAGCTTCCGGAAACACTGCCAATCCAGGACCGCGATCGTGCCGTTGGTGTAGCCTAACACTGGCAAGAACCTATGGTCCAGAGGATGGACGTCACTACCTCCCCCACACCCCGGGTTCTCCCGGCCCCCGCCCCTCCCCCACACTCCGAAGCCCGCGGTCTCTCCAGGGTCAGTGTGCGGACCTGTTCCTGTCTTCCCACGTGGTGCCCAGCCAGCTCTTCCTGCGGAGCTCCCCGCCACGATTCCGCACGCTTGCCCAAGAGCTATAGGCCCGCGTCGGGTCGGCGATGTGGCTAATCAGGTGGAGGCAGCAGGGCCGGGCGTCCGGCGGCTGAGGCTGTATGCGGCGGACCACGGGCATGGGGTAGCGAGCTGCGTTGGCGCGCAGCAAGACCCCTTCGAGGGTCAGCACCAGCAGGACCTCACGAGGCAAGCAATAGGCCGTGGCTGCAGCCATCTCTCCAGGCGCCAGCAGCAGCACCGAAATCATCCTTCCCGTGACTGCTGAGAAGATGCGCACCGTGCTGTCGGCGCATCTGACTACCATGCGCTGCGGCAGAACGTCGCGGTCTGGCTGCGGCGGCGGAGGTGCCAGTTCCAGGCCTTGCACACGGGAGCTGAGGGCCACTAGTGGGCGGTGGAGCTCGCGCACTACCCAGAGCTCCAGGTACGCCAAGCCCTGCACCAGCACAGGAGCACCGCGCCGGACTGGTGCCCAAAGACGGCACACGGTCTCGCTGTAGTTGCTAGGGGTACAGGGGGGCGGCATCTCATCCTCGTTCGCGATGTCCCGTCGCACCCCCGACAGGGTCTCTGAATGATTCCGAAGGGACACTTCGCCCACTTGCTGCGCTGTCTCCAGGTTCCAAGTGCGCAGAGTCATGTCCTGGGATGCCGACAGCACCAGCGCTGAGCCAGGCAACATAGTCAAAGCCGTCACTGGACCTGTGGGGCCGGGACACGGCACGTGTCACCAGAACCAGGGAACACACCTCAGGAGTTGAGGCAGGAGATACAGACCAGGGTTTGCAGACTGGGGCTACCTCATGGGAATGGGGCACGCGTTACGGGAAGAGGAGGAAGAACGACTGAAGTGGGAAACGGAAAGGCAAGTGAAAGCAAGGCAGGGCACAGGGCAAGTTGGCAGAGGGTTCCACGCTATGGGAGTGGGTGACATGTCAGAGGGCAGTGACTGGTACACGTGGAAGTATATCGAGGGGTGCTGCATCCTGACGGTGAATGGGGTGAATGGAAGGGATCGCAGACATCAGGAGGCCCCAGGGATCCTAGGTTACCGAATAGGGTCGATTGAGAGGAGACTTGTGGAATATAGAGAACTGGAGGGGAAGTCTGGAGACTGTATCCCCTTATTACCTGTGTGCCCCACAAAAACGCTGCGGATTTGCCAGTCAGCGTCCCACACCTTCACAGTGCTGTCTCGAGAGGCTGTTACCACAGCTTCTGCAGCTTCACAGTACACCACGTCCGAGATTATGCTAGGGAGGGAGCAGAGGGTTAAGCTAATCCAAGGCCCCTCTGCAAGACATGTCGTGTATGCCAGAAGATTGCTATATGGTCTCAGTGCCAGACCTTCGGCTTCCTACACTGCCCTCCCGGTAGGCTGTCCCATCCTCTACCCCTTTCCCTTGCTCCCTTCTCAGCGAATCTCAAAGCCCCCTTCCTTCCCTTCGCCCCCTTCCAGTCGATCCCTTCTGCCTCTCACGTTTTGTGCAGCTTCCGGCGCACATCAATGATCGAGCAGGTAGCTAGGTCATAAGTGAGCAGCTCGGCCCCGCAGGCAGCGAAGCAGCGAGGGAAGACCCCATGAGGTGCCACATCTAGAGCCATGCGGCTGACAGCACAGGGCTGTCCCTGGCTTGGGAACGCCGGAAGCGTAGCTGTCAGCACTAGACGCCGGCCACCACTTCGAAACTCCCATATTGACAGCCCGCCACCCTCCTGGCCAATGGCCACCATCCCCTTTCCAGGCAACAAAGCACAGCACGTGGGCAATCGAGACGGGTCCAAGAAGTTGCTGGACAGCAGTTGCAGGTTCTCATTCAGTACTACCATTCCTTGCGGCCCCCAACCTATAAAGCGACCTGGGTTCTGGCCCAGGTGCTGAAAACCCACGAGGGCCACGAGCCCTGTGAGGTTTACTGGAGCACAGGTGCGGCCACGGGCCCAGCCATCTTCAGCATGCAGATACAATTGGCCAGCACCATCCAGGAGCACCAAGCGTGAACTTTCCTCGTCTTGCGCCACTGCCAGCAGCCCCGCTGGCACCTCCAAGCGCCGCAGGGATTCCAGCCCGTGAGTCAAGTGCGCCACCTGCATCTCGGCGTGCTTCATCTGAAGAGTGAACAGGACTTGTGGTGAGCTGGAGCATCGTCTGCTGCACAGGCGCCGGAGTTGGGGTGAACAGCAAGACAGCTTCATATTGGGAAAAGGGATCAGGCTGTGCAAAGACCGCCCATGGGCATGTATTGGGGGAGGGCACTCATCAGGGGAATGCAGGGGGACACCGCAGGGGCGTTACAGGTAGGGGACAGGCATGCGGCGTCATAGATGGGACAGTCGCACAGTGGCGGAGACAGGAAGGGGGCCGGGTCCCTACCCTTTCCACTATGCGGTACAAGCCATCGCGCAACACTAGCCAGAGGCGGCGGGCCCGGGAGAAAGGCATGATACTCCACCACAGCTCGCTCGAGGAGAAGGAGCCCGTCGTCGTTGTGGTTACGTCCTCGACTTTTGGACAGGAATACCAAGGTCTATGGCAGGGATAACCTAGGATCCTCCCTGTCCCCTTTCTCCCGCCCCCCTAAACACCCGGCCCTAAAGATGAGAACATGAGGCTGGGGAAGAGCCTGCTTCCTCTGCCCTCAAGTCGAAGTAGGCACCTTGCTGGAGTGCCCCGACAGAAGTTTGGAAAGGCGGGGGTGAGGAGTTCTCAATTATGGGAAGTGGTTAGAAGGAAGGAAAGGCGGGAGCGAATGCCTACTTTCCCCAAAACGGGAAAGTAGAAGCAGAGGGCAGATCTGGAGTGACATCTTAGTGCTCTCCTATTCTAAAATCTTTTCAGATTCGGACACCTTTCGAAGCTCACCTGACTGAATCTGGCCACTGCCCTGGTTTTCAGCTTCCATCTCTTGAGGCGGCTCTTCCGCCATCTCCGGCTGATTCGTGTTGGAGTCGCTTTGACCTTTCGACTTGTCTGCCTCAGGCTTTTGTGGATCCATTGCGGCTCTGGGACCTGGGGTTGGGAGCTGTCGCTCGTCACTCCAGGTACAGCTCCCTCTCGCAGGATCAGCGCTGAGGGGCAGGGTCCCTCCTCTGCACCCCTAAGGGGACAGTGCCCCCCTACTGAAGTGCCTCCACGTAAGAGAGACGATGCCACCCTCCCGCATAACTGCACCCCACAGCAGAGTCACTCTTAAGCAGTTTTCGCTACCCTGGGAGAGTCCTGTGGCTACACTCCTCAGTACTACGTCTCCACAGTAGCGCCGCCCCAGATCTCCCCACCGCCAATAGCAGTGCCCCTGCCCAGAATGGACTCCTAAATCACGTCTGAGGACTTAATACCCCTCAGAGTAGCGCGCCCCACCCCCCAATTCCTCCAATGGCAAATTCTCCATAATAGGGACAGATCCTTCCCCATCACCCCACCTTTCTCATCCCTCCATTTCTCTCCGGGTAGGGAGACACCCTTAACTACACCCCTCAGGGCAGCACATGTCCCATAGCAGTACCCTATCTTGAAATGGGCCCCCAAACCACATCCGTCAGGATCGTCTCTCTTCACTGCTTCCAGAATTCTTCCTGTAACGGCACTCTCTCCTAGTTCAGACCTTCACATCTCACCCCACCGGTCTCTTCCGTAACAGGGCACCATCCCTCCGCACTGTCCTGGGACCCAGCCCCACACCAACACACCCCTTAGGATTTCGATCCCCCCTTCCACAAGTGCCACCACCCTAAGGACTGTGCCCGGCACTGTTGCACCCTCTTCCGTAACTCCTCCCACAGCAGTGTACAATCCTGGAGCAGACCCGGGTCATGTGTGACCGTAACCCTCAGGACAGCGTTTTTCCGGGTAGAGGCAAACCACTTGCCTACTTTACTCGCCCAATGGTCTCGCTTAAGCAAACGCCTCGATGTTTTTAGGCTTGATCCCCTCCCACTAGAATTCACCTACAGCTAGAGTCCAGTACCGGTCACTCCTACCGCTCCACCCTTGGCTGCTAGGAGACCCGGCTGAATCAGACCCCTCCCCCTTTCCTCTCCAAGCAAGAATTGCGCTCGAGGTTAGGAAACCTCCATCCAGGCACGAGGACACTATGCACCCAATCGGACTACTCTCCTGCGCTGTGTCGCCTTCATCCCTCGTTCTTACTACCTCCATCCCAGTTGGATCTAGATACTTCATTCCCCTCTCCCCTTAGCCCAGGCACTCAAAGCTAAGTCACAGAAACTTTATTGGAGACAAACACAGAGCTGCAGCAAAGTGACCCCTCAGTGCACACTGGCGGCTGCCCTTCAGGGCTGGACCGAGGTAAGAGGGGCCTGGGGCACGGGTCCCGTCCTACCCTGCCCTGGCACGACTAGGTGAAGGCTGTGCCCATTGTCCAGACCAGCTACCAGCAGGCCCAGAGTACATACAGCTCCCCACCTGCCCCCAGGGATTTGGGGTGGAGTGTGGTGGGGAAAAGAGGAGCTTATGCCCCTGTACAAAATATAAAAATACAATCTGGGAGCCAGAGGGAGCAGGTCAAAGCTAGCCCTGCCACCTCCAAGGACACGCACAGTCAGTGGGCCTCAATCCTTCCCCAAAAGTCCAGGGCTAGGCAGCATGAGGGAGAAGGCAGGGGGCTCTGGTGCTGGTTCTGTAGGATTGGGAAAGATTAGGGGGGAGTCAGTTGCTCACAGTCTGGAGCCAAAGTGCTAGGAGGGCTAAGCCCAGCTGGTTGCAGAGGGACGGCCAACTGGGGGGCCCAAGGGGGTCGAGCAGACAGGAAAAGTCCTCGCCCAAGAGCGGTGAAGATGAGTGGTTCCTGTACCTCTCACATGCAGATCACCTGGAGCCTAGAACAGAGGACAGAAGGTTACTATAGTCAAGAGCCCAAAAAGGGAGGAGAAAGGAGTTGAGTTGGTCAACCCTAAAAGCTGAGGTAGGAAATGGGGGAAATGGAGGGGGCAGCAAAGACAGGGGTGTGAGGTGTCTGAAGGGTCAGGGCCAAGAAGGAGAGGTATTAAAGGATGGGAGTTGAGTGGAGAAAATTGCTAGTTTATTAAGAACTTCCCTCTCTTGTGGATGGGCCAGGGTGAGAGAGAAGGTGTTGCAAAGTGGCCCCAATCCTGAAGGCAAACCTGTCCTCCATGGTGCTGGTCTCCTCTGTTGCCCCCTCACTGCTGCTACCTCCTCTTTCTTCTTCTTCTTCCTCTTCCTCCTCTCCTAAGTCCATGTCCAATTCTTGGCCAGCTTCTGATCGAGTGTATGTGGAGCCACTGTGGGAGGAGCAGGAGAGATGTGGCCTTAGGAGCCCCTTCCAGCCCTGACACCCCTTCCCCCATATATACACAGCCCAACTGGCCCCAGGAGGAGAGCGGAGAGCTGAGGGTAGAGGGTAGAGGGTAGAGGCCCTGGCTCAGACCTGATCGATCGGCAGCTGAAGAAAACGATTCGCTTGAGCCGCTTGTTGTAGAAAAAGTAGTTGAAGGACCAGAGGCTGCCATCTTCACCAAAGGGGTCAGAGTCCAGGTCAGGATTGTAGCTAGGGGGTGGGGGTGGGGTGGGACAAGGTTAGAGATCCCCATGGGTTACCTGAACATCCCCACCCCCACCTTAGACATCTTATTTGGGGTGGGGAGAGCCCCAAACAAGAGGGAAGAATGAAGACCAGGTGGCTTCAATTCATTAAGTGTCTGCTACAGGCCAGGCAACAGTATTGGGTGGGAAGCACACAAAAGACAAAATTCCTAGTTGTCAGAGAGCTTACAGTCTACTGGGGGAAATATGTACAACATTAAGTAAACATTCAATATACAAATAAGAGTAATTTCCAGGTGATGAAAATATCAACAAACTACAAGACAACTAAAGACTCCTCTGGTATAGCACATACCACCTGAAATTTGGGCCCTGAAGGATATCTAGTCCTGGAGACTAGAAGAGGCATGGGGGGGGGGGGGGTGGGGGGAGGGGTGGGGGAAGGAGGTGTTTAGTCAGACTGAAGGAAGGCACCAACACTGAAGGTGAAATCCTGACCTCAGCAAGTGCAAAGGCCCATTGTGAGAACAATGTGAAGCCAGTCTGGAAGGATGGACTGGGATCTTAATGGGAAGAAATTTAAAACGTTAAACAGTTTCTGTTTTATCTGGGAGGTGACAGTAAAGCACTCAGTCTTCCTGAGCAGGAAATGAACAGCCTGACTGGTGCTTTAAGAATGTCAGTTCTGTAGCAATGGAGAGGGAAGAAATAGGATGCAGGGAGACCAATTAGGAAGTTACTGCAATGGTCTAAGTGATGAAGACCTTGCGCTAAACTGTCACCATGGGGGTGGGGACCATATGAATGGAGTAAGGGGTTGGATAATGTTATAAAAATCAGAAAGTCTGACAACTGATTGAACCTGGGAAATGAGAGAGAGGGACAAGTTAAGGATGACTATGAGGTTGTGAACCTGGGTGACTGGAAAGATAGTAGTGACCTTGGTAGATATAGGGAAGTTACAAAAAGGAGGGGTGGGTTTGGGAGAAAAAGTATTAGTTCCATTTTGGAGATACTGAGTTTGAGATGCCAGTGGGGCATCAAGGTGGAGATGATGTCTGGAAGGCAGTTTGTGGGGAGAGATGAGGGCTGGATATGTATGTACATCTGAATCCTTGCAAGTTAATAAGTCACCCAATGTACAGAACAGGGGATCTTAACTTAGCACCTGTGAATTTGTTTTTTAAAAATATTTTGATAATTGTACTTCAATATAATTGGTTTCCTTTGTAATCCCATGTATTTTATTTTGTGCTTTCAGAAACATTCTTAGAAGAGGTCCACTGGCTTTGCCAGACTGCCAAAGGATCCAGGACCAAAAAGGTATAAACTGCAGGTATTAAAGAGAAGGTGCTCTAGGACAGAGTGAGTACATCCATGCACAGTGAGCCAGACCTGAATGATGATCCAGCAAAGGCTTCTGAGGTGTAGACAGGAGCACAAACTGCCCTAACAGTCCCCTGTACATGCTCTGACTGACTTCCAAATCCCTCTTAGATTCCCACCTGTAGATATCACACTCAGAGAGGCAAATCTCTTCATCTACTGCATTCCAGAGCTGGGGCTTCAGGGCAGTAAAGTCCTCACGAACTGCAGAGAACAGGCTGCAATTTACTGAGTTCACCACCTGGAAGGGTGTGGGGAGGAAGGAATAATGACAAGAATATTTTGGTCACCCCCAACATAAGCAACCACTCATGGCCAGAAGACAAAGATGTGGGGCAAGGGCCAGTTCTAGCTTTCCACCCATCACTAAAGCTATGCTCCCCCCGACACACAAACACACACACTGCCCAGCTCAAAAAATGATCAGCCCCACTCCCCACCCTGCTCAGGTGCCTTCCCTCTCTCACCCAGTTGAGGCTAGGCTCTCGGCTGAATTCGTGGCTCTTGGCGGTGCTGAAGTCATAATCAGGCCGGAAGGACTCATTGAGAGTGGCAATCAGATAGAAGAGGGTCTTTCGGCTGCACTTATCACTCAGTGGCCCTTCATCTTCCCCTCCCTGGCTCTTGCTCAGCCTGCCAGGGACATGGCCCTGTTATCCTTCCCCACCCCACTTCTGGAAATTCCCACCTGCCACCCCCGGATTCAGAATCCCTGGGTGCCCTTCCCCTGGAGATTGGAGAACCCATCTTTCCTATAGGACAGACCATACCTGCTGGGGCTGAGGCCAGAGGTCTGGGGGGGCGACAGAGCCTCTAGTACATGGGGCCGGCCCTCCTGGCAGAACTGCTTGAACATGTGCTTGTCGTCCCCTGCCATCTTACAGGAGTAACTCTCGATCCTGGGGGGGAGGGGGGGAGGGATCCACAGATGAGGGTGGAGAATGTAAAGAGCACAGGACTAGAAGTCAGGAAACAACCACAACAACTCATATTTCTAGAGCTTTGAAGTTTGTAAAGTTTCTCTCAATAGCCCTAAGAAGTAGGTTGTATAAGGACAAAAAGGAAACTGAGGTGCAGGGAAGTTAAATGACTTGACTAGGGCTAGAAACACAGCTAGCAACTGTCAGAGCCAGAATTTGAACCCAGATCCCTCCTGATCTCAAGTCCAGTGCACTTTCTCTTAACCAGGAGCTAGTCTCAAATCTGCTACTAATTAACATGACCCTATGAAATCATCAGACTCATCATCTTCTATACACATCTCATTTTCCTACCTTTGTTCCCATTTTTCCTTGGGGTGATCCCTAATAGTCCCTTTTTAAAGCCCAATTCAAATGGCTTCCACTCCCTTGAAGAAGTATTCCCGATTCCCCTAAATTAATTCTCCAGCCCTACATTCATTTATTCAACAAACCATTGGGCAGTGAAAAAGATATAATTGGTTTCTACCATCCAGGCGCTTAAGTCAAGTAGAGAGATAAGACACAAATGGAGATAACCTTAATATACGATAATAAAAGCACCTACTGGAGTTATAAAACAAAGAACCATCAAATAGACTTTAATCTTCTTTCCAGCCCTAAATCCATGATCCTATAAAGTGCTACAGGAGGTCTGAGATGCATTTGAGTTGAGCAGGAAAGAATGGGCAGGAATTCCACCGGCAAAGAGTGGGAAGGAGAAGCAGAGGGAACTGTTTGAGCAAAGGCAAGATATAAAAGTGGTCTGGTGTGGGGTATGTTTTAGAAAAGAGTTGTTCACTTCTGCTGGAGTATAGATGGCATGGATAGGAATAACATGAAATAAAAGGGTCCTGTACAGGACAGGGAATCTGATTTTGACTTAAGGACACCAATCAAGATTTCTGAACACAGGAGTAACATGACCATATCGATGTGTAAAGAAAATTACTCTGGATACTAAGGATGTTTTGGAGAAGGGAGATAAGGAGCGGAAAAACTTGTTGGGAGGCTATGTAATAGTCCAAGTAACAAGGGCCTGTACTAGGATGGTCTGAACTGGAAGCTCACTACAACATGGTGATCCTTTTATTCTTCCATGACTACCAACCACATTCTCCGGAGCAGCTGTTCTCAATCTCCTTGAATTCCCTACTCTATGTATATCTCCCTTCTCTCTTATCAAATCACCTCATCAACTATTTTACTGAGAAAATTGAGGCCATCATCAACTCTTCTCTGCCTCTCAAAACCTCTCTTTTTATCTTCATCTGTCTGCTCCTCCTTTGATTTAGTCTCTCAGGAAGAAATAACCCTTTTGGTCAAGGCAAAACCCTCTGCTTCTGTCCTTAATCCCTGCCTCCTGGAGTGTAACCCAATCATTCCTTCTCTCTCTTTCATCTTCAATCTCCTTATTTCTACAAGTTTATCTGTCGCCTGAAAAAATATCCAAGCATCCCCAATCCTTAAAAACCTAAACTTGACTCTGCTATCTCCTCAAACTATTGTCTTGCCTTTCTTCCACAGCTTTGCTGTCTACTTCACATCCAATGGTCTTTTCTCCATCATCTTATTTAACCTCTCTGCAACTTTCACCATTGCTGACCATCCCTTCCTTCCTTGGCCTCTGCACTCTCTCTTGGTTTTCTTCCTGCCCGTCTGACTACTTTGCTTATTCACCATCTGTCCATCTGTGTCCCATCCTCCAACCATGAGTGTGTCTTCCAAGGCAGTTCTGGACATTCTTCTGTTTCTGCACTCTCCTCCTTAGTGATCTCATCAGTTTCCATGGGTTCAATGATCATCACTAGACAGATAACTCCAAAATATATACATCCCAGCTTAATCTGTTTCCTGCATCTCCAAATGCAACACTAAATGTCTGCTGGACACCTCTTCCTCAATGTCCCATCAATACCTCCCCCTAACTTCGCTGTCTCTGTGAAGGATACTACCATCACCCAAGTGTGGTAGTATCTCAGCATCATTCTTGATCTTTCCCTCTCTTATAACCAACCAGATGCCAAGTCTAGCCCCACAACATCTAATCGGTACTCTTCTCTTTACTTACAAGGCCATTACCACAGCTCAGATCTCATTACTTTTCACGTGGACTGTTGTAATAGCCTTTTAGTTGATCTCTCTACTTCTGATCTTTCCCCTATCTAATACTCCAAGAGACACCAAAATAATCTTCCTAGGACCCAGTCCTGACCAAGTCACTCCCTTGTGCAAAAGTCTTCAAGGGTTCCCTAACCTTATTAGCCTCACATCTCATTACTCCCCTTCATGCTATGTTCCAATCAAAATGGATTACAAGCTATTCCAAAAAGTTGGCCTTCTATCTCCTGACTCCAAGTACTTTCACAAGCCACCCTCCAGCATTAATGTGTACTTTCTCCTCATCTCCAGCTCTCATATTCCTGATCTTCCTTTAAACTCAAGTGTTACCTCCTCTCTGAAGTTTTGTCTTGATTCCCCAAGTTCTTCACGTTCTAGTCCTATTCAAATTACCTCATATTTACTAATCTAGGCACATGTTGTATTCTCCTGCAGAATATAGACTCTCTGATGGAAAGGACTATTTTAGTTTTGTCTTTGAATTCCTAGCTACTAGCAGAGCACACAGTAGGCACTTGACAGATGTTGGTTAATTAAATTATGTCCTTTATGTCTTCCCCCAGAACCCATCAGAGTTCTGCAAAAAAGCAAGGGCTTAATAAATCTTTGATGAATTAAATTTCTGCTTTGTGGGTCTCAGTTGCTCAAGCTATAAAATGTAGGGAGGGGAGAGAAAAAGAGGAAAAGGGAAGAGAGGGGAGAGGAGGGGAAGAGAAGAGAAGGGAGGGGAAGGAGAAGAATGGAAGGGAAGGGTGAGAGGCTGAACTTAATGGCTTCCAAGGTACCTTTCTTATTTTATTCTGTTTTTTTTTTCTTTTTTAGGCAATTGGGGTTAAGTGACTTGCCCAGGGTCACACAGCTAGTAAGTGTCAAGTGTTTGGTCTGAGGCCGGATTTGAACTCAGGTCCTCCTGACTTCAGGGCCAGTGCTCTATCCACTGTGCCACCTACCTGCCCCCCGGGTACCTTTCTAACACTAACATTCTGTGAACTGATGTAGGTGAGGAATCTTGGACACACTCAAGGGGATAGCAAATGGGGACAAACAGTAATGGAGAAAAGGTTATAAGCCTGGATATAAACATGGGGGTTAGATACATGTAGAAGTTCGGAAACTGGATGGACACATACACAGGGGATGGGATGGCAGATATATTTGTTGGGAGGCAGTACCTGGAACAGAGAGGAAGAAGAGGACAAGGATTAGGGTTGTGTGGTTTCATAGGATCATAGATCAAGCTGGAAGAGATGTTAGAGGCCACCTAGTACAATACCTTTATTTTATGGATGAGGAAACTGAGACCTAAAGTAGTATTACCCATTTTCAAAAACTAGATTTGAACCCTCCTGATACTAGGACTGGCACTCTACTATGCCAAAGTTGTCAAACACATGGCAGCATCCTGAAACACTCCCAAATGCAATCCAAACCAGATTAAAATGTAACTGGGAAATATTTAACAAAATAAATAAAAACAGACTAAAACAGAGACAATATTCCATTTTAAAACTAAGTCAACATGTGGCTCCTGTTTCTATTTGCTTTGACAGCACTCCCCTCCATTATGTGTCTAGCCTAACTGGATTCCAGGGCCAATTCTTGCAGAACCTCCAATCCTTCTACATATTTCAGGAAATCAAGAACACCTAGCCTTAGAAACAAGATATGAAGGCTGCAGTGAGTGAAATGGTGGGGAAGAGGTGTGAAAGAGAGGAAGGAAATGGGAGGGTGGAGTCACTAACCACACTGCCTTCCCCTTACCTTCACAGGGAAAGAAATCTCAAGGCCCTTCTCAAATTAAGCGCCTCCCCTTAGGCAGAGGGACCCTGAGGGGCTGAGGGCCTCACCTGCCAATGATGTGAGCATCACCTGTCTCCACCGTTAGCTGGGAGTTGATCGCTTCAAAACTGGAATTTTCTAAGAGCTTCATCTTCTGCTGGGGCCAGGGACAGGGAAGTCAAGGGCCTTGGGTTAGGGCAGCAAAGAAGGTATGCCTGTTGGGAACATGGGGCATGTCACTGTGGCTCTGAGTTGTCTTGTTTGAGAGAGGGGTAGGAAAGGTCATTGTTAAAATTCCACAACCACCTACTCCTACCATGGCAGGGTCTCAGGTACCAGAAAAAAGGGATCTTGTGTCTCTCATCCCTCATCCCAGCCAGGCCTAGGTCTCCTCCAAGCCTTTTACTTTCCCCTCCCCACACACACGAGCTGCCTGCCTTGTAAGTGGAGAAACTGTAAACAAGCAGAAACCTGGCCCTTGCCCAGAGCTTGTGGAGAGAACAGCAGGCAGGGGGACCAAGTGCCAACCTGAGGCAAATATACCTCCTTTCCCATACCTAAACCCTAAGACACTAGAACCCCAGTTCCTTTCCTATTAGAAGGCTCTGGTATTAGGGAGGGGAGGAGATCCCCCCTTACCCAAGAGGAAAGCTGAGATGTGGGGCTCAGGTCTAGTTTAAGGTGTCTCTTTCTCTCCCAAGAAAGAAGAGGCTTCACCATGATTTCCAAGCACTTACAAAACCTCTTTAACAGCCACTCCTTCCTCCCCTTGGTGTATAGATACGTGTGTATCCATGTATATATGTGTATATATGCATGTGTGTGTATATATACATACTTGTATGTATGGATATATCTATCACCCCAGGGTGCTGCTCAGCCTGGAGAGGATGGGGGAGGGGGCAGTCTATAGGTAGCTGTCCATGAACCTCTTGAGGTTCAGCAGACAGGCAGGGCCTGAGGGCCTGGACACTTGCTGCCCTTGGGGAGGGGAGAGGAAGGAAAATCCAAAGCCACACCCGAGGGAGTCGGTCAACAACCAACCCAAGACGCCTCCATACCCCCACCCCCACCCCCACCTCCCCCAGTGAACAAGGCCGAGTCTCCTTTACCTGGATTGGTACGCCAGGTTGCTTAAAGCACTTGGAGATCTCCACAGTACCGGCCTCGACTCCCCAGAGGGAGAGGAAGGCTCCATACGCTAGCCCCTAATGCTATCAGAGCCTCCCAGGAGCCCGCTCCCAGCTCACCCCTCCCAGAACCCAGGCCGGGCACACCCCCAGGTCAAGCCCCGCCTCCCCGGAACTACAACTCCCAAGAGGCAGTGCGGCGCTGGAAGGCCAGAAGGGAGGGTATGGGGGCTGCTGGGAGCTGTAGTCCGGAGACAGCCACTGAGGCGTCGGCGACACCAACCTGGCTGGGGCGTCCGTCTGCTGGGCACCACGAAATCCAGGGGTCCGAGAGGCTCCTCAGTCCCTGGGGGCTACGACGCTGCGACCTCCGCTTGGGCCGCGCTGTATCCGAGGAAAACTTCGCAGCGACAGTCTTCTCCTCTGGGTCCCGCCCGCCTGCGCGGGCGATCTCCGCGACATGGCCCCACCACCAACCCGGCTCTGGCTGCCTTCAGCGCCCGACTATGGCAACACAGGTAGAGACGGACACACAGACGAAGCCGCCTCCGCCTCCCTCAACCCCGAGAACAACAAGCGCCCGCTAGGCCCGGCCCCGCCCCCACCACGGATCCTGTCTTGATGATTGGGCTCTTCTTCTCCGCCCTGGGTTAGCCAACCTGTTCCCATTGGTCTAGGTTCCCTCCGCTCACCACGTCCTTCATAACTATTGGCTATTATTCCTGCTCGTCATTTTTTTTTTTTAACAGCCTCTGCGCCCGGCCCACCGATTGATCTATTTTGTAGGGAAGCTCTCATAGTGGTGTAGTTCCCCTGTAGCGTCTTTAGACTCTGCCTTGTTTCTCATTGGTGACCCCACTTGCCATTCTTGTCTCCCCTGTTGTCCGCCCCCCTCTCTCCCTTCTCTGTGTGCTTTAAGTACGGACTCCTCTCAGGGAGGGCCTGGAAAGGGGCGGGGACGAGGAGGAGTGAGCTGGTTTGCGCCTGCGGGTTGGACGCTCGGAGACAAAGAATGCGAGGGGGAACAGAAGTACTATTGGCTGCCGCTCGTGTTTGTCTCTCCAGCAATTCTCCTATACTGGTGGAGTTGGCCAGCTGGAGTTGGGAGCCTTAGTCCTGCAGCCTCATCTCTCCCAGTGCCACCCCGTGACCTCCGCCCCCATGCCATCAACCCGGCTCTGGCTTCATTCTGACCTCTCATCTTGAATCTCTTGCCCCCAAACCCCAACCCTGAATTACCCCCATCCTTGATCTCTTCCGTTCCTATTCCTCTGCTGCAGGAAATTCCTCATCTGTAAAAACGATGGTGTTGAACTCCATGCCCTCTAAGGCCCCTTCTACTTCCAAACCTATGGTGCTGTGGTCCTAGTGTGTCTCCCAAGCTGAAGGGTCCACTGCAAAATTGTTAGCTGATCTCCACGCAAGCCTCCACTCTGCAAGTCCATCCTCTGTACTCCTCCCCAGTTGATTCTCCAGCATGCTCCTCACAGCAGGTGTTCCAAAACTTTACTCTCACGTGTCCCACACGTCTCTCTCCCGTCTGTCAGCAAATAACCTAGCCTCATGCTTTACTGAGGATTTAGTGGATTTAATTAACATATCTGTGCTTATTATTCTCAAATCTACCTTTCCTGCCCCAATCTCTCTTTTGACCTCCAATTTCACTTCTCCATCTGCCTTTCAGACATCTCGAACTGGGTGTCCGGTAGACATCTTAAACTCAACATGTTCAAAATGGAACTCATCTTTCTACCTAACCACTGCACTCCTCCTCTCCCACTTCTTCATTACTACTGTAGAGGACAACATCCTCCCAGTCTTTCAGGCTCACAACCTAGGAGTCATCCAGAATTCCTCTCCATCTCTCAATCCCGATATCCTGTCAATTTTGCCTTTGCAACATATCTGGAATATGCTTCCTTCTCTCCTCTGACACAGCCACCACTCTGGTGCAAGCCCTCATCACCTCAGTTGTTCAGTTGTGCCTGATTCTTCATGATCCCATTTGGAGTTTTTGGGAAACATACTGCCTTTGTAACCCCAGCACTTAATACATGTTTGTTATTTGTCCTTTGTTTTCAAAGAGAACCAATGACTTCAGGGGGGTGATATCTTGACTTGTGTATGAATCAGGTTTAAGTGGGGCAGATTTTCCACAAAGTCATCAGCCTCATTCTGTCTTCCAAAGTCATAGAAACCCAGTAGCAAGACAAAAGACTGGGATGGCCCAAGATGAAGTGGATGACCTTGGCATCTTCAATGCCTGACCAAGCTCTAAGCACTCCACAGCACCTACTTCAGCTGCCTTCATGTATGTTGGAAAAAATTGTTTTCATCCACTCATTATGCCAGGGGAAGTCTTCACACACTTGGGGTAGACACCCCTTTTAATTTACTGATGGATTTGAGGCCTGTCGGTCACCCTCAATCTGGTTTAGTCTACCTGCCAAATGTTTTTACCAGGATGTAGCCACTGTGCATGCTATACCTTCTTGGAGCCACAGATGAGAGTTGAGTGCCAGGTGGACACCAGAGGTGGATGAGCTGCCCTGAAAAAGAGCTCAGCAAGCCCTCACATCAGAGGTGCTGGTCCTTCTTGAGCACCCATACACCCCTTATTGATTAACTGATTGACTAAGAAAATAGAAACTATTTGTAGTGAGTTCTTTCCTCTCTCTTTCTCTACAATGCAAAACCCCTTACCATCTTCCCCCATTTTCTGCTCCTTTACTGCAGTTCTGATTATAAGGTAGTTTTTCTCTTCACTGAAGCCCAAGAATCCAACAACCTAGGTCTGAGTCCTTAACCTGCCACTAGCTGACTTTGTGACCTTGAGCAAGTCACCACTCCCTTCTTGGCTTCAATTTTTCCATCTGCAAAATGAGTATGTTGCATTCAGTTCTGCAGGATCACTCTTATATTTATATTTATACATACATATATATATATATATGTATATAGTCCTGTTCAGCAATTTCAAGCAGCTACCAATTGCCTAATAAAGAAAATTCAAATTCCTTAACCTCTGCTAACTCCTGTTATCTATTTGAATTACCTTTATGTGTCCGTCTCCACCCCCAGGTATATTGTTGTTGCTGCTAATGATGGAAGATGATGATTCTGAGAAAGATAAACTGGAAAAAAAACATTTATGATGATCTCCATGCCCTTGCCCCTCCCTGGAACTGCCCTGAGTGTGTTTACAATAGAAGAAAAGCCTCTCCTGTTCCTAAAGTAGTAGACCTGTGTCTGTAATTCCCTTTCTTTCTGATTTTAACTTCCTATTGCTTTGAGGGGAATTGGCAACCTAATGGAACAGTAGAGTGCTGCTGGCTTTGGAGCCAGGAAGATCTGAGTTAAACACTGATTAGCTGCATAACCGCTGGCAAATCATTTAACCTAACCTCCATCAGCTTCAGTTTCCTCGTCTGTAAAATGGGGAAAATAACAGCCCAAAATTGTCATGAGATCCAAATGAGGTAGCACAGGTAAAGTGCTTTGCAAACCCCAAAGTGCTCTATAAATGCTAACTATTAATTAGGTCACTCAGTGGCTGGCTTGGAGCCAAGGTGCTAATCAAAATGCTGGCAAGAGACATACCTCTGGGAGGTTGGGGATGTTGGGGTGGTAGCAGATGCGTCAAAAGCAGAAGACTATGCTGATGGCTAGGGCCAGAAGAGGAGGAGCCAAGTTTGTGCTCCCTAGTGCTCCCCAAATCCACAGCACTTCAAGACAGATGGTAAAGATGAGCACAGTAGAGGCAGGTCCAGAGCAGCAGGGACTAGCAGCTATTGGGAACAGCAGATGGTGTAGACAGAAGGAAAGATGGCTCCATTCTTGGAACCTCTAGGTTTCCCTGATTTCTCTTCTTATTCCCTTTCTATGACCTATGGATGCAAGGGGAATTTTGGAGGATGGTTAGGCGGAAGGTTCCATGTAGAAACCTCAGCCATTTGTTTTCTTTTTTTTTTTTTCCCTGTGTTTAATAAACTATGTGACTGCAGCAGGCTGAATACCTGTGTCCTGTAAATGTGGGATTATTTTGACAGAGATTCACGGTAGTGGAGGAGCCATAGATTTACTATTTTTAATTATTTTGACCAACATTGCATAATATTCACTCATTTCAATGCCAAACCCAGCCTACATGGGTTTTAAACTGCTCCGCTGATCAGAACCCTCTTGACATAGTAGTGTAAGTTATCACTTGGTTGTTGACTGGAATAGAATGCCACCTGGTGGACAACTCAGGCATATTATACTCTCAGATGATAATACAGTGACACCCTGCCTTTCTATAGGCTTAAGGAAGGCCAGATAGAAGCCAATTTGAACTGCTTATGCTTTAGAGTCCAAATGCAGTGCCCCAAGTGTCATAGTCTACACACAAAGTGGCACAGCCAGTCCACACAATTTATGTGTGGCATTCAAGGCCTGCCACAATTCAGAGCTAGCACCACCATATCTTTTTAGACTTTTCTTCCTGTCTTTCACACTTTCATACTCTACACTCCAGCCATAGTGGATAGTTTAATTTCCCTCGCCCATGCCCATCTGCCATCCTGTCTTTGTTCACTATGTTCCCTAGGCCTGAAATGTTCTCCTTTCCTGTCTTTGCTTGATTATTTTCCACCCAGCTTTTATAGTTTCTTTCGCAGTAAGCCTTCCCCAATTCTACTAGTCAGGAAGATTTTCCCCTGGTACCCCACAGATCACTCAGTTTGTTTTGAACCTCTCTAATGCACTTATCATTTAGGGTCATAGATTTTGTGCTGGAACATAATATAGTTCAACCCTCTGAGATCCAAAGAGGTTAAATAACTTCACCAAAAAATCACAAAGATTATAAATGGCAGAGCTGGAATTTAAAACTAGGCCTTTGGATACTTCATCCAGTATTTTTCCCCACTGTATTACACTAATCTAACCAACTCTTTACCTCCAATATCTCTCCTTTACTATACCTTGCACACAGCTACAGGATTAATCTTCCTAAACACCACTTTGGTGAGGTTCTTTTTTTTTTTTAAACTCAATTTTAGTTTCATTTCCATGTTCTTTCACCACCCAAACACACTCCTCCTGCATTGAGAAAACAAGAAAAACAAAACCCTGTTATAAACATGTATAGTCAAACCAAACAAATTCCTGCATTGGCCATATGTATTTTTTAAAATGTCTTCATCTGTTCTCTAAGTCCATCTGCTCTCTATCTGGAGGTGGCTAGCGTGTTTCATCATGACTCTTCAGAATTATGGTTGGTCATTGTGTTGATCAGAGTTCCTAAATCTTTCGAAGTTGTTTATCTTTACAACATTGTTCTTATTATGTAAGTTGTTCTCCTAATTCTTCATACTTCACTCTGCATCAGTTTATACAAGCCTTCCCAGGTTTCTCTGAAAGTATCCCTTTCATAATTTCTTATAACACTAATAGTGTTCCATCACATTCACCTACCATAACACGTTCAGCCATCCCTCAATTGATGCACATCCATTCAGTTTCTAATTCTTTGCCACCACAAAAAGAGCTATGAATATTTTTGCACATGTGGGTCCTTTTCCTCTTTTTTTAAAATATCTTTGGTGTGTAGGCCTAGCTGTGGTTTTGTGCGGCCAAAGGGTATACAAAGTTTTACTTTCAGACATAGTTCTAAAGTGCTTTCCAGTATGGCTAGACCAATCCACAGCTCCACCAACAGTGAATTAAATATACCTGTTTTCCCTTAGCCCCTTTACCCAGGTTACTTCTGTAGTTAGTACTTTTGCATTCCCCTCTTTTCATCTCTGTGAAGACTCTAGGGCTCAGGAGGTCTTCCACAGAGAGAAACAGAGAAACGTTTGTGAGATACTCCATCAGAAGTGAGACTGCCCTGATTGCCTCTCGGACAGAGAGGGGACAACATAGGTGCTTTGGGAACAAGAAGCCATGCCCCAGGAGAGGGCAGACATAATCCACAGTTTGCATCCTGGCATCCTTCCACTGGCCTTGAGTTTCTGGGATTACACGGAGGGAGACAGCAGTGAGCCCAGAGGAGGGAAGATCCAGAATTCCTGAGATTACCAATTCTTATGACTTCTCTTGGGATGGTGAGCTGGGAAACTGATCTTCCTTGTTTTCCCTGGCTTCTAGTACATGAACCTGAGATAGAAAGGGGACATCCCTTTCCTTCATTCCTTTCCCATGGGCTATGGGCAAGTGTGGTTTCAGTTTCTCTCTTATTTACACCCAATGATCTGGGAGGACATGACTGACTGACCTGCTTATGCTTACAGGATAAAATCCAGAGTCCTTACCGTGCATTCAAAGTTCTCTACAAGATGACTTCACTCTGTATGACTTTCATATTTCTAACTACTTCCCTATATGAGGCAGCCTGAGTAAGCAGAAGACTACAAGATGGTGTCATTGACTGAAATAAGGAAGTCAGAAGTAGAAGCTGGGCTAGAAAGCAAAGTAATCTTGTATAATAATTGTCTAGATTTGTGTCATCCCTCTGTGAGATTGTAAAATTCATGAGGATAAGAGTCAGATCTTTTCCCAAGATCTCATGGAAGAGATCTGTACCTGATCAATAGTCCCTTCAACAACCTTGCTGACACAGGGTCATCCAACCTCTGAACACTTCCCAATGAGGGGGAGTGTCTTTAATAATTATTATAATAATAGCTATCATTTTTATAGTGCTTTAAGATTTGTAAAGCACTTTATATTATCTCATTTGATCCTCACAAGAACCCTGGGAGGTAGGAGCTCTTATTATCCCCATTTTACAGATAAAGATAACCAGAGGTTAGGTAACTTGCCCAAGGTTACACAACTAGTAAGTGTTGGAGGCTAGATTTGAACTTGGGTGTTTCTGACTCCAAGAGCCTAGCTCCATACACTCCAGCTTTCCAGCTCACTAGCCGATTTAGCATCCGTGCCTCAGGTTTCTTCCCCAACTCCACTTCACCTTCCATATAACCCTCAAAATGATTTTCCTAAAGCACAGATTTGATATCACACTTATGCTTAATAAACTCTCTATTCCCATTACTTGTAGAATGAAATGTAAAATTACCTATTTGGCATTTAAATCTCTTCACAACCTGACCCTTCCCTCCTTTCTCAATCTTCCTTCTCACACATTAATTCCCTCCCCCACCTCCACTGCCCCAATCCCAAACATACCCTGTGATCTAGCCCGCTCTGTACACAGGATGCTCCATGGCCTGTCTCTTCATGCCTTGCACTGGTTGGCTAGCTTCAATGCTTAGAATCCAGTCCCTTTTTACTTCTACCTCTGGGAATTCCTGGTTTTCTTTAAGACTCAGCTCGATCACCATCTTCGACATGAAGCCTTTCCTGATTCCTCCAGTGCTAGTGCTCCTCCCCCTCCCTCCCATCCCCCAACTGCCTTGTATTCATGTCACATGTATTATGCATATCATTAAATATGTGTAATAGAGTAGAACACACCCCACAGGAACGTGAGATAAGGATTTCAGCTGTTTATTAAGGAATATGCTTCCCCTGGCCCATGTGATGGGTCAAATTAGAGTGGACCCTGAGCCAGGAAGAGTCACTCACTCAGTAGCCTTCAAAGGGAGAGACAATTTCCCCTGGCTCTCTTCTTTGCGTTAAAAAAATTAACTACTTTGAGTACCGCCATTCTGCCAGGTCCAAATCCACTTACTTGTGTTATCAATGAATAAGCACCTCTCTCCATCTTTTCCACAAGAGAATAGCAGGATGTACTCTGTCAAATACTTTCCTAAAATCTAGGTTAAACTAAAATTACAGCATTTTCCTGATGTATAGTTTAGTAATTCTTTTCAAAAAAGGAAATAAGGTTAGTCTGACAAAAGCTGTTCTTTTCAAATCATATTTTATTGGTCACTTTGTTTCTTATATAATATTCATTTCTAAATATAAGTGTATATACACCTATATGCCCAACATATACATATATACACATATACGTATCTATGTGTATGTGATACTACCCTACCTAGTGAGCCACCCCTTGAACAAGCAATTAAAAAAGAAAAAGGAAAAAATAATGATTCAGCAAAACCAGTAATTTGAGAGTGTATACAATATTCCACACCCACAGAGCATGGCCTGTTCTTGGTGAAGCTATGCTGGCTATTATAATCAACTTTCCTTTTCTGGAGGTTCACTAATGACCTATTTCCTACGATCTAGGTACTCCAGATTCTCCTAAACTTGTGCAAGTGGGCTTACTCATTGGATGACTTCAGTGAACAAACCTGTATTGTTGGTGGTTAGCTATATCTAGATGAAGCCAGTAGAGAGTGCTCAAAGCTTGAATTATACCACCTTGCTCCTGATAGAAGCATGAGATCCGAATTTTTGTCATCCTTAGCTTTTCCAGTAAAGTGATAACTCATAAATACCTCACGGTTTGGCCTCTATCCAATTGAGATTCTAATCAGTTGGTCAGTCAACAAACATTTATTAAGTGTCTGCTCTGTACCAGATGCTGTGCTAAGCATGGGGGATATATAGAAAGGCAAAAAAACAGTCCCTGCCCTCAAGGAGCGCATAATCAGATGGGAGAGATCATATGCCAACAACCACGTGCAAACAAGATAGGTGCAGATTAAGTTGGAAATAACAACAGAGAGAAGGCACTAGAATTAGGAAGGGTTGGGACTAAATGGAAACCAGGGAAGCTAGGAAGTGGAGATGAGGGAAAGCATTTCATGTATTGAAGATAACCAGTGAAAATACCCTGAATGAGGAGATGGAGTCATCTTTTGTTTTTTGGTTTTGTTTTTTTTTTGCTAGGCAATGGAATTAAGTGACTTGCCCAGGGTCACACAGCTAGTAAGTGTCAAGTGTCTAAGGCTGGATTTGAACTCAGGTCCTCCTGACTCCAGGGTTGGTGCTCTATCTACTGAGCCACCTAGCTACCTGAGATGGAGTCATCTTGTTCAAGAAAGAGTAAGGAGTGTGTAACCCTGGGCAAGTCACTTAACCCCAACTGCCTAACAAAAAAAAAAAAAAAAAAAAAGGAAGAGTAAGGAGGCCAGTGTCCTTGAATCCCAGGGCCCACGATAGAGAGTGATATAATGTGTAAGAAGACCAGACAGATGTGTATACATCTGGACAAGGTTATTAAGGACTTTTATATTTGATCCTGCAGATGACAAAGAACCACTGGAGTTTATTGAGGGGGCACAGTAGATAGAACACCAGAGGAGTTGTGAACTGATCCAACCGTTCTGCAGAGCAATTTGGAACTATGTCCAAAGGGCTATAAAACCAGGCATACCCTTTGACCTAGCAATACCACTACTAGGTCTGTATCCCAAAAGAGATAAAAAAAAAAACAAAAGGAAAAGGGCCTGTGTGTACAAAAATATTTATAGAAGCTCTTTTCTGGGGGTAAAGAATTAGAAACTGAGGGGATGCCCATCAATTGGAGAATGGCTGAACAACTTGTGGTACGTGATTATGACGGAATACTATTGTACTATAAGAAATGATGAGCAGGATACTCTCAGAAAAACCTGGAAAGACTTACATGGACTGATGCAAAGTGAAATTCACTGAGTACAAAGTAACAGCAATATTGTAAGATGATCAGCTGTGAATGACTTAGCTATTCTCTGCAATACAACGATCCAAGACAACTCTGACTTATGATGAAAAATGCTGTCCATCCCCAGAAAAAAAACTGATGGTGTCTGAATACAGATGGAAGCAACTTTTTTTTTTTAAGGCAATTGGGGTTAAGTGACTTGCCCAGGGTCACACAGGTATTAAGTGTCAAATGTTTGGTCTGAGGCTGGATTTGAACTCAGGTCCTCCTGACTTCAGGGCCAGTGCTCTATCCACTGTACCACCCAGCTGCCCTGCAACTTTTTTTCATCTTATTTTTCTTGAGGTCTTTTTTGTCTATGTTTTCTTTCACAACATGACTATCATGGACATGTTTTGCATGAAAACACATGTATAACCTATATCAAATTGCTTGCCTTCTCAATGGGTGTGGGGGGTGGGGAGGGAGGGAGAAAATTTGGAACTCAAAGTTTAAAAGACAAATGTTAAAAATTGTTTTTAAATACTGGGGAAAAATAAAATACTAAAAAAATTATCATTGCCTCCTCCCCCCCCAAAAAAGATAGACCATCAGACCTGGAGTTAGGAAGACCTGACTTCACAAATCCAGCCTCAGATAAGTACTAGCTGTGTGACCCTGGGCAAGTCACTTAATCTATGTTTGCCTCAGTTTCCTCATCTGTAAAATGGAGATAATAAACCACCTACCTCCCAGGGTTTTTATGAGGATCAAATGACATAACTGTAAAGTGCTTAGCAATGTTCCTGGTATAGAGTAAGTGCTATATAAATATTATTATTATTAATCAAATAGAAGAATGACATGGTCAGACTTGAGCTTTGGGAAGATCACTTTGGCAGCTGAGTGGGGGATGTACTGGAGTGGGGAAACATCAGCAGTCCAGGCACAAGGTGATGAGGGCCTGCACTAGGGTGGTGACAATGTCAGAGGATAGAAGGGGGCATGTAAAAGAGATGTTATGAAGGTAAAATCAACAGGCCATGGCAACAGGTTGGAAAAGGAGTAGGGAGAAGTAGAGAGAGAATGAGGAGGTGATGATGACACCTAGATTTTAAGCTTGGAGGACTAGGACACCTGGTGGTACCCTAGGCAGTAATAGGGAAGTTAGGGAGAGGGGAGTTTGGGGAGAAAGAGAATGAGTTTGATTTTGGACATGTTGAGTTTAAGAGGTCTATGGGACATCCAGGTGGAGGTTGCAGTTGGACATAAGAGTCTGGAGGTCAATGAGGTTGGAGCTGGATAACTAGATCTGAGAACCATCAACTCAGAGATGATAACTGAATCCATGAGAGTTGATAAGATCAAGCAAGATAATATAGAGGGAGAAGAGAAGAGGATCCTTTGGACCAGACCCTTTGGAACACTCATGGTTAGCAGGAATGACCTGAATGAAGCTGCAGCAAAGGAGGATGAGAAGGAGTGGTCAGATAGGGAGAACTAGGAGAGAATAATGTCATGAAAACCTGGAGAGAATAAAATATCAAAGAGAAGAGGGTGTTGGCTGCAGAGAGGTCAAGAATAAAGATTGAAGAAGGGCCATTGGATTAGGCAATCCAGAAATTGTTCATAACTTTGGAGAGAGCAGTTTTGGTTGAATGATGAAATCAAAAGTCAGACTATGGAGAGTTATGATGAAAGTAAGAGGAAATTGAACATAGATGGCCTTCTCAAGGAATTTAGCCATACAAGGTTGGAGAGATATGAGATAATCACTAGTAAGGATAGACGGGATCAAGTGAGGACTTTTTGAGGATGTGGGAGACGTGGGCATGTTTGTAGGCAATACAGTAGCAGCTAGTAGACAGGAAAAGATTGAAGACAAGTGAGAGTGGGGATGATGGAAGGGGAAATCTGCTGTTGAAGACAGAATGGAATCACTTTCATATATAGTCCTAAAAGGATTACTCTCTCTCTCTCACACACATACACGTGTGTGCTCATCTATATACATGTACATATAAAAACATATCTATGTGTATATCAGAGTATATTTATCAAAGCAGAACTGAAATGGACAAGGTTCTGGAGCATTGTCCTCACCATGGCACCTCCTGGAATCTCAGCCCCTCCCACTCAGTCCTTTGGGTCTGGTTTTCTACAGGCACACCTAAAGACTTTGTTAGGGGATGCCCTGCACACAGCATTTTGGTCCAAAGGTACTACCTGCAGGGTAGTCTCCTGACATCCTGCCTTCTGGCTACTACAGCAAGGATCACCTGATGCCTCTCCATAGGCTCTTCTGTATGCTTATCATTCCCAAGCAGGTGAAGCTGCTGACCTCATGGCTGAATCATGAGGGTATGTGGTCAGGAGTCACACTGGGGTCTTCTCTCACAGCCTACAATGTCTCTCTTTAGCACCTCTTTTTTGGAAAGCCCGGTGATTTAAAAAATCTCCATCTTACAGTGGGGCATTCAAGGGACCTTGGGCAAGCCAAAGAATCCCAGAATTGGAGAGTTAGGACTTTAGAAGCCGTTCAGTCCAACATACGTTGGAAAGAAATAGCCACTGTAGCATGCAAGTGGCTATCTAGCCTTTGCTGGAAGATCTCCAGTGATGGGGAACCCAGCACTTCTCAGATGGGCGGCCCATTCATGCCAGCTTTGGTCAGCTCCCTTGGGAACTTTTTCCTGACATTTAAACCTAGTTTGGCCCTCTGGGAACAAAGAGGACAAATCAAGCCTTCCTCTTAGATGAGTCTTTACTTCTCCAGCCTAAGTATCAGTCAATCAGCAATCAACTGATTAACAAGCATTCGGTATTAAGCACTTACTGATATGTCGGTCCCTGTGCAAGCCCAGTTTCTTCAAGTCATCTTCATATTACGTGGACTCAAGGTTCTTGACCCTATTGGTTGCCTCTCCTTTGGACATTACAGCTTAGGAATGCCCTTTTTACGGGGCAGCTAGGTGGTACAGTGGATAGAGCACAGGCCCTGGATTCAGGAGTACCTGAGTTCAAATCCGGCCTCAGACACATAACACTCACTAGCTGTGTGACTCTGGGCAAGTCACTTAACCCCAATTGCCTTAAAAAAATAAATTAAAAGAAAAAAAAAAAGGAATACTCTTTTTAAATTGCGGTACCAGAATTGAATACAATATTCTGACCAGGTCAGAGTACAGATGGAGTCTCAGTCATCTCCTTATTCCTGGAGGCCACATGCCTTTCTTAATGCAGCCCAAGACTAAAATAGCCTTTTAGGCCACCACATTTCACTGCCAACTCATATTAGGCTTGTGGTCTACTGAAACCTCCAGCTCTTCTTCAGGTTCACAGATACCTCACCATACCTCCCATAATTCTGTACTGGTGATGTTCATTTTTGAATCCTAGTATAAACCTTTCCACTTACCCCTATTGAATTGTATTCTTTTTTTTTTTTTTTTGGGTTAGGCAATTGGGGTTAAATGACATGCCCAAGGTCACACAGCTAGTAAGGGTCAAGTGTTTGGTCTGAGGCCGCATTTGAACTCAGGTCCTCCTGACTTCAGGGCCGGTGCTCTATCCACTGCGCCACCTAGCTGCCCCATTGAATTGTATTCTTAATAGATTCAGCCCAATGCTCTAGCGTGTAAGATATTCTTAGATCCTGGTTCACTCTCCTCCCTGCTTGGGGTCATCTTCAGATTTGATGAGGAGACCATCCCTGCCTTTGTCCAAGTCTGTGATAAAACTATGAAGCAGCACAGGGCCTACTACAGCATCCTGCGTCACTCCACGGGAGACCGCCTGCCACGCGGCTGTCCCAGCCTGGGGGTGGGGAATCTTTCCTTGTTTTCTGAAAATCCGAGAAACCTTAGGAGGGAAACAACCGCAGATAACGAAATGAACGTCCCCAAGGCCACACAGGTAAGTGTCAGGGTCTAGATACAGGGATCCACGAGTGCTCGGGGGCACAACGGGCAGCGCTACGGGCCAGGCAGCAGGAAGACCAGAGTTCAAATTCCACCTTACATACTTAGCTCTGTGACCCTGGACAAGTCGCCTAGCCTTTATTATTATGTTTCTGCTGCTGCTGCTGTTGTTAGCGCAGTAAGGTGGCGTCTGCTCTTCCAGAATCTGCACCTCAGCCCCAGCCCCGCGACCTTCCCTTCTCAGGTGCCCTGGTCTCCCCCCCTTCAGTGGTACAGCCCGCCTCGGCTCCCCCCCATCCCCGTTATTGGTATGGTCCTTCTCACGCTCCTTCTGGAGAAGAGGCCCGGCACTGGCTCAGCCCGCCCACCCCCGCGGATTGGTGTTGGAATCCTCCCAGCCCTTTCCTTCCCCCCGCCATACTACACCTGGTAGAGCCCTGTCCCTGCGGGTGGTTTTGACGGTTCTCTCCTCCGCCCCCTGCCCTAGGCCGACGCGCGGCTCAGCCTAGGCCCGGGCCGGCTGGGGTGATGGCGCCGCCTGCAGGCGGGGGCGAGGAGGGGGAGGGCGCACCGCTCGAGGAGGCGGCGGTGCTTGTGGAGGTGCGAGGCCTGGGACCCGGGCCGGGGCCTGATGGGCAGTGGCGGCTGCAGCTGAGCGCGGAGGCGTCGAGACCGGGGCACTTCCGCCTGGAGCTACAGGGCTCCGGGAGCCCCTCCGGGGTGAGCGCACCTTGGGGCTAGGAGGGAGAGAGGCCGGGGTGGGGGTGGGGGGGAGAAGTAGCTGAGCCAGGACGAGCTCGGGCACCGAACTGAGCTGCGTGCTTGCCGTGGTTGCCCACCCAGGAGGGCTTTCAGTGGCCCTTGGAATCCGTGGCCTGCACCAGCCGTAGTCCCTGCGAGCTGGAGCTCCAGCCACCTAAGGAAGGGCCCGGGCCAGGTGTTCTGACACTGTGCTTCCGCGATACTCAAGACGCCCAGCGCTGGAGTGCCCTGCTGGAGAGAGCCAGGGATCCTGCCCTCAGGGGCACAGGTCTGTTCAGGGCTTATGGAGGTCCAGGGTGGAACAGGCACTGGGGACAGAGTCACAGAAACGGGCAAGTGCTTGGGTATGAGACCACATCAGATTGGGTCACAGAAGATGACTGACTAGTCACAGGGGATGGGTTCATACCACTGGGGCCTGGGAGTACACATGCAGGGTCGGCAGTTTTGTAAGAAATTGCTTGTCCTGTCCCCTGTCTTCTCTCTCAGCTGTTGCCAGCCCTGCCTCAGCCCCTGCCCCAGGCATTCTGCCCCCTAGTATCTCCACACCACCTCCAGCTTCTGAGGCTGAGTCCCTGTGGAGCCCCCAGGATTTTTCTGAGAAAGGTGAGGTTGGGCTGTGGCTCCCATTTTCAGAGACTACATGACTGGGTCATGGGGGGTTAGGTTGGGTCAGGAAAGAGAGCATGAGGATAAGGAGGGAAGAAGAGGTGGTCCAGAGACTGAGAAAGGGAGGGCAGGATGGGGCTGAGGGGCTTGGCCTGGAAGACAGTCAGTCTTTAGGTAAGCTGAGCACTCTCACATACCCTCCCTCTGTCCCCCTGTCCCTGGCAGAGGAGCTGGCAAACCGTCTGACCCAGGCCATCTGTGGGGGAGATGAACAGGGAGCAGCTCAAGCCGCAGCTGCCCTGGCTCAGAGGCAAGTGTCCCTCAGCATCCTGCTGCAGGAGAGCTGCTTCCCTCCAGGTCCCATCAGGTGAGAGCCTTCTTTCTTTGGCCAACACCAGTCCCATCCTGACCAAGGCCTTAGTGGGGAGTCATTGCCACATGTTTGGGAGATCTCCGGGCAGATCCCCAGGCCACCAAGAGGTCCATCCATCCATTCTGCCATCGGTTCATCTGTTGGTCCAGGGTGCAGGTCACAGTGGAGGATGCAGCATCATCAGCTCACATCTCCCTCCGAGTTCATCCTCACAGCACGGTAGCAGCCCTACAAGAACAGGTGAGAGTGGCAAAGGTGGGGCTTCTGAGGCCTGGGGGGAGGGGAAGGGGGGGGAGGTGGTTGTCTCAAATCCCCACAGGGATAAGGGACCTTGTGACTTGGGCTGTTCCGTACCATAGGTGTTCAAAGAATACGGCTTCCCACCTCGGGTGCAGCGCTGGGTGATAGGC
Source organism: Vombatus ursinus (assembly GCF_900497805.2). Taxonomy (NCBI): domain Eukaryota; kingdom Metazoa; phylum Chordata; class Mammalia; order Diprotodontia; family Vombatidae; genus Vombatus; species Vombatus ursinus. The sequence continues at coordinate 1,417,919 of NW_020952097.1, forward strand.
CGATGTTTGTGTGTGCCCGAAAGGAGCTTGGCCTCCTACGGGGTGCAGAGAGATGGAGACCCTGCCTTCCTCTACCTGCTTTCCGGGCCCCCTGGACCTCACAGTGCTCGGCCTCCAGGTCAGTGACAGCATCAGGAGGGGGGTGGCAAAGCAGTCAGGGCCAGGTGTGGGGATTAGCCTAAAGGTGAAGTTGTGGGAGAGGAGTACTCCTTTCTGCCTACTAACCTACTCTTTGATACAGGCCGGCGACTAGAGGCCAGCGAGAAGTCAAATGGGGAGGTCAGCTCCCTCCTCGCCCAGCAACCAGGGCTTCCCCAAGCCTCGAGTCCAGCCCCCACCAACCTGTCTGGATGCCTGCAAGTGAGTGTATCATGTGAAAATGTCTGCCAGTCTGAAGGGTGGACGGGGAATGGGACTGGTTGGAAAGTCCCATTCTCCGTCCGTCAGAAGGGTTAACCGTGTCCTGCTTTATCTCCACCCCATACCCTCAACATCCCACATACCTCTCCCAGGTTTTTGGGAAGAGTATGATGAAAAAATGAACATCGGTTCAGTTCACTCTGTAAGCACCTGCTAGGATACCAACTGACAGAGCTGGAAGGTTCCTTACTTAGAGATTATCTAATTTCATCCCCTGATTGTACACAAGAACAGACTTTACAAACACTGTCATTTTATCATCTTTACAGCTATCCTGGGAAGTTGGTGTTGTTAGTATTTACACTTTATAGATGAGGAAAGGGAGACAGAGGTTAAGTGACTTGCCCAGGGTCACACAGGTAGTTAAGTATCCGAGGCTGGATTTGAACTCAGGTCTTCCTGATTCCGGGGCAACTAGGTGGTAAAGTGGTTAGAGCACTGGGCTTGGAATCAGGAACATTTATCTTCATGAGTTTAAATCCACCCTCAGACACTTACTACCGGTGTGACCCTGGGCAAGTTTCTTAAACCTGCTTGCTTCAGTTCCTCATTGGTAAAATGAGCTGGAGAAGTGAATGGCAAACCACTTATTAGCTCTACTAAGAAAACCCCACATGAGGTCACAAAGAGCCAGATGTGACTGTGCTTCTTATTTGCCCCCACTGTCATCCCCTGCCGGAAGTGGCTCTTAAATCCAGACTGTTGACTCATAATCTAGTACGGGGTTCTCTTCACTGCCCCATGGGAGGACTGTTATAAAGTACTTAACATACCAGGTCTCGGGGCTTGAGAAAGGGTGGCTGAATTGATCCCTGAACTTATCTGTCCTCCTCCCAGGTGGGTTGGTCCTGCCCTTCTTGCACCTTCATCAATGTTCCTGGGCGACCAGGGTGCGAAATGTGCAGCACCGAACAACCAGCTTTCCGAAGCCCCCAGCCAGAGGCTTCTGCTCAACAGCCCCCAAAGGTAAGGGTGGGGAAAGTGTTGAGGATCAGTCATTAATTCATGAATTCAGTGAACATCTTGTATGCAGTCTCGTATGCAGTGCACAGTGCTAAGGACTAAGAACTGACCTCCACGTGTTTCCTCCTCAGATCACAAGGCAGGGAGAGGACATGACCATTCCCCCCAGCATCGGGTCCCTAGATGCCTTCCTTCACCTGTCAAGTGAATTTTCCTGACCCAATAAGGTCAATCTGACAGACTGGGGCTAAGTTATAGGATGGAGAGAAGTCTGAGAGTGATTTACCCACTTAATCCTGGATGGACAACAGGATGGAAATTGGACTATAATAATAAAAACAAGCCATCATATTTGGAGAAGACTAAAAAGCACTGGAGAAGATGTAAAAGCACTTTTACATCCATTATCCAAGCCAAGCTCCTATGATTGAGATTCTCCCCCAAACGCACTGGGAAGCTATCAGTTCAGTTCAGCAAATATTTATTAAACACCTGCTGTGTTTACCACCTCCTGTGGTCAATACCATCTCCACATCTACACAGGATCCCTGCCTATCAGAGAACTCAATAGGCCAAGAAGGGAATAAGAATGGAGAACCATAATAAACATTACCTAAATTCATTAGAGATGAAAACCAAGGTGTTTTGTGAAGTCAGAAGGGTTAGTAATTTTTTTTTTTTTTGAGGGGGCATATGGATGAGAATAGGCTTCCTGGAAGAGTACAGACTTGGGTTTTTTAAAAGATGGGTAAAAATCCACCATACAGAGATGTTTGTGGGATAGCAAAAGCTCAGGAGGTGGGAATGTATAGGGTTTGAGAATTGTCTGGTTTGGCTGGAATAATGCCAGGGAAGTAAATATAAAATAAGGCTGGAAAGGCAGGGGGGAATACCAAGTTGTGGGGGGCCTTGAATGCCAGGATATGAAATATCAACTTCCCTCAGAAGGCTCTTGTAGAGGTGGCTACTGGGAGTTTGCAGCAGGACTGATGTGATGAGCTCTTTACATAAGATTGACTTGGCAGCATGGCTGTGGAGTGGAGTCAGGGAGATCCACTTAAGGTCATCATGAATGGTCTAGGCAGGTAATCACGAGAACCCAGGCCAGTGTGATGGCAGCAGGAATAGTGGAGGTCCTGGGTGTGAGATATCGAGAAGGTGGAACTGCTAGGACTTGGCCACTGGTTAGATAAGAAGGGGTGAAGAAAAAAGATAACCAAGGTGACATACAGGAGACCGGATGAATAAAACATGTTTTCATAGTGGGAAAAAATAAGCCTAGGCTTGGAGATGTTGAATTTGATGTTCTGGTAGAACATCCGAGGTGGAGATGTCCTGGCTGGAGCACAGAAATTTAGAACTAGAAATACAGCTTGGGGCATCGTTGATATCTGTTGATGTTGTTAATTAGTCATGTCTGACTTTATGACCTCATTTGGGGTTTTCCAGGCAAAGATACTGGAGTGGTTGGCCATTTCCTTCTCTAGCTCACTTTACCGAAGAAACTGAGACAGAGTTAAGTGACTTGCACCGGGTCACACAGCTAGTGTCTGAGGACAAATTTGGACTCAGGTGGTCCTGACTCCAGGCCCTGCATTCTATCCACTTCACCACCTAGCCTTATCATCTACATAGAAATGATTAAAATTGCTTAATAGAGTGTAGAGAGAAGAAAGCCATGGAAAGTTACCTGGGGAATGCTCACTTTAAAGAATCCCAGAGTCACAGGAGAAACAGTAGACTGACTATGCAGAATGCAGCATTATAAAATGATGCAGAGAAGTCAAGGAGAATGAGGTCTAAATAGAGGCCTTTAGATTATGTGATTGAAATCATTGGCAATCTTTGAGAGAGCAGTTTCAGTAAAAACTTGTGATGCAAGCCAGATGACAAGAGAGGGAATGGTAAGGAAATAGTAAAAATAGCAGGTTATTATCAGGCATTTCCTTAGAGGCAGCTGGGTGGTGCAGTGAATAGTATGCTGGCCTTGGAGTCAGGAAGATCAAATGTCTGCCTCAGTGTCTTCATCTGTAAAATGGAGCTAATAACAGTTGGTTTGCCAGTTATTTTCATATATATTAGCTTTGAAAATAGAAGCGATTGAGTGTAAGTGTAAAGGGTTTTTTCAGGTTTAGGAAGATGTGTTTGCAGGAGCCAATGGAAGGAGAAATTCAAGACGCATGAAGGAGATGAGATGGTGGAATGAAGTTCTAGAGGAGTCAGAAGGGTAAGGAGGGAGGGATTGGCTTTAGTAAGAAGGGATAACCATGGAAATCAAGGAGGTAAGAGGAAAGGGGCTGAGAAAATGTGGAGGTTCTATCTTTAATAAAAGCTGTGTGGGTCATTGGGGGCTAAGGGATTGGCTCTTAGGAGACTGGTCCTGTAACTTGCACATCTCTCCTTCCCTTAGTTCATGCATTCTACAACCACCCCTGTACAAAAGGCACTGCCATCCTGCCAAGGACCTCATGATGTAGTACAAAGGAAACACATACACACACAAAAGAGCAAGATACCAAATACCAAGGAGAGATGAAAATGCTCTGTGAGCAACGTGAGGGAAATCATTTTCACTGAAAGGAGTGGGGTGCGGTAGGGAGAGATGGCTAAGGAGAAAGATGTCCTAAAAGTTCTACAGAGAGAAACATGCCATGGGCCTGGAAAGTAGGCATTCCTGCATTTGGGAAGGGTTGGACAGTCCATTCCAGGCTTTTGGGGGAGAGGACAGCAAGAAAGAACTAGAGACATTTGTCATCACAACTTACCTCAAACACAGTATGTAAACAGCAATAGCAAAATAAAGCTGGAAAGAGATTAGAGCCCGGTTATGGAAAGCTTTGTGTGCTGGGCACCATTATTTTTTTTTTTCCTCAATGGAGAACCATTGAAAGTTTCTGAGTAGAAGGATGATAGGATGAGAACAGTGTCTGAGGAAGGGAAGGTTACTCAGTAGTGGGAAGGTTAGAGAAGGCAGATGACTGAGACCAGGGCAGTGCCATTAGGAAAAGGGACAGATATGAGCTACCGGAGGTAGAGTCAACAGGACTTTAAAATAATGGGAGCATGACAGGATGTGAGCCTGGGGGGTCTAGAAGTGTCATTAGTTGCTAATCTTTTTCAGGTGAATTTTAAGGGGAAGAATTGAGGGAAACTGGGGTAATGGTAACTGCACTGGAGATGAAAATCCAGTCTTTTTCACTCCCCCAGGCAGGGTACACCACTCTCCTTGCCTTGTCTGAGTTTAGAAGGTGGCAATCCCCAAAAGGTGTGTGTATGGGTGTGGAAATGTTTCTTTTTGTACCACCTCCGATACTGTATATTTATTGAGGGGCAGAGGAATAGGGAGGAGTAAGATAAGAGGATAGGTAAAACTCCGGGATCCTAGGGCACCCAAACCTAGAGCTCAATGAGGGCATCTTTTTGTTCAAAGTATAGAAACATAAACCTCTATGTCCTGTTATCCCTCCTCCCTAGTAAATATCATCAAGGATGGCAGAAAGGAAGGAGGGATTTTAAGGGCTTCTTCAGAAGGTGGGACAACAGGGAAAGTGCCTCAGGGAACATAAGGAAGTTCAGGTCTATCACAATGCCCTCCCCCAAACTCCTTCCCTTACAAACCCAAACACTGCTTTCTAACAGTGTGACCTTGAGCAAATCAACAACTTCTGGGGCCTCTAAAAATGAAGAGATTGGTAACTGATCCTACTTGGTCCCTCCCTCTACATCAAGTCCCTGCTACTAAAGGGTGACAGATTAGCCCCTGCCTAAACCCTAACTTACAACTATCTAAACTGCTTCAGAAGAGCATAGGCATATCCTATTCCTCATTCCTGAGGGCAACTAAAACCTATTAACACTCAGTTTTCTGAAGAGCCTAACTTCAAGCTAGCTACCTTGACCTGGCCCTATTCAGTCTCCTCATTTAGCCATTCAAACAGTCACATTGAGAAACTTAATTTATTTCTGGTGGGGGGAGGAGGGGACCGGCAGTGCTGGTGGGGCAAAGCCAGTTCTTCTGCCCCACCCCGACCCTTGCCCATCCAAGAGGAGTGGTCAGACTGGGCTGGACCTGATGGCCAGACTGACCATGCCTGCAGGATGAGATCTGCCAGGTTGGGCTGAAGTGAATCAAGCCCAATAGTGGAGGAAGATGTCCACATCAAGGTGAAATCACTTAGGGGGCCGGTATGCCAGCTTCCGACTCTTCAGCACTGACCATTTGTGCCTTTTCATGGCGTAGGTGAGGGGGATCAGCAAAGCAAACATTAGCAGCATCTGGGGAAGAAGACCTCAAAGAGCTCAGGGAGAAACTCCCTTCCCTCCCTCTACAGGCTGCGGGCTTCTTGCCCCAACACCCCACCCTTTCCTTTCTCCCTCTCCTTGCCCCCCCCCAAACTTCCATCTTCTCCCACCCCAGCCTCTTCCAGGCCTTTATCACCTTGAGCCCCATAAGTTTGCGATGATCATGCTCTGGTTCAGCTGCCCAGCGAAGGAAGGTACACACGTCCTTTGCTACCTGTGACATAGTGGCTGGTGTACCTGTGGGGACCAGAATAGTGATACGATGAACACAAAGCACTACCAACAAGATTTGCTACTACAGCCCAGACCACTGAAGAGACTGGGCTCAGAGCAATAGGACCATGGGGATAGGTCCCCATGGTAAGATGATGGGTTGACAGGACTTTGTGGGTCAGGCAAAGCCTCTTGCAAGGGCCCTGAGCTTCCACTTCGGCCCTGATAACAGAAAATAGGAAGAGAGGGAAGGATCATAGAGTTCAAAGCTAGAAGAGGCCTTAGGATGTATAGCTCAAGGCCTTCATTTGTGCCCAAGGTCACACAACTAGTAAGTAAATAAGGTATGGGAGAAGAGGACTAGGACTAGTGGGGAATAGGAAAGAGTAAGGCACAGGGAGATGGTCTAAGAATAGGACAGAGTGGGTAGGGGAAAGGAAAAGAAGACACAGAGGATGGGGGCAGTATGAAGCTCACCATCATCATACTCAAGGATCTCATTGTAGATAGGAGGAGCCATGGCAATGGCCTGGCCAGGGAAGTAGGCATTGAAGTAAAGACCCTCTCGAAGGGAGACTCCAGCAGGTGGGTCACAGTATCCCGTGAGCAGGGAAAAGACATAATCCTCACCGCCGTGCCTGGTCCAGGAGACAGTAGTAAGTACTAACTACAATCTTCCCAAACCCATGCTCATACGCAGGCCCCTGACTTACCCACTGGGGTCCTTTAAGTTTAGGACCTAGCTCAGCTCCCAATGACTGGTAAAAAAAAAAAAAAAAAAAAAAAGGTTGCAGTACCTGGCTCGGATGATGTAGCTGAGGTCGGGGGGTAGCGCCCCATTGTTGGCAGCCCGAGCAGCCTCAGGGTTAGGGTAAGGCTTGGGGAGATAGTCAGAAAGCTTGCCTGGCCTCATGAACATCTCTCCATCTTCATTAGGGCCATCTTGAACCTCTATCTAGAATCCAGACATTGTCCCTAAGTCACCAAGCTATTTAAGGTACAGACTATCCCCAGTCACCCAACTAACTTTCCCCAAAGTCTCCCTGATGATAGCCCAGGCATAGACCCTGTCTCCTATATGTGGCCTTCAAAGAGCTCTCCCAGCCCTTTTCTGTTCTATTGGTCGATCTCAGTTTCTCAGGACCTCGACCTCTGCTCTGATACAGTCACATCTTCCTTACCTCCTCTGCCAAGGCCTTGGCTTCTGATTCAGTGTAGCACACACCCACCAAATGGCGATAAGCCAAGTAGTCCATGCTATGGCAGGAGGAGCACACCTGCTTATATACTTGGAAGCCCCGGCGAATGCTAGAGTAGAAAAGACAGAGAACTCAGGGAAGCCTCAAGTAACCCTCCACTACAAATGCATACACACATACACACTTGAGGGTAGCCAGCTCACTTTGTCCCCCATTCTACCACTTCCCACTCCACCCTGTCAGAAAGTTCTACCCACTAACTTAAATTCCACAGGATTCAATAGCAAAATCCTAACCCTACCTGCCGTGGTCCAAGGAGGAGAGGAAGCCTCGGTGAGACCAGGGGTAGCTTGGTGGGTGCAGCTCTAGGTCACTGGCACCTACAGCAGTGTGCAAGGCCACGGCGAGCCCTGCACCTCCCGCCGCCAGCATGCCCAGGGCTGATAGCACGACTTTCCGGCCCCTCGAGAGGTTTGAGAATGATGACATTGTGGCAGCCTGAAAGGTATCCACTTAGCTCAGCACTCTTGCCATCCTCACTCAGGGCTCTCATCAGCTCAGTGCCTAAAGGTTCCCTTCTCGTTCCCAGAAGTCTACAAGGCTCCAATTAATTTATAGTACACCTCCCGTGCCCTGCTTAATACAAAGCTCACATCCCCAAAAAACAGGTGTTTATATATAGCCAAATGAACTGCAGACCTCCCCCTCACCCCTCCCACCCCTGGTCTCCCAAGGGAAGAATAGTGGGGGAAAATCAGGTCTTAGCCACTGTGACTATGTACTAAGCAAATTCATTCATTAACTGTTTTGGTCCTCAGTTTTCTTATCAGTAAAAAATGATCCCTAAAGTTGCTTTTTCTAGCTCCAGATACTATAATATTCCTATATGGTTGAGGTACTTTCCAGGTCTAAGACTTATTTTACCCATCCTAACTAGGGGAAGAGGAAAACTATTTTCAACAAGGCCTAGGGCTCCATTCTCCCCCACTCAGAAACAGAAAAGGTGACCATCCCCCACCTTTTTCTTTCAATCAAAGGTAGAGATCAGCCCCCAGGGTTGACCTAACCCAGCCTTAGATAAGGAATGAATTTTAAGAGGAGGTTTAGAGAATGAAGGGAAACAAGGGAAGAGGGATTCAGATGGATCTCTTAGGTAAGGGCAGAAGCTCAAGGTCAAAGGTAGCTAGACCAGAACATGCTAAGGTCATGCCCAGACACAAGTGGAGAGGAGCACTGTACAGAGTACAGGTATACAAACGTCTCTATGTCCCTGTAAGCAGGATGCTTAGGAGGACAACTCAGCCAGGGTCCTTCTGTTTCTAGACAGGACTGGGGAAGGAGATCTACCTTGTTTTTATAGGATCGTACAAATCCTGCTTTAAAGGACCATATAAATCTTACTGCCTATCAAGAAGCTACACATCTCATTGGTGATCTAACCTCTCTTCCTCCTGCTGCAACACATACATCCCTTCTCTCCACACTAAGGCAGCAGGAATGGAAGACAGCATGCCCTCCTCTCTCTTGCAATGCAGACCTTCAGTCAGCTTCTCCCACTTCCAGGTCCCAGGAGCTCCAGTTGCCATACAAGGCCAAGGTCCCCCATATGGGGATTGCCAAGGCTGGAGGAATCCAGGAGAAAATGAGGGAAGAAAGTGGACCTCAGCAACCCCTAAATGTTGAGTGGAGCAGGGTAGGCAGACACAGGCCACAGGAACCAGAAAACAAACCAATCCAAGGATAAAAACCTACTTCCCCACAGCCAGTCAGCCAGCTCTGGGGGCTGATTAGAGGCTGGAGCTCCAAATTAGAACCAGGACCTACACCTATACAGAGGGCAGACCAGCGCATATCAGACTGCTGGTGTTTGGGAAGGATTCTCTCTAGGGTGTGATCTCACTCTTTCCCATGATGGTCCCTTTCCCAGTTCCTAGAGAAGAAGCATTACCCAGGGCTGGAGACAGTTACAAATGCTTAGCCCTCCTCCTTTGTACTTTGTGTCAGCTTCCCTCCCTAGCCCATAGCCCTGGGCCAAGGTCACCTCAGGCTCCAAGGATAGAGGGGCCTAGGGGCTCCGCAATCCCAAAATAACCTAGGAGGGGGCTACACAGACTCAGAGTGGACAGAAAGAGGTCACAGGGGGCGTGGAGGGTCATGCGTGGAAAGCCTAGGCCAAAGGGTGGGGCTGCCCTCCAGCCTGACTTGTACAGTGACCCCTAGGGCAGGGGAGTGGGGATTTTAAGGTGAGGCTAAAGCCAGCAGGGACCCCTGGGAGGAAAGGCAGGGTGGAGTAGGGGCCCCACGGGGCACAGGGAATCGACCCTGGGGAGGGAGAGAATGGGGGTCCGGGGAAGGGGGTAGTTGGGGCAGGGGCTGTTACTCTTGACAGGGTCCAGGACTAGCCGCATCCTTGGAGGAATGGATCGGACCAGCGCTGCAGGGCGGGGACCCCAGGCCGGGGGCCGGGCTACAGAGCAGGGACACGCTGCCTGGCCCGGCTCGGGCTGCAGGGCGGGGAGCGGGGACACGGTGCCCAGCCCGGCCCGGGCTGCAGGGCGGGGAGCGGGGACACGGTGCCCAGCCCGGC
>NW_020952097.1:1427612-1661626 GCF_900497805.2 Vombatus ursinus
GGCCCGGGCTGCAGGGCGGGGAGCGGGGACACGGTGCCCAGCCCGGCGCGGGCTGCAGCGCAGGCACCCCGGAGCAGCGCCAGAGCCGCGCTGCGAGCCCGCCGGGCCAATGCCGGGCCAGGCCGCGCGCCCGGCGCTGTGACCTTCAGGCGGCCGCGCCGGGACTGCCGGGCTGGGCGCCCGGACGGGGCTAGGAGGGAAGGGGGCGGTGCGCGCTCACCTGAGGCAGCCGCAGCACGAGAGTCCCGGGCCTAGCGCCGCCCAGCAGGACCCGGCCGTGGGCGCGCGGTAGCCCCAGCGCTGACAAGCGCCCCACAGCCCCGGACGCCGCCATCTCGGGCCTTCTCAACAACGCCGCCACCGCCGTCCCGTGAGCCCACGCGGCCCCGGCCGAAGAAAGGCAGCCTCGCGAGAGCCGCGCCGCCGAGCTCGGGCCCCCGCAACGGGGCGGGGCCTCAACCAGCAGGGCAGGGGCCGGACGGCCCAACCCCATCGCTATAGGGTGAGGATGGTAGCAAGTGGGGGCGGGGAGTCAGGGTCCTGAAGAAGTGCGCCTGCGCAAGGAGTAAGGCCTCAAAGGTTGTATAAGGGGAATGGAACCTCGAGCGCCGCTACCGCCAGAGGGAGATGCAGGAGGGAGCACCGCCCACCGCTCCGTTTCCATGGAAATAGAGGGATGGTGAATGGACCTCTTCTGTTGTCATAGAAACGGGCATCTTTTTCTCAGCATATGGAAATGTGGTAGTACCTGCCTTCCTCAGACCACAGAAATAAAATAAGGATGAGAGGGCCCCTGGAGAACATCTAGTCCAATCCCTACCTAAGCAGGAATTGCCCCTCCAGCATCCTCAAGGAATGAACAGAAAATAATAAGATGACATTTCCATAGAACCTCACCCTTCTGCGGAGTTTGACATTATTGATCACGGTTTTTTTTCTTCTTGGATACTCTCTTTCTTTGGGTTTTCATGGAACTTCTCTCTCTCAGTTCTCCCATCTATTTAACTGCTCCTTCTTGGTTTCTTTCTGTAATTCATCTTCAAAGTCACCCCCAAAATCCTGTCTGTCCTCTCATCTTCACGCTCTCACTTGGTGACTTCATCAACTCTTATGAGTTCAATTACTATCTCTATGCCTATGTTTTCCATATCTATATTTCCATCTCATTTTCTCCTGAGCTCCAGCCTCACATCACCATTTGCCTGTTTCAATTTGGATTTCTCATAAGTATCTCAAACTCAACATGTCTAGACCATTACTCATTTTTCCACTCAAATCCACCCTTATTTCTGTCAAGGGCATCACCATACTTCCAGTCACCTGTGTTTGAAACTTTGCTGCTATCTTTGATTCCTCACTCTCTTTCATCCCACATATCTAATCAGTTTCCAAATCTTGGGGTTTTTTTTTTCCCTCCATGACCTCTCTCAGCAGTGGAATGAGCTTTGGTTCTGGAGTAAGAAGGCCCAGGTTTAAATCTTGCTTCTAATGCTTGCTATCTGTGTGACCATGACTGAGTCATTTAACTTCCCTGGGCTTCAGTTTCCACATCTATAAAAAGAGAGGGTTGGACTAGAGGGCTTCTGAAGTTCCTTCCATCTCTAAATCTATGGTCCTGTATTCCTCCCTCTCCAGTGACACAGTCACTACCATAGTTCATACCCTCATCACCCCTCACCTGGACACCTATTCTAATAGTCTCCTATTTGGTCTCCCAATCTCAAGCCTCTTCTCAACTCAATCTATCCTTCATATAGCTGCCAAAATAGTTTTTCTGAAGTGAAGATCTGATCACATCACCTCCCTATCCATTATTGCTAGGATCAAATATGAACTCCTCTGACATTTAAATGTCTTCACAGATTAATTGCTCATGGGTTGTTGTGTTTGTCTTTCATTCTCAAAGAGGACCATAACATCTGGGAGCTGATGACATGACTTGCAATTGACTTTGATTTGAGTGAGGGAGGGCTGTACAAGGTCACCAGCCTCACTTTCTCTTCAAGAGCCATCTGGGTCCAGTGGCCAGATATTCTTCAGGATGACTGGTGATGGCCCAGGATGCAATGGGAGACCCTGGCCCTTTTAAGCTAAGGTCTTTTCAGGTTCTCACTTTGAGTGAGGTAATGCCCATTCTGTGAATAGGCCTCTTTAAGAAGTGAGTCAAGGTACGGCTTCTTTCGTTGGAAAAAAAAATCAAACTGGGAGGGGAAGACCCTCAGGGTTGCTGGCCAAAAGAGAAACAATTACTATTTACATTCACTGGAGGGCCCAAAAAACATCCATCAAGTGGTACTTGGGCAGGGACCTATTGTTGTCTAATCTTTGAACTCCAGAGTGAATTGGTTTTAAGGCTTGATCTTTTAAGAAATCTAGCCAGTAAATCCCAGAGAGGAGAAGGAAAAGGAAAGGTAGAGAGAGAGGGAGAGAGGATGAAGAACTGAGTTACCCAACTGGAAGTAGCCAGCTGGGTCCCTATTCAGGCAGCTCTGTACTACTCACAGGTTGTGTTTGTCCAGGCTGAGTCAATATAAAAATGACAGTTCTACCTAAATTAATTTACTTATTTATTCTGCCATATCAATCAAACTAGCAAAAAAATGTTTTATATTATGAGGTCTAGAGGTTTAGGGACCCCGAGATCATGACACGCGGGTCCTGCCCGAAAGAATTCTACCCAAGCCTTCTTTCAGCCAAAGACGAGAGAAGGATCAGTAATGTCAAAGGCTGCAGAGAGGTCATGGAGAATGAGGAATGAGGAAAGATCATTGGATTTGGCAACTAAGAGGGATCATAAGTAACTTTAGAGAGAGAAGTTTTGGTGGAATGACAAGGTCAGAAGCCTGATTATAAGAGGTTAAGAAAAGAGTGAGAGAAAAGAAAATGGAGGCACCTCTTTTAGAAGGCCTTTTTAAGGAGTCTAGCTAGGTACAAAGGGCAAAAGAGATATAGGACAATAATGAGGATGAAGAATCAAGCCAGGATTTTTTCAGGATGGGTGAAACATGGGCATGTTTGTAGGTAACAGGGAATGAGCCAGTAGAAGGGGTGGGTGGGGGAGATTGAAAATAAGCAATAAAGTGGGTATGACAGATGGGGCAATCTGTTGGAGGAGAAGGAATGGAATAGGATAGCTTGAACAAGTAGGGGTTAACATGGGTAAGGAGTAAAGCCACTTAATCATGGGAGACTGAGGTGAAAGAGAAGATGGTGGCATAAGGCATCTGAGTGACAGGAGATGAGAAAGAGGGAGGAAGAGGTCAATGGCCTTAATTTTTTAATGTAAAATATGAGGCAAGGATCTCAGCTGAGAGAGTAGGGGAAAGAAGAGCCATGAGAGATTTGAGGAGGGATGAAAAAGTTTAGAAGAGCTGCTGTGTAGAGAGGGATATAGTGAGTTGATAAGGGAAGTATAGTAGGATTGCCTAGCAGCAGTGAGGGCCCAGTTGAAGTTGTGCAACGTAAATTTGTAGTGGGACACAAAACAGTTGTTCAATTTTCTCCATTTCTGTTCAGCAGCACGTGTGTTGGGCAAAGGGAGAGAATGGTGGGGGTGATCAAAGGCTGAGGCATGGTGTAATTAGTGATATGATAAGGAATTTAAGAGAAGAAGACAGAGTAGAGTTGAATTGGTTTAGCAAGAGATCAAGATGGGGAGAAGAGGAGAGAATGGCTAGTGCAAAGGAGATGGCCTAGGAAAGAATTAAGCAGTCAAGGGATTTGATGTCATGGTACAGCTGAAGAGGTGGGTTTTGTAAGGGAAGGCAGAAGAGGTGAAAAACAAGTAGATTATGTTTAAATAAGGGGATTTCAGAATTCTTGAACATAGAGGTGGGATACTTGTGGGTGATGGAAGATGAAGGATATGACCATCTTTGTGTGTGGCTAAGAAACAGTGGAAGAGTAGCTCATGGGAAATGAATAGGATGAGGGTGCTGAAGTCTCTCAGTATGAGGCCAGGAGTTGAGGAAGAGAGAAGAATTTTGAACCAGGAGCCAAACTCATTGAGTAAGGAAAAGGAGTGACCGGGGGGTTTGTAGACAATAGCTACCAAGTTTTGATTTCATGGCACACTGTATATGAATAGTGGGAACTTCAAAGAAGAATGATTACTGAGTGATAGAGGTAGGGGTAGAACCTGAAAGTGGCAATAGGGAGCAAGAAGTATTCCTGACTCCATCTAGTGAAAGAAAGAATGAATGAAGGTGCAATCAGTGCGGAAAGGGGGTGGGAGGAGGCTATGTTATCAGCAGGGAGGTAGGTTTCAGTACGACCTGGTAGATGGAAGGAGTGGGTGAGGAAAAGACTTAAGATGAAGGGAAATTGTAGTGGCTATGTGGTGCAGTGGATAGAGCACCGGCCCTGAAGTCAGGAGTACCTGAGTTCAAATGCGGCCTCAGACCAAACACTTGACACTTACTAGCTGTGTGACCCTGGGCAAGTCACTTAACCCCAATTGCCTTTAAAAAAAAAAAAAGAAAAAATTAAAAGATGAAGGGAAATTGTTGCCTATGGAATAGGTACTCCAGAGGGCACAGCGGATGGGCTGGGTGAAGTTAGGTTGAAATTTTTGTGGGGAGGAGAGGATTGAAAGGGATGGGAATGAGGAATTGAGTGCTGTGGATGGAGAATGGGATTTAGATGGTGATCTACAGGAATTCAGAGTCATGGGGATATAAAGGATATAGCCAGGTGTGAGAATGTTCATCTTCTACCCAATGGAAGTTACAGATTGGGCTGGAGTCAAGTACAGTATGAAATGGGAGGCAGATGGAGGGGGGGGCGCTGCTTCAAAACTTTTCACCCCCCCAAAGGCTAGAGATTAGGAAGGAAAAAGGCACAGTTGGGAATGGGAGTCAAACTGGCGAAGCAGGAGAAAGAATTTCTATTTCTCATCAGTTTTCCTCTTCCTCTTCCTTCAAGAGACAGGTGTAGCAGGAGATGGAAGACCTAAAGTAAAAGGGGAAGTTGTTCTTTCCATTAGAGGTTCTCCACATCCCAGTTGGGAGATTGGGCTGGGAGTAAGAGGTGGAAGTTGCCTTATGGTGCCATAGATGGGAGTGGTTGCTTTGGGGCAGATGGAAGATGCCTGGCCTAACCTCTTGTGCCTTCACTCAGGGGACACACTGCTCCCAGCAAGAGATGGAAAGCAGAAGACATTCCTGCAGTCTGAGGTTTTCTCACCTGAGGAGGCTGGCAATGGGACTGCAGCAGGAAGTATTAAACTCTCTGAACAGGGAGGAGTCCTTTGGGGTCATGGGAAGATGCCCGGCCTGGCCTTTTGCATCCCTCTCTTAGGGGACACATTGAATCCAGCAGGAGATGGAAGGCACTAGGCATTAGGGATGGGCTGAAGATACCACCAATAGGTCTATATTCCAAAGAGATCAAAGAAAGAGGAACAGGATTCATATATACAAGAAAATATTTATAGAGGCTCTTTTTGTGGGAGCAAAGTAGCTGAAACTGAGGGAGTGCCCATCAACTGGGAGATGGCCAAACAAATTGTGGTATATAAATGTGATTGAATACTACTGTGCTGTAAGAAATGATGAAAGGGATGGTTTCTAAAGAACTCGGGAAGATTTGTATGAACTGTTGCAAAGTGAAGTAAGCAGAACAGAACAGTTTATACAATAACAACAATATTGTAAGGACAGTTGACTTAGAAAGACTTAGGAACTCTGATCACACAATGACCAACCATAATTTCAAAAGACTCGGTGAAATATGCTACCCACCTCCAGATAGAGAACTAACGGATTCAGAGTGCAGACTGAGGCATGTTTTTTTAGATGTGACTAATAGAAATTTGCTTGGCTTGACTTTACATGTTCATAACAGGTTTTGTTTTTCTTGCTTTCTCAATGGGGAGAGGGGAGGGAGAGAACTTGTAGTTGAAAATAAAATAAAATGTAATTTTAAAAAAGAAGAAAAAGGAAATACATATGCTCCATACCCATCTGTAAATTTAAGGCCCATGTAATTAGGGGGTACTACAAAAAGTCAGGACATTAGCAGGGTAGTACAGGTTTGTAGAAAGAAATATATCATTTACAGCAGAGGTGTCAAACTCTTGCTACTCCCCATGTGCAGTCTAAACCAGATTAAAATATAATTGGGAAATGTTTAACAAAATTAATAAAAATTTAATACAACATTGTTGTTGTTCGGTCATAAACCACTCTTAATGACCATATTTGGGGTTTTCTTGGCAAAGATTCTAGAGTGGTTTGCCATTTCCTTCTCTAGCTCATTTTACAGATGAGGAAACTGAGGCAAACAGGGTTAAGTGACTTGCCCAGGATCACACAACTAGTAAGTGTCTGAGGCTGGATTTGAACTTGGGTACTCCTGACTGCAGGCCCAGCACTCTATCCACTGCACTATCCAGCTGCTCCCTAAATGCATTTACTGAAGTGAAATTGAATGAAATAGAATACAATGTTAAAATTCCAGAGGTAAAGCCACTCCTGGTAGAACCCAAAATCATAGTTCATCCATACATATTTTATTTTATTTAAAAAACATTTAATTTTTTAAAAAATTAATTAATTTATTTTTAGTTTTCAACATTCACTTCCATAAGATTTTGAGTACCAAAATTTCTTCCCTTCCTTCCCCTCCCTCCACCCCAAGAGGGCATGCAATCTGATATAGGCTCTATATATACATTCATATTAAATATATTTTCACGTCGGTCATGTTGTAAAGAAGAATTAGAACCAATGGAAGGAACCAGGAGAAAAAAGAAACAAACAAACAAACAAAAAAGAGAGCAAATAGTGTACTTCGATCTGCATTCAGTCTCTATAGTTCTTTTAGTAGCATTTTCCATCATGAGTCTTTTGGAGTTGTCTTAGATTCTTGCATTGCTAAGAAGAGGTAAGTCTATCAAAGTTAGTCATTGCACAATGTTGCTGTTACTGTATACAGTGTTCTCCCAGTTCTGCTCACTTCATTCAGCATCAGTTCATTTAAGTACAGCCATAAAACTGTGCATACTCTTTGACCCAGCAATACCACTTCTAGGTCTGTATCCCAAAGAGATCATAAAAATGGGAAAAGGACCCAGATGTACAAAAATTTGTATAGCAGCTCTTTTTGTAGTGGCAAAGAATTGGAAATGGAGGAGATGCCCATCAATTGGGGAATGGCTGCACAAGTTGTGGTGTGTGAGTGTAATGGAATACTATTGTTCCATAAGAGATGATGAGCAGGCATTCTTCATAAAAATATTTTTATGTGACTTATGGAGTTCTATCCCACAAAAGGCTCTGACTCATACAGAACCTAGATTTCTGGGGGCTGCCTGCCCCCTAAAGGAGAAAAAACAGCCTTTTCTTGTTCTCCCTCCCAAAGTAGAAGTCTAAATGAAGTTTAGAAATTTTAGTCATGGCTTATGTCTAAGGTTCTCCCCAAAAGGACTAACAGGATCCCTTCTAGTAAAGGAGTCCCATGTACAAAGTCCCATGTAGTTTTAAGACAGCTATTTAAAACAATTTTGTTAAAACTAATAACTTAGATGAAATGGATGAATATTTATAAAATATATATAAATATAAAATATTTATAAAAATATAAAATATATAGATTAAGAGAACAAGATTACTTAAATAATCCCGTGTCAGAAAAATAGGTTGAACAAGCCATAATTGAATTACCAAAGGGAAGAAAATTCAGAAACAATTGGATTTATAAGTGAGTTCTATCAAACAGTCAAAGAATAATTCATTCTAATATTATATAAACTGTTTGCAAAAACAGGAAAAGAAGACATGGGAAACTTGGCTCTAAGGTCAGCACTCTCTTAGTTTAGGCTCAATTTTGGGAAAAAATAAGGTACTTATAACTTATCAAACATTTAACAAAAGGAGGTCTACTTTTGCCTAACATAGCAAGGATATGCAACAGGGATACAGTGGCACTTATCTTCAGCTTTGATAGATATGGCCTCCTTTATCTCCTTAAGGAACACACCTGAGCCATAGGTCATCAGGGTATGGTAACTTCAGTGGTCTTAGGCACTCATCAAGTCTGAGAAGCCTAAACTTCATATGGCTGGGCTTTTTTTTTTTTATGCCCCTAGATGACTGGGAAGCTGTATCAGGGAAACCAAGGCCAAATAGGTCCTAGGAGCAGCTTTGTCTTCCTTTAGCTAAAGCATCCCTATGTTGTGAGTGGGAGGAAAAAAGTTGCGTCAGGGAAACACTGGTCTTTTCACAGAAGGGATCCTACCAAACTCCTGCTATTATACAAATATGGTCGACACAAACCAGGAAGAGACAAAGCAGAGAAAGAAATCTATAGAACATTATCTCTAATGGTTATCAACAAAACTTTTAAATGAAATATTAGCAAAGAGGATATAACAACATATTTAAAAGATTATACATGAGGGCAGAGTGAAGATGGGGTGGTGGGGGAAACAGGGACTCACCTGAGCTCTCATAGATCCCCTTCAAGCCACTTTAAATAACACTTCAAAATGAATTCTGAAGTGGCAGAACCCACAAAAGGACAGGATGAAACAATTTTCCAACCCAATTTTCCAAGATAACTTAGAAGGTTGGCAGGAAAGGCCTGTCACACCAGGGTGAGAGTAGAGCACACTCCAGCATAGGCCAGGCCCCAACAAACCAGCAGTAGGCCTTGAGTGGGTGTGGGGAAGTGGGGAGGTAGGGGGAGGGGGGTGACTGAATCAATGGTGGCAGCAATGGCTCACAGAGCTCTCAGCCCACAGATAGTAAGGGGATCAGACAACTGGTCAGAAGGAGATTACAGGAATCCCTTTATTGGCACTAGGTGAAGGACTCTGTTGCTTTGCCCATCTATAGATCTGAGTTGCAGTCCTAGGTCACAGTCCCAGGGTGAGGATAAGCACTAGCACACCAGAGCTTGCAGCCACAGGGGAGTAAGGACCCTGGTTACAGTTCCAAGGCTAAAAAATTGTCACTCATAGACTAGAGCACAGGCCAGAAGAGCAGTAACTACACCTCTCCTTGGATCATACCACTTTGGAAGAACTGAAAACTTACAGACCCCAGAACTAGTTCTGAGAGCCATAGCAAGAAAGATCTAAAACTTATTTAGGACTATGCCCCCTCCACCCCAGGAGCAGGGCCCCACTCTAACATAAAGCTAAAAGTCAAGAAATAGGCTAGAAAAATGAGCAAATAACAACAACAAGAAGAAACTGACCACAGAAAGTTACTATGGTGACAGGGAAGATCAAAACATAAACTCAGAAGAAGACAATAAAGTCAAAACTGCTACATCCAAAGCCTCAAAGAAAAATGTGAATTGGTCTCAAGCAAAAAAAAAAAAAAATTTCCTGAAAGAACTTTAAAAATCAAATAAGAGAGGTAGAGAAAAATTGGGAAAAGAAATGAGTGATACAAGAACACAATGAAAAGAGTCAACAGCTTAGTAAAGGAGGCACAAAAATGCTGAAGAAAATAACACCTTAAAAAACATAATTGATCAAATGGAAAAAAAGGTACAAAAGCTCACTGAAGAAAATAATTCCTTAAAAATTAGAATGGGCAAATGAAAGCTAATGACTCCATGAGACAACAAGAAACAATAAAACAAAATCAAAAGAATAAAAAAAGAAATGGAAGAAAATGTGAAATATCTCATTGGAAAAACATTTGACCTGGAAAATAGATTTAGGAGAGATAGTTTAAGAATTACTGGACTATCTGAAAGCCATGATCAAAAAAGAGCCTACACATCATTTTTCAAGAAATTATCAAGGAAAACTGTCCTGATACCCTAGAACCAGAGCGTAAAATAGAAATGGAAAGAATCCACAACTCACCTGAAGGAAATCCCAAAATGAAGACTCCCAGAAACATTATAGTAAAATTCCAGAGCTCCCAGGTCAAGGAGAAAATATTGCAAGCAGCCAGAGAAAAACTTCAAATTTCATGAAGCCACAATCAGGATCAGGATTTAGCAGCTTCTCTGTTAAAGGATTGGAATATGATATTCCAGAAGGCAAAGGAGCTAGGATCACAACCAAGAATCACATACCTAGCAAAACTGAGTATAATCCTTCAAGTGAAAAAATGTATATTCAATGAAATAGAGGACTTTCAAGCATTCCTGATGAAAAGACCATAGCTGAACAGAAAATTTGACTTTCAAATACAAGACTCAAGAAGCATAAAAAGGTAAATAGGAAAGAGAAATAATAAGGGATTCAATAAGATTAAACTGTTTATATTCCTACATAGGAAAACAATACTTGTAACTCCTAAGGACTTTCTCATTGTTAGGGCAGGTGAAAGGAATATACATAAATAGAGGACACAGATGTGAATTGAACATGATGAAATGATATCTAAAAAAAGAAAATTAAGGGATTTGAAAGAAGAATGTATTAGGAGAGGGGGAAATGGAGAGTCAGAATGGATTAAATTATCTTACATAAAAGAGACCCAAAAGAGCTTTTACAGTGGAGGGGAAGATATGGGATATGGGGGAGTGGGCAGAGCACTTGAACCTTACTATCATCAGAATTGGTCCAAAGAGGGAATAATATACACACTCAGTTAGGTATAGAAATCTATGTTATCCTGTAGGAGAGTAGTGGGGGAAGGAGATAACAGAGGGGAGGGGCCAGGGCTGATAAAAGGGAGGGTAGATTGGGGGAAATGGTAGTCAGACACAAAACATTTTTGAGTATGGACAGAGTGAAAGGAGAGAAAGAGTAGGATAAATGAGGAGGGGGAAATAGGGTGGAGGGAAATACACAGTAATCATAACTGTAAAAAAATTTACAGCAAATTTCTCTGATAAAGGCCTCATTTCTCAAATATATAGAGAGCTAACTGATTCAAATTTATAAAAATAAGAGCCATTCTCCAATTGACAAATGGTCAAAGGGTATGAACAGGCAGTTTTTAGACAAAGTAATCAAAGCTATCTATAGTCATATAAAAATGCTCTAAATCACTGATTAGAGAAATGCAAATTAATAACTCTTGAGGTTCCATCCCACACCTATCAGACTGACTAACACAGGAGTGGGGAACCTATAGCCTTGAGGCCACATGTGGCCCTCTAGGTCCTCAAGTGTGGCCGTTTGACTGAATCCAAACTTCAAAGAACAAATCCTTTTCAATATGACAGAAAAGGAAAATGACAAATGTTGGAGGGGATATGGGAAAATTGAGACAGTAATGCATTGTTGGAGTTGTGAACTGATCCATCCAACCATTCTGGAGAATGATTTGGAACTATGCCCAAAGGACTTTAAAACCATTCATTCTCTTTGACCCAGCAATACCACTATTAGGTCATTATCCCAAAGAGATAAAAAACAAAAAGGAAAAAGATTTATATTCCAAAAATATTTATAGCAGCTCTTTTTGTGGTGGCAAAGAATTGGAAATTGAGGGGATGCCCATCAACTTGGGAATGGCTGAACAAGTTGTTATTATTGTGATGAAATACTATTGTGCTTTAAGAAATGACGAGTAGGATGCTTTCAGAAAAACCTGAAAAGACTTATATGAACTGATGAAGTAAAGTGAGCAGAACCAGGAGAACATTGTACATAGTAACAGCAATATTGTGCAATGATCAGCTGTGAATGACTTAGCTATTCCCAGCAATACAAAGATCCAAGACAATTCTGAAGAACCTAGGAAGAAAAATGCTATCCATCTCCAAAGAAAGAACTGATGGAGTCTGAATGCAGATCAAAGCATCTGCTTTTTATTTTCTTTCTTTTTATTTTTTGTCTGTGTTTTCTTTCATAACAAGACTAATATGGAAATATGTTTTGCATGACTGTACATATATAGCCTATATCAAATTGCTTGCTTTCTCAGTGAGGGGAAAGGAAAAGAAAACAGGGAGAGAATTTGGAATTCAAAAATTTAAAAAACAAATGTTAAAATTTTTTTATATGTAATTGGGGAAAAATAAAATATCAAATAAATATATTTTTTAAAAAAGAAAAAAAGATTATGCAATAAGATCAGGTTGGATTTATACCAGAAATGAAAGATTGGTTCAATATAGGGAAAAATTATAAACATAATAGACCATATTAATAATAAGCCAATAAAAATACATGATTATTTCAATAGCTGCTCAAAAGGTTGGTTTTTTTTTACAAAATTCAATGTATATTTCTACTAAAATTCTAAAAAGCACATGAATATATGAACTTTTCTAAAATCAAGGACCAACATTTCTGTGTAATAACAATGAAACCCAAAAAGAAAAGCTAGAAAAAGAAATTTGATTCAGAATCACTACAGAACACATAAAATATTTGGGAGTGTACCTACCATGACAAAGATAGGAACTACATGAAGATAACTATAATGCACTCCTTATAGAAATAAAGACAGACCTAAATAATTGGAGAAATAGTAATTACTCATTATTAAGCTGTATCAATATAGTAAAAATGACAATACTATTTAAATTAATTTATTATCCAGTGTCATGTAAACCAAACTATAAAATAAGGGATTATTTTATAGAGATAGAAAAACTAATTAAACTCATCCAGAAGAGGAAAAAGGTAAAAAAATTCAGGGGAAATAATGGGGAAAAGGAGTTCTATACTAGATCTCAAACTGCACTACAAAGTACTACAAAGTGGTAATGGGTAAAAAATAGAGAGGTTGCTCAGTGCAACAACTTAGGGATGCAACATACAGAAGTAAACAAATGTTGTATAAGATGGATGTTTGGTAGCTATCTAATATATAGATATAGATGTATCTAACATATGTATATGTGTGTACATATATTTCTATATAAACATATACATATATATTCTACACACACACACACACACACACACACACACACAAACCCCATGTGCCACACATATAGATATTTGATCTGAGCTCTGACCCTTGGTGTGCTAGAGCTGGCTCACACTTGCTCACACTAGAAAAGATTATTAAAGTTTCAGAAATTTTGCCATCTGGCAACAACCAGCCAGTGTATAGTTCACTTAGCTCCTGCACTGGAAATGTTATATGTTGTTTTAGAAGAATTGGTGTCAACTCCATCAGAGTATATTTTTAATGTTATTGTTTATTTTAAATGATTGGGCTTTAATAAAAATATTTGAAAGCAAAATAAATTGCATTTTGTTCTGATAGTGCTAATGCAATGCTGGGAGAAATATATGGAGTAGCTACAAAGTTGTCAGAAAACTTTCCTAAAACACTGTTTAAACCATCAATTGCAATGATCACTTGGCAATTCAATATCTAAAATAAAATAAGTAGATAATTTAAAAATATTTATGGATACATTTTATTTTATTTATCACCAATATAATAAAAATCAAACTCAGCTAGAAACTAAAGTACTGGAAATCACTAAAATTGGCCCAATATTGGGACCAAGATGGGCAGCAAGTAGTTTATGAGACACTGCTGCTGGAGAGAGAGAGAGAGAGACAGACAGACAGACAGATAGACAGAGACAGAGAGACAAACAGAGATAGAGAGACAGACAGAGAGACAGAAAGGCAGAGAGACAGAGTCAGAGAGAGTCTCAGAACTCACCCAGGGAAATTCCCTGAAGTCTGGGATAGAGACATGATAGAGCCTGCCAGCTCCTCTCAAGCTGTTTCATTCCCAGAGTCTTTCTCTTCCTTTAACAGCTAGAAGAGAAGTTGGAATCATGCATCATCTCTCTTGAAGCTGGAGGACTGAAGAGCCTGGATCTGTTTTCTTTCCCACTCCCACCAACTCTGTTTGCCCCCCATGCAGGCACTGGGCATTGCTTAGTTAGTCTCCACCAATGAAGAAAGAGCCCTATATAACTGGCCCTTTGAGCCAAAGATTACGTCAATTTTAATGACAATAAATTTATTAGGAAAAGACTTAGCATATTGGGATGTAACTCTCATATGTTGGTTATGGATACAAAACTTGCAAAAATCAAGGAGAGCATTCTATGAGACTTCATGGAATTTACAACAAAAAGTATTATATAGTTTATTATTACTTGTAAATATGGTGCTATATGCCCTTCATATAAGTAAAATATATAATAAACTTGTGTACATATATGTATGTATATATTTATACATACACACACATACTCCTCCCCACTCTTCCCCTCTACCCCTAGAGAGCTGGTTGTCAAACATTTATCAGCACACAATTGGATCTGGCTCACCTAGTCTCCAAAGGAAATTGTTATTTGAGCTTTTGTAGGCAGCAAGAAGAGGTCCATTACTGGGTGTTAATATCTTCACTTATCTCTCTCCAAGAGTGCAACAGACAAGAATTATACCTACCATATAGTCTAAAGGTATTACAGACATTCTGAATAAAAGGCCCTTTCCCTGGTCACTCTTAAGGACATGGTAATACTTAGCTTACTCTTGACAGTTTAACTCCCTCCCACCAAATGCTTCATGCACAAAAAACAGTCAGGTATAGGTAGTAAACGTCTTTATTAAAGTAAGTAATACACAAAAATCAGATAGAATGATAGAATGTATAAATGCTAGAATGTACAATCTGAGTGAGACAAGATCTCAGCTCAGAAAGATCTCATAGAAGGAAGATTTGGGTATATGTGTGAATATATCTATACCTATATCATCTACATATATAGATATTTGTTATATATAATTTGTTGTTCAGTCATTTCAGTCTTATCCAACTCTTCATGGTCCCCTTTGGGGTTTTCTTGGCAAATATACTTATCAGTCTCTGAAGTTACAGGCACTGTGAATCAAGAGATGTAAGCTTCCCCACATTCCTGTAGCTCTGGGGAGATATCCAGTCCGCCATTCAAAAGTTCACATTGACCTCTCTATCACATTCTGAAGTATCTCCACTTTACATGGTATCCCAGGTCAGAGTTTTCTCAGCCAGCACAGTGAATGATAAACCTAAAGACCCCAAGAACTGGGGTAAATATTCACTATTTGATAAAAATTGCCAGGAAAACTGGAAAGCATTCTGGAAGAAATTAGGTATAGGCCAATAACATGTCCCATATGCCAAAATAAGGTCCAAATGGATATGACTTAGATATAAAAGGTCACACCATAAACAAATTAGAGGAGCAAGAAAGAACATATCTTTTGTAAATACGGATAGGGAAAGAGTTCATGACTAAACAAGGATTGTTAAGGGTTTTTTTGAAGTTCATTTTTTTTTTTTTGGTGAGGCGATCAGGGTTAAGTGACTTGCCTAGGGTCACACAGCTAGTAAGTGTTAAGTGTCTGAGGTCGGATTTGAACTTTTGTCCAAGGGCTTTTCTTGGCAAATATACTAGAGTGGTTTGCCACTTCTTTCTTCAGTGTGTTCCCATTTTTACAAATGAGGAACTGAGGCAAATAGGGGTAAAGTGACTTGCCCAGGGTCACACAACTAGTAAGTGTCTGAAGTCAGATTTGAACTCAGATCTTCCTGACTCTAGGCCTAGTGCTTCATCTATTGCACCACCTAGCTGACCTCCAAACAAAGGATAGAGAGGATCAAAGAAGACATCATGTACCCAAAGGTTTAATAGTGTATATCCTTTGACCTAGCAATGCCACTAATAATCTATTCTCCAAAGAGATGAAAGAAAGAAGAAAAAAAACCCATATGTATAGGAAATGTTTACAGCAATTCTTTTCATGATGGCAAAAGGTGGTGGAAATTGAGAGCGTGCTCATCAATTGGAGAATGACAACAAATTATGGTATATGAATGTGATAGAATATTATTTGCTGCAAGAAATGATGAAGGGGATGGTTTCAGAAAGACCTGGGAAGAGCTATATAAACTGATGCAAAGTGAAATGAGCAGAATCATGAGAACAATAACAACAACACTGAAAAGACAAACAACACTGAAAGACTTGGAAACTGATTCCAGAGGACTCTTGATGCAACATGTTACCTACCTCCTGACCTAGAGACTGCATATTGAGAGACATTTTAGGGTGTGGAGGTGGAGAATGGCGAATATAGGAATTTCTATTGCTTGACATACATGTTTGAATGGGGTTTTTGCTTTTCTTTCTTTCTCAAATGAGGTGGGGGTAGGCTGGAAGGGAGAAAAAGTGGACTTTCACTGATTGAAAAAAATTAATTTAAAAAAATGCACAGGAAGAGAACAAAAGGAATTTCTGAAGAAAACATAGATAAGCAAGACAACTTTGAAAGCAAATTGTTTAATTTGTTGTGTACTTTTCCAACAAGCAAATTGTGCATAACAGAGATTTCAGAAATAATGCTCTTTTCCCATTCTAATTCTTAATATAAATAGGTACTCTTTTGGGAGGGTGTTTATTAAATTCAGAATGAAAAAAATGGAAAAGAGATAAAATGGACAATTTCAATTATATAAAATTAGGAAGGTTTTACACAAACAAAACCAATGCAGTTAAAATTAGAAGGTAAAGTTAACTGGGAAAATAATTTATAACAAGTTTCTCTGATATAGGTCTCATACCCAAGATATATAAAAAACTGATTCAAATTTTATATAAAAAGAGCTATTCTCCAATAGATAAATGGTAAAAGGAGAGTTTGAAAATAGACAGTTTTCAAAGGAAGAAATCCAAATCCAAGTTATGAACAAATATGTGAAAAAAAATGTTGCTTCAGATCTCTAATAGAGACATGCAAACTAAAGCAATTCTGAGGTTCCACTTTTAACCCATTGTCAAAGATAACCAAATTGTCAAAGATAACCAAAAAAAGGAAAATGACCATTGCTGGGAAAATAAGGCACACTAATGCACTGTTGGTGGAATTGTGAATGGGTACAACTATTCTGTAAAAATTTACTAATTGGGCATACTTAGTGGGCCTATGCCTCAAAGAGATCAAAGAAAGAGGGAAAGGACCTATACTATACATATATTTATAGCAGCATTTTTTATAGTGGCAAAGAATTGAAAATTAAGGAAGTATCTATTAACTGAGGACTGGCTGAATGAATTGTGGCATATGAATGTAATTAAATATACTATATTTATTATTATTATTATTATTATTATCATTAAATGTACTATAAGAAAGTACGTAAGAAATTTGGGGAGACTTATATGAATTGATGCAGAATGAATTGTTTAGAACTAGGAGAACAATTTATATAATAAAAACAACTTTGTAAAGAAAAATAACTCTTAAAGACTGAAGAACTCTGATCAAGACAATGACCAACTGTAATTTCAAAGGACTCACGATGAAACATGTTATACACCCCTTAGAATGAAAACTACTGGCCTCCAAGTACAAATTGAAGCACATTTTCTTCTGTTTTTTTCTTATTCTTACTTCTTTTTTTTGACATGGCTAATGCAGAAATTTGTTTTGCATATCTATGCATATTTGTAATTGTTTTTATTTTTCTTGCCTTACCAATGGGTGGGGGAGGGAGGGAGGGGGAAGGATAAGGTTCAGAACTGAAAATAAGATAGAATTTTTTAAAAAATGAACTTCAGGGACAGGTAGGTGGCACAGTGGATAGAGTTCTGGCTTTGGAGTCAAGAGGACCTGAGTTCAAATATGACCTCAGACACTTAACACTTACTAGCTGTGTGACCCTAGGCAAGTCACTTAACCCTGATCACCTCACCAAAAAAAAAAATGAACTTCAAAAAAACCCTTAAGAAATCTGATCAATGGAATGACCAACCACAATTCCAGAAGACTGATGGTCCTGAAAGGGATTATGAACTTAAGATGCAAAATGAAGCATACATTTTTATACATAATCAATGTAGACATTTGTTTTGCTTGCATATTTGCTACAGGCTTTTGTTTTCTTTCCTTTTTTCCCCATTTGGAGGTGGGGTGGGGAAAGTGGGAAAGAGGAGGTTAGGAATAAAGTTGCTAAAAGGAAAAAGAAAATGAAAAGAGTCAATGAAGCATTTTCCAAAAATGCACAGACAAGAATAGAAAGAAGGCCAGAAGAAAGCACAGACAAGCAGAACAACTTTCAAAGTTACATGTTGAGTTTATTATATACTTAGAAGAAAAATCCAGCTCTATATTGTCAACCTCTAGAGTTCTGTCTAAGAAAGGCAAACAGAATCAGGTTGTATGTGTGTTTCTTTTTTCTTTTCTGGCTCAGCAATGGGGTTAAGTGACTTGCCCAGGGTCACACAGCTAATAAGCGTCAAGTGTCTGAGGCCAGATTTGAACTCAGGTCCTCCTGATTCCAGGGCCAGTGCTCTATCCATAGCACCACATAGGTGCCCCCGTGTTTATTTCTTTCCAAGTAGGTAGATATGCATATGAATGCATGGGAGTTGCAATCAGAACTGACCTTGCTTCGGGGTTAGGCTGCACAGATTATAAAGCCATGAAACAAGAAGAGCATAACTTAGAATGTGTGGCCTTCTGTTAGCCCAGATTACAATTCCCAGTCAGTAAGGAAGCACCCCTGACTCAGGATGTCTGTGCAAGCTTAATCCAGTCTTGTGATTGCTGACATAGAAGGAGGAATTTGGGAAGAGAGCATCACAAAGGACTCTCTGATTGACCAGTCTAAGTTTTTGGCCTTCTTTGGGTGATGAGGGGCTTAAGTGGGTCTCATGATATAAAGAGTTGCAGTTTCATGTAGGGTCCTATTCTACAGGCAATGCTCATTTTATTTGATGTTGGTTAAGTTCACAATTTCAAAAAGAAAAAAAGAGAAGGAAACATGAGATATAAGCCCCCTTTCTCGTGAGCATTGCTTTGGTAAGTTGTCAGCTCTCTGTTGGACTTAAAATAAGTATAGGTGTTTGGAATAGATGTGGCAGTGGGCAGCAGTGAGCCCATAACAGTGAGAAACTGTGTGCTTGCTTAGGTCCCTTAATGTCTTCGGCCCTTGTATTTCTTCCCCGGGCACAGATTTATAACCAGCAAACAGCAGTTGTGCAACATGGATATTCCTAGTTTTAGTAGCTAAATCATGATTTGAGAGTTCCTGAGTTCCTATGTTGATGCCAGCTTCTTAGTGGGTGGTGCTTCATGAAACTATGCCACTCTCCCCTTTTTTTTTCAAATTTAAAAAGTTTTTAAACTTAACACTCAAGAAAATGAGAATCTCCATATACAAAGTAGAACAGAAAAATATCGTACATAAAATTGTGAATCTTTATCAATATAGCTTTTCCTTTAACTATGTAATAACTTCAACATGTAAGTTCCAAAGGTTATATATGCTTCCTTCTGTACTCTTCTGTACATTTCAAAAAACATATGTCAACAACCCACTTTATTTTATTTTTCTTTTTCAGAGGCAACTTTATCTCTAAACTTACTATGAGACCTACCTTTCTACCCTTCTCCCAAAAGAAATTGAAAAAAAGAAAAGAAAAACAAAACATGTAACAATTATGCATAGTCAAGCAAAACAAACATCCGCATTGGCCATGGTCCAAAAATGTATGTCTCATTCTGCACCTTGATCTTACCTCTCTGTCAGATGCGTAGCATGCTTCATCCACAGTTTTCTTGAAACATGGTTGTTTAGTGCATTGATCAGAGTTCTTAAGTCTTTCAAGGTTGGTTGTTGTTGTTTTTTTGTTTTGTTTTGTTTTGTTTTTTTACATTGTTGCTAATATATACATTATTCTCCTGGTTCTGCTCCTTTCAGTTTGCTCTGCACCTCTTCTCTTGAGTGTTCCCAGATTTCTCTGAAACAGTCCCCCCTTTTTGAATGGCACGGTAATATTACATTATATTTACATACCATAATTTGTTTAGCCACTCCTTAATCAATGGGCAATTGATTAGTTTACAGTTGTTTGTATCATAGTCCAACTGTTCTACTCCTACCTCCATGTCTTTGGCACTTTACATATAGGAAAGTGCAGGGTTGTTGCCTGTCAGGTGTTAATGAGCAGTCTTCTTCCTTTTCTTCCTCTTCTTCCTCTTCCTTTTAAAATTGTGTGCTTGCAAGGGGACTTGGTGATAAATAACAACAACAAAACCAAACTATTTTTCAGTTTCCATATTTTCCACGTGTGGACAACAAGTCAGAGATATAAGAAATCCCCCAAAGTATCTGCCAATACAGATCCTCCAGAACCTTCATGTTATAAGAACTTCTGCTACAAGTTGTTACAACTGCCCTGGGGAGTCTACACAAAAATCAGAAGTGGGGAGCTTGCAAACTGGAAGGAGAGGACGGAGTGAGGGAGATAAGGTCAGGTATGGTTGTTGGGAAAACAAGTCCCACGATTGGCTATCCCCAGGTTGCTATCCATCTTCCCCCTCTCAGACTGGGCAATCACATACCCCTCGAGGTCATGACACCACCCTCTCTCTCACCTTTCGGCCCCCTCCCCCTTCAGTTAGCTAGGTGGCAAGTGGATAGAGAGTCTAGAGTGACGAAGACCTGAATTTAAATCTGGCCTCAGACGCTTAATACCTGTATAACCCTGGGCAAGTTGTCAAACCTATATCTGTCTCAGTTCCTTACCTGCAAAATGGAGAGGATAATAATGGCACCTACCTCTCAGGGTTATTGTGAGGATTAAATGAGATAATATTTGTAAAGCACTTAGCCCAGCACACAGAAGGCACTTAACAAATGTTTCCTCCCTTCCTCCTCTTTTCCTTCCTTCTTTCTTTTTCTCTCTCTCTTTCTCTCTTCCTTCCTTTCTCTTTCTTTCTTCCTCTTTCTTTCTTTCCTTCCTTCCTTCCTTCTTTCTTTCTTTCCCCAGATTACCCTCACTTTGGAGAGCACTGCAAATTGAAAAACTGATTACTCATGTGATAAGGCTGGGAAAACCTGCTCACAGGATACCTCTTCTCAGGCTCCATGCAAGTGCATGTCCACCTGTCCACCTTTGCCATGTGATTTTGTAGGAACTCTGTCAATGTCCTGACTGGGGCCACAAAGTAGGAAAAGATCATTTTTCAGGCCTGTGTTCAGAAAGGAAATAGAAAGCAATCAACCAACAAGTATTTAGTAACTGCCTACTCTGTGCCAGACACTGGGGATACAAAATACAATTCCTCTCCTCCAGGAGCTTACATCCCCCTGGGGGATTCAGTGAGTTCATTGATAAGTAAAGAATCTATACACAAAATAAATGCCATGTAACTAACAACGAGGGAAATCAGAAAGTTCCTTGGCAGGAAGCTACATTTGAGTTGAGTCTTGAAGGGAGTCAGGGGTTCCAAGGAGGGGAAGGTGAGGAGAGAGAAAGAATACTTCAGATATGGATATGGATCCTTCGCAAAGGAATGGAGGAAGGATGTGGAATGCTATGTACAGAGAACAGCACATGTACAGAGAATGTTATGTACAGAGAACTAGTTTGAGTGAATAACAAGCTTTTATTAATTGCCCACTACATGACAGACACTGGGCTAAGTGCTGGGGATACGAAGAAAGGCAAAAAATAGTCCCCCGCTTTCAAGGAGCTCACGGTCTGATTCAGGAGACAATATGCAAATGACTATGTACCAAGATGCAGAGAGGATAAACTGGAGATAATCTCAGGAGGAAGGCACTAATATTAAGAGGAATAGGGAAAGGCTCCTTGTAGAAAGTGGGAGTCTAGCTGGGACATGAAGGCAGCCAGGTAAGCTAGTAGATGAGGAGGAAGAGCATTCCAGGCAGGGAAGACAACCAGTGAAAAGGTGGAAGATACAGTGTGAGAAACAGCAAGGAGAAGGAGGCCAGAATCACTGAGCCACAGAGTAAGAGATTGGGAGTAAGGTGTGAGAAGGATGCAGTCAGGAAAGGGCTAGGTTATGGAGGGCTTTAAAAACCAAACAGAGGATTTTATAGTTTATCCTGTAGGTAATAGGGTACCACTGGAGTTTATTAAATAGGATGGGGGCAGGGTGACATGGTCAGACTTGCTTAAGAAGATTATTTTGACAGCTGAGTAAAGAATGGACTAGGGTCGGAAAAGA
Source organism: Vombatus ursinus (assembly GCF_900497805.2). Taxonomy (NCBI): domain Eukaryota; kingdom Metazoa; phylum Chordata; class Mammalia; order Diprotodontia; family Vombatidae; genus Vombatus; species Vombatus ursinus. Next base: position 1,449,478 of record NW_020952097.1, read on the forward strand.
CTTGAAGCAAGACCAACCAGCAGGCTCTTGGAGGCATGAGGTGACAAGGAAATGCACCAGGGTGGTGGCAGTGGCAAAGGAAAGAAGGGGCATAGGCAAGAAGTTTAGAGAAGGTAGAATCAACAACTTGGCAACTGGTTGGATGTGGGGTATGAGAGTAGAGTCCTGGATGATACCTAGGTTTTTAGCCTGGCTAACGGGGAGAATGGTTGGGGGAACAATATATAAGTAGCTTAGAGATACAGGCTGGAGTCAATTAGTGAAAGTATGTATTTTCATACTTTCATACTTAAGATAAAATACATATTTTATCTTAAGGTAAGTGGAAGCCAGTAAAGCTTCTTGAGAAGATGGAGAACATGGACAGGTTGACAGCTGCATAGAGGGTGGATTGGAAAGAGAGAGATTAGATGCAGGGTGATCAGTTAGGATCTTACTGCAATAGTCTAGGTGAAAAAGGTGGACTTGGGTAATTGTGGTATGAATCGGGTGAAGGGGATAGGAGAGATATTGAGGAGGTGTTATTGATGAGGCTTAGCAACTGATTCAATATGGCAGCTGAATGAGAGTGCAGAGACAGCTCATATGTTTTAAATGAGAATGACTGGAAGAATGATGGTGACCTTGGCAAAAATAGGCAAGTTAGGAAGAAAGGTGGGTTTAGGTCAAAAAAGAATAAGTCCAGTTTTGTACATTTTGTAGTTTGAGACATCTTAGGGACCATCCTGGTGGAGATAATCAGGAGACAGAGATACAAGGACTGGAGTTATGGGGAGAAATGAAGGCTAGATATGTACATTTGGGAGTCATCTGCATAGAGGAGGTAATTATCCCCATAGGAATTGATGAAGTCACCAAGTGAGACTATAGCGAGAAGAGAAGCATGTCCAAGACAGGTATGCATCCACACATAGATAGTGGGATGTCCTGCAAAGGAAGCCAAGAAGGACCAGTTCTATTCCCTCAGAAGGCTTGTTGAGAAAATCTTGGTGAGTTCTAAAGTTTATCATATTCTCTTGTAGCACATTCTCTGGGCTTACCCTCCTAATTCCCACAGCATTGACATGTTGGGTCCCTAGAAGGCAGCTACTACTTCTCCCCTCAGGGTTCTGGTAGGTGTGTGTGTGTAACCCTAGGGGGCTGAGGAATCTTAATAATGAGAATTCTGGATGAAGAACTTTTTCAGATGGTCTTTGCAAAAGCAAGGGGACCCAAATTTGTCCCAGATGAAGCCCCTACAATGTAACACTTCCTCTGGGGAAGTTCTCCAACTTCACTCACATTGGCAGGTTGGGTCCCCAGAGAAGGAGTTCTAGAAGTAACTTAAGGGACTGTAGTTTCTAATATGGTTGCTCACAAGCCCTCATCTAGTACATTCCACATTGGTTATTTTTCACTTTGCCCTCTGGTCCTAGTAAGTTGGGGGCAGTTTTCTTTTATGATTTCTAGTTATATGATATCCTCATTCTTTTTTATCATGACTTTCAGGTATGCCCATGATTCTTACCTATCCTTGATTTATTTTCCATGATTCTTTGTTTTGACATTAGACACCTTACATTTTCTTGTATTTCTTACGGTCTTTTGACTGGATATTTCATGCTGTCTTACGGCATCATTAACTTCTGTTTGGTACATTCCAATTTTCATGGAGTGTGTTATTTGGGGAAGATTTTGACCATTTCTATTGAGCTGTTAATTCTCTTTCTAGCTCTTTCCTCCAAAACTTTCTTTTCCAATTTTTTTTCCCCTTGATCACTCTTTAATTTATAATATAATTCTAAATTCTATTTAAAACCCTTACTCCCAGAAATTCTAATTGACCTTGTGGTTAAACTGTGTTTTTCTTTGAGGTTTTGCTTATAGATGTTTTAGAGTTATCCCCCTCCTCTGGCTTTATTTTGGGACTTACTGGCATCACAATAACTTTTTATCATAGGAGTATTTTTTTAATTTGGTTTTCCTAGTCTTACTTCCTGAATTGGGACTTTATGTTAAGGCCAAGCTCAGCATATTTCTAGAGGGAATGTTTGGGCTTTGGCCCTGATCTGTATTTTCTGAGGTTCTCCAATTAAATGTTATATTCTTCATAGATTACAGAGGTTGCTTGGTCCAAGGAGCTGTAAACTTTCAGTAGGTCCTAAGTGGTCTATTCCCTGCCTTCTTGGACTGAGTTTTCTAGGCTCCAAACCCAGGTTTGGATCTAGGCAACACAACTGCAGACATGCCTCTACTTGGAACTCCAATAAACTGCTACTGGCCCCAGCCTGTCAGTTAACTGGAATGCTTCACAGGTTCAAAGTAACACTGTTGCAGCCCCTACCCTGGCCACTTATTCTTGTGTTAAATTCTAGATACAGGTTTGGGGTCAGAGCAACAGAAATGTTAGCCTACCCCTCTTCCATAATTTCTGCCCTTATCACTTGTCTATGGGGCCAGATTTGTGATCTGGGGCTGGAAAAATTACCTGTTATAGTTCTCTCTTATATTTCCTGATCACTGTATGGCTTGGTGGTCTTCTGACATCTTTGTTGTAGTAATTGTGAGGAGTGCTAGGTTGTACTGCTACTTCCTACTCCATCTTTTCTGGTCTCTCCATATCCAGTCCACACCCTCGACTGACTAATTGATTCAGTCTAGAAGTCCAGCCCTTTTGTGTTCACATCAACTGGTGTTGGGGTTTCTATTCTCCCCTTTATGCTCTTTCTTTTCCTTTTCCTAAAAGATGGGAGGTTGTGTGAGGGCAACGGGGAATAAATGCAAGCTACTACCAATCCTACAACTTGCTTGCTATTTGAAAGCTTTATAGTTTTATTTTGCCGTGCTATTTTGTAGTTGTATTTCAATAAATTACATGAATTCTTTTTAAAGAAAAAACTAAACGAATGACAGTTGTGAATAAAGATAGAAGAGTCTAAAGATGAGATGAAGGCTTAAAGTATAGAGATGAAAGGGTTCCCTGTTTCTAGTAATTTGGGGGCATATTCAGGTCATTAACTCTAGGTCTCTCCAAAACCTGGACAAAACTGGCAGACTCGAGTATGATCAGGTTGCAGGGAGGAAGGAGGTTACTTAGGTGTATTTGGATAGCTATCTGGTGGCTACAACCCCACTTGGCAAGAATTAATCTGACAGCTCCACTGCTCTCTGTAGATTAGAGAAAGCAAGGGAAGGCACCAAGTGTGGGTGAATAGAACTATGGCAATGCCACCACATGCACCTTTAGCTCCCACCATCTATACACACAATTTTCACTATTTACATCAATTAATTTCTGCTCATCCCTCATCTCATTAGGATTCTTTGTCCTTATTCTTATTACTTCCTTTATAGTTCATGTGTACTCCATTCTAGTTATTTTTTCACCTTGCTTTATTCCACAAAGGTCTTTCCGGATTTCTTTGTATTTCTATAGTTGTTCAACTTCATTGCTTTTTTTATTCCATTACTCAACCACAATTTAAATAACCACTCCCCTATTGTTCGACTTTAAAATCTCTTCCTTTTCCCTCCAACTACCTATAATGCTGCTAGAAAAATTATTCAACAAAGTTTTTTCTGTTGTTTTTTATAGTCAGGGTATTAACACTATTATCCTAACACTGGAGCTACTGGATCAAAGGATATGGTTATTTTTGTAACTTTGTACTATCATACTGCTTTCTAGAAACATCCCACACACAACGTATGCTTGATTTTCCACAACCCTGAATGCATTGTTTTTTTCCTCCAAATTTATGGGTGCCAGGTGCCATCTCCAAGTTGTTCTAATATACATTTCTGATATCAGTGTCAATCTCCATCTTTGTTCTAACAAATCAGAATGTATATAGTTGAATAGGGAATGACTCCCTTATCAAAACTGTAATTTCCTGTTTTAATGTATAATAAATTCATTTTTGGTGATATTGTGTGGTGCTCCCAATGTCCAAGGAAGTAAATCATTTTCTTAAAGTATGCATGATATATAGGCTTCTGTGTAGTTTATAAGCCTTTGAACCATATTTTCTAATTTTTTTTCGGTCATCCTTCTATGCCCCCTTTTGCACGGAAGTCATCAAGCATCATAAAACATGTGCATTTAAATAGGAGGGTCATATCAAGCTCTTCAGAGAATTTCTCTTCTGCCTCATTTTCTGCAACAGAAGTTGATATATAACCTACAATCATTTAGCAGTATTTGTCATGAATGTTACAATTTAAGATGACCAGACATCCTGTGAAACATTTCTTCATGCGTTTGGATGCATGATAAAACCAACCACAGAAGCAGGCAGTGTACTACAGTGGCAAGAACATTGGATTTAGATCCAATCAAAAGGATCCAGACCAAAAAGATCTGGGTAAAAATTTTAGCTGTTACTCAATGACCTGTGGTGATCTGGGCAAGTCATGAGAGCCCTTTGTTCCTCATCTGGGAAATAATGGAGTTGGATTAGATGACTCAAGATCCCATGCAGCTCTGAACGTGAACTCTGCCAACTCCCTAATTTGCCTCTCCAGGGAGAACCTGGCAGTTCTCCATTCCTTTAGCTGCGATGTCCTGTTGTCTTCTCATTTATGGTGAGAATTTCAATGTCGATGTGATTCAGTTCCTACAGGCATACCTACTCTCAGGCACCGGCAAAAATCTCACACCGAGGATACCAACAACTAAACTGCTTACAGATAGCTGGAGAAATGGGGTGGTTCTTAGCACCCCCTGCCCCTTTTCCAACACCCAGTCAGCAGAGGGCTGAGGACCATTTGGCATTTTTCTTCATGGGTTGCCACAGTGAGTGACTGCCTCCTGGGGATGTATCCTTTCACACCTTGCTAGGTGGAGCCTGGCCAGTGGTAAGAGCCATCCTCAAAGCCTTTCCAGCATGATACACCTGACAGAACTTGTACGGGGCTGGCACAGCCTCCTAGAGCACCTGAAGCCACCTCCACACCATCATGCGGTATGAGTCACATTCTGTGGAGCTTTATCAGATCTGAAAATGGTAACAGCTACCATTTACACGGGGCTTTAAAATAACAAAGTGCTTTACATATTTCATCTTTGATCTTCACAACAACCCTCTGAGGTAGGTGCTATTATTACCCCCATTTTACAGATGAGGACCCTGAGGGCTTCTAGAGTTCAAGTTCAGCACTCTACCTCCTATGGTCATCTAGCTTCCCTAAGCATTGTGGTGCCCAGAACTTGAAATAATGCTTTATATGTATTATGAGCAGGTAAGAATGCATAGGAACCATAAACTCCCTGGTCTTGGACACCAGGGCTCTCCTCATGTAGCTGAAAGTCCTATTAGCATTTTGGGTGGCCCTACTACAACTTTGATTCCTATCAACTTTGCAGTCCACTAAAATCCCCAAATCTTATGATACTGATACATGGTAGAGTCAGTCTTCTCTTCTCTGCATGCCCCCAATTCTGGGAGCTGAAGTGCTCTCTCTGGGACTGCTGACCCCACCACCTGTTCTCCCCAAAAAGGATTTGATCAGAAAGAAGAGGATCAGGAACCAAGAAACCCATAAAATCCACACACAAAAACCCCCCAGACCTGTTTATTTCCTTGGAATGGGGGAGAAACACATGGAGAGGTCCTTCCAAAGCAACCCAATCAAACTGCTGCTTTGGAGCACATGTGGACCTCTCTTTCCCCTCCTCAGCCTCCCTGCCCCCACTGTAAGCAGTCACACAGTCCTCCTTCCTTCCAGCAGTAGGTATTGGCCCTGGGTTAATCAGTCCCCAGGTAGTATTGAAGTAAGGACTGCCAAAGGCTGTGGGAATGTCACCCTAAAAACTTTGGCTGGCAGGTAAGGCCCGAGTTAGAGTCCCAGCTCTGTTAACTCACTGTGTGACCTTGACTTTTCCCTGCTCCAATACTGTTTTCCTCTTTAAAAGACGAGGTTACACTGGATGACCTCTAAGAGCCCATCCAACTGTATGTACATCTGTAAAATTCTTCACCACAAACACAGAAGGGAATATTCCTCAGCTCCCTCTTGGTTTCAGTAAGCCTAAGGGATAATGAGGGAGTGGGGATGGGGTCATTATTTCCAGAAGAGGACATTCCAAAAGAGTAACCAGCAGGGGTAGAGCCCTAGGGAGAGCAGTGGGAAAAGCAGGGCGCCATAGAGGTGGTGGTCTAGGACACCTTGGGCCAGAGCGCTGAGGAACAGCTGCCAGCCCTCAGCAAGCGTCAGGGGTGCCTCCTGCAGCTCACGCCACAGGAAAAGGCTGCCCAGGAGGGTGGCCCCTGGACTCACCAGCACTAGTAACACTGCATACAGAAACCTAGGAAGGGGAAAAAGAGGCAAAATCAGGGGATGAGATTTCCAGGAAGGAGTGGTCCCTATGGGAAGGTGGGAGAGGCAGAGGGAGGGAATCCAGAAGATGGGGAGTTCCCAAGTTGGGGGTGGGGTGAGGAAACACTGGACTGTGTAATGGGCTTGGGGTTAGAGTAGAGGGTAAATTGGGGCCCAGATGGTTGATGGCATATGCAGACCTGGGTCCACTCGGCTGGGTGAGGGCAGCAGCGGGCACCATGGTAACAGCAAGCAAAAAGCCCAGAGAGAAGTTGAAGAGGGAGATACAGCCCAGCTGTATCGCCAGATAGAGCAGGGCTACGAGCTTCAGGGCCATCCAGCCACTATCTGGGCCTCGGGGTGTGCTGCTCACGACCCTGGGGACAAGGAGATGTAGTTCAGAGGTTTTAGACCACATGCTCCCATAAGCTGAGCCATCCCATCCCACTACAAATCTTACTCCCCCAATATTTCACCAGCAGATGCTGTGAGCCCCATCCCTGGAGGAGCTCACCGGTGGGTGCTGTGAGGCAAGGCCAGGCCAGCCACATAGATGGCGAGCAGCGTGAGCACCACAGCCTCAGCCTCAGCCACAGGGAAGTGCTGGGCAGCCACATGCTGGCCCATGACAGGCAGCAGGTACAGGGCTAAACCAGTGGCCTGAGATATCAGCACAGGGGCCACCAGAGGGGTAAGAGCCACACCTCGAGCATCCTAGAAAGACAAAGGGGATCAAAGTTACATACTTAGGAGGAAGTCACAGGGGTCAAATCACATCCTGGGGGTAGCAGGAAACCACAAGGGAGTATCATCAGAGTTTAGGGGAAAATGGGGAGGGGGAGTTACAGTAGAGGAACCATCAGGGAATCAGTATCAGAGCTGCTCCCCAGCGTATCCTGGGGGGGTGGGGGTGGTGGGGGGGGGGGGGGGGGGGGTGTGTGTGTGTGTGGGTGTGGGGGATGGGGTGTAACAGGACTATAAAAGGACAGGATCCAAATTAGGCAGGCAAAGAGGAATGGTTGAGGAGAACAAGATCTCTTCCTCTTCAGGGCTACATTTCCAAGTATAATGGCAGGTTAGACCTAGTCTTTTCCCCCTGTCCACAGTGAACAAATCTTACCCCCCACCTCCCAGTTGGTTTTCCTTTGCTCTCACCTGTCCAAAAGGTTGGACAAGGCTGTGATTGGGGCCTAACTGCTCCTCAGGGCCGAAGTCCGCCTTATTGAGCTTCACCCACAGTTCCAGGGCATGATCCAAGTCAAGGGCAATGACAGGACTAGGGAGGTCCTTTTCATCCCCAACCCACTGGATCATGTGATTCCTAGCCTCTCCTGCTTTTCCTCTCCCTAGTTCACCTGGGGATACTCCCTGAGTCCCTAGGCAACCTCCCATTGCCAACTCTCCCCATCCCCAACACCCAGACACACAAGGAAGGATATCTTCAGGCCAGGGATGAAAAGTAGGAAGCCAATGGCAGGCATGTAGAGACCAATGGAGACAAAGCGTGACAGTGACGGCAAGAGGTAGAAAAAGTAGGACTGATGCAGTCGCTCGAGAAGGTTGTTCAATTTGCGGAACATTCCCTCCAAGGTCCTGGGGAAGGAAGGTGGTCCATTTAGTCAGCCATCCCCCAAGGAATCCCCCTCTGACATGGAGCCACGGCTCTCTGCCAAGACGAGAACGAGCTGGGGTCAATCTTTTAAAAGCTACCAGAGGAACAGAGAGGCAGCAGGATGAAATGGAAGGAGCACTGGGCCAGGGGTCCAAGGACTCAAACCCAAGGCCTGGCTTGTGCAGCTTTGCTCACATCAATTGCTCATGCTGCACTGCCGTTTCCTTGTCTGCACAATGAGGGTTGGACTGGATCAGGGGTTCTTAACCTGGAGGTCTGCAACCCTGATTATTAAATATTTTGATAACTGCACTTCAGTACTGTCAGTTTCATTTGTAATCCTGCTTTTTTTTATTTTGTGCATTTAAAAAGCATCCTTCTGGGATGAGAGCCATAGCTTCACCAAAGGTTCCAGGAACTACAAAGGCGGAAGACCCCTGAAGACCCAGACAATCTCTGAGGTTAAACACTGAGTTATCTTTAAAATGCAGAAGTGTTCTGTAAATCTCTGAGGGCTCTCTAGTTAAAAAGGGACTGGAAGCCTCCTTAGGGACAGCTGCAAGGGCTAGCCCAGGGCCAATATTCAAAGAAGAGGTAGGGTCTCCCCTGCTTAATGCCAATCTCCCTTTCTAGCCTCATCTCACAATATTCCACTCCACGTTCCAGCCAAACCAGATTTGTCTCTGGCCCCCAAATATACCTTTTGCTCTCCCCTACCTTGGCTCCATGGTTCACAGTGTTAATTCCTACCAGTTGTTAAAGCCCAACTCAAAAAACTTTTGTATGAAGCCTTCCCCGATTCCTCTTTCCTCCCTCCCCTGTCCATATTGGTAATGACCTTACTGCTCAGACCTCACCATCATTTTGCTGTGCAATTCTCAAATATCCTTCTCATGCAATATGGTGCCTTACAGCTATCTGCACTGGTGCCTTACCTTCCTACTAGACTGGATGTTCCATCAGGAGTACGGAACCTAGTTTTTCTAAACTTTGTATTTCTTTCAGCTTTGGGCATATGGCTCTGTATATAGTGGGCACTAAATTTCTGTTGGGTAGATACAGTGAGGGGGAGAAAGAAGAGAAGGGAAGGACAAGGCCATGCGATAGAAAAGAAGGCTTTCATCCAGAGACAAGGGAAAGGACAACCTCTGTCCTAGGCTAAAGAGAGGAGATAGAGAAGGCAGTCCGGACCCCAGAATCCCCATTAGTTGTATACCCATGCTGTGTGTGGGTCATGAGGGGTAGCTATAGGGCTAAGGTGGGGGCAAAGGAACTCTTGAAGAACAGTGATATTAGTCAGCTACTAAAAAGCTAGAGTGAGCAGAGAGAGCAAAGGAAGGATGTACTTTGTGGTACAGCAGAAGAATTTTTGCATTACTTACCTTGTTGTAAGCAGGATACTTTGTAATGTTTAGGGTTTTAGAAATGTCAACTATTATTATTATGAAAGTGTCTTAGTTACCTGAGTAAGAGGAAGGCTGACAAAGAGGGACCCCAAGATCAGCTGACCTCCTTTGGTTACCTATCCCCCTGAAGGTATGCTGCCCACGCACTCTGACTCCTTCCTAGCAACTTACTTGCCCACAGCAGTCATGTCGTACTTATATTGGCGGAAGCTGTTGATACCACGTAGGGTGATGGCTTCTACGTGGTAGCGCAGGAAAAGCCCATGGGGCCCATGAGGGCGGCCAGAAGCCTGACGCAGGACCATGAGCATCAATGTCTGCAGTCCATGCAGGGAGCCTCCCAGAGATGCCCAGTCTGAGTGTTGAAGCTGTGGACGGAGCACAGGGGTCACTGGCCTAGAATACCCTCCAACATGGATGGCCCTGGCCAGCTATGGGGAAATACAGAGGTTTGGGGGTTTCCAGTCAAGTATGGGTACCTATGAAGATAGCCCACCGGGTTAGAAGGCTAAGACACCCCCAGGGGATCCAGGGAACCCAGTTTGGAAGCTGCATCTACGGTAAAGTACAGAGCCTCAGGGGCCTAGGTCACCCCACCCCACTTTGGGGATACCCTGCTTAGCCTGGGCCACTATAAGGGAGCATAAGGCATCAAGGTCTAAATATCCCTAGCAGGAGTACTCCATCCAACCCTAGCAATTACAAGGGGAACAAAGGGTTTCAGAGGGCCAAAGGCACACTATCTAACCATGATGGCTATGGGGAGACACACAGGGGTTAAGTTTGCCCACAGCAAAAATAGTCCATCTGAAGTATAGCAACTATGGTAGGAGCAAGGGAAAGCAGAGAGTCAGAAGGGCACAGTAATGGGATATAGAGCCACAGGATCCAGTAAGTTCAGGGGAAGGAGGCAATGTGTGTAGGATGAAGACTCCCACCTGAGACATATTATCTGGTTGCAGTAGCTATAGGGAACAGAGGGGAGGAAAGGAGATGGGTAATACCAGGTCAGAAGGTGTGAGGGCAAAGATGGAAAGCCAGGCTATGCCCCATCCAGAACACTTTATGATATCTATAGGAAGACGGGGTGGATGGAGGGAAGGACAGGACACCTCCCACCAGGAACATTCCTATCCAGCCAGGGCAGCTATGTGGAGAGTAGGGTCCAATATCACCTTCCCCTGCAGAGTGCAGAGCAGAGCCTCCTTCTGGCAGAAGGCATGGAAGAGATTGAGAAGGTCCAGGTTAGGTAGCTGCCCGTTCAGGCCCTCCACAGCCACATCCAGGCTGGTGACCACATCACTATTCAGCTCCAGGGCCACTGCTGCCTGGATGGCCCCTGCGCGGCCCTGAAGTGCAGATGATTGCATCCCTGCAGGGAGAGGAAGAGGAAGAAGGGGATGTCATCACAGTGGGACTCAGAACTGAGATTACCTATATGACCTGACAAAGTCCCTTAACCTCTGGCCTCAGAGCCTCCTCTGAATGAAGGAGCTGAACTAACAATGAGAGCGGTCTTAAAGCAGACTATGTAGGCTGCTTCAGAAAAGAGTGTTTCTCTTCACTGGACATCTTCAATTGGAGACTGGGGAATGCCTTTTAGGGATTTTGAAGAAGGGAATTTTGCCCAGAGATGGGGTGGACTAGATGACCCCAGAGATCCCTTCCAGTTCTGAGATTCTATGGTTCACCCTGGGTCTTAATACTATATTCCCTAAATGATAAATGTTGGAGAAGATGTGGGGAAAATTGAAACACTAACGCATTGTTGGTAGAGTTGTGAACTGATCCAACCATTCTGGAGAGCCATTTGAAACTATGCCCAAAGGGCTATAAAACTGTGCATATCGTTTGACCCAGCAATACCATTTCTAGGGCTGTATCTCAAAGAGAGCATAAAAAAGGGAAAAGGACCCATATGTACAAAAATATTCGAAGCAGCTCTTTTTGTGGTGGCAAAGAATTGGAAATTGAGAGCATACCCATCAATTGCGGGATGGCTGAACAAGTTGTGGTATATAAATGTAAGGGAATATTACTGTTCCATAAGAAACGATGAGCAGGCAGACTTCAGAAAAACCTGGAAAGACTTGTATGGACTGATGCTGAGTGAAATGAGCAGAACCAGGAGAACACTGTACAAAGTAACAGGCACATTGTGCAATGACTGATTTTGATAAGCTTGGCTCTCCTCAGCGATGAAAGGATCTAAGACAACTCCAAAAGACTCACGATGGAAAATGCTATCCATGTCCAGAGAAAGAATTATGGAGTCTGAATGCAGATGGAAGCATACTATTTGCTCTCCTTCTCTTCTGTTGTTTTGTTTTATTTCTTCTTTCTCATGGTTCCTCCCATTAGTTCTAATTCTTCTTTACATCATGATTAATGTGAAAATATGCTTAATATGAACGTATAAGTAGAGCCTATATCAGACTGCGCACCATCTTGGTGAGGGGGGAAGGGAGGGAGGGGAAGAAAATTTAAAACTCAAAATCTTGTGGAAGTGAATGTTGAAAAATAAATTAATTATTAAAAAAGAAAAAAAAGACTATATTCCCTGGTGGACAAAGGATGGGATAAGGATCATACTTTTATGATGTGATAAGGGGAGCAAGAAGGTTATACTCATGGACTTAACATTATTATTAAGAGAAGGGGTCAGTGGGAGCCTTATACAAGAAAAGGTTCTGGAAGATTACTAGGGGGTCCTACCAGTAATATTGACGTCATGGTAGGCTTCTAGCCAGGCCTCTGTGCCCAGCAAGTCATGCTCCGTCACCAAGAAGATGATGTCCTTGGCCCAATAAATCTGACCTGGGCAGAAGGGGAGGGGAAAAAGAAGAGATGGTAGGAGGCAGTGAGTTACTTAGTCAGGGCCCCTCCAGGGTAAACCTCATGGAGTCATTCCTGGTCCGTACCCCAAGGGTCAGTCCCAAGGGCTTAACCCCTATCCCAGAGTCAGCCCCAGGATCCCTGGATCACTCTCCCTGGCTCACTTCCTTACCACCCTCCTCATTACCCACCCCCCCATGCCCTTACTCCGGAAGTAAGCAGCCAAGGACAACAGCAGTCCCACTGCTTGGGCATTGAGGGTTTCAGGGCTGGAGGGCACAACGAGCACCAGTGACTCAGTGCTGGCTGCCCTTGGAGCTCGTAGGATCCCATACACGTTGGTACCTGACACCATCTGCAAAGAGACTAGTACAGGTCACCATGTGGGAAAACAGACACATGGTGACTCCAGTTATTTCACTCATGACCTGCTCCCAACACTGTTACTGCTCTACTTCTCCCTGCTGGAACCCCAATTATCCCCACCATGGTGTTCCTCCTCCCCACTCCAGTGGGCCTTTACAGTGACCTCCATCCTCCCCAAATGGCCTATAACATATCTCCCCTGTATTTCCTCTGAGTGGTCCCCTCGATTACTCTAACAATGCCTTTTGAACCCATAGTAGACACTAAACTCCAAAGGGACTCCAAACTGTCTCCTCTATCTTCTGTAAGTGGTTCTTCTATTTCCCCCATAGTATCCCATCTGTTCTCCTGAATGACCCCACAGTGTCCCCGCCATCCTCCAAGTGGCCCCTGCAGTACATATCGCTCGTGGGTCTCATCAGGGAAGGGCAATGTTCGGGAGAAGCTCTGGCTATAAACTTCCAGTCCCACAGAACGCATGGTCCGCTCCAGCCAGGCCACAGGCAAGCTTCTGGTTAGGAGAAGAGAGGAGTGGGTCAGATGCCCACAGACAAGACCTACAGAAACAATGGATCCCCCAGTGTTCCCTCTAAGAAGAACTCCCCAAATCTGCTCTCTGAAAGGAAACTCATGGCTGTATAACGATTGAAAAGGGGATCTTCCACAGGACCCAAATAGTTGTCTATCTGATCTGCTACTCACCCTGTTTTCCTGCGTTGGGCAGTGAAATCTCTGGCAAAGTTGAGGGCATGTTCTCCACCCTCAAACTGCTCCTCCACCATTGTGGAACCCATAGCATTCTCTGATATGTATGTATTCTGGGTCAGTGGTGAAAAGGCCAGGCCCAGGAACCAAAACACACCAGCCAAATAGCTCACCACACTGGGAAAGAAACAGGTTAGGGGACACTGAGACCCTGGCAACCAGCTGCCACACAGCTCACCACGATGAATGACATAACTGCCAATCCTTTCTCCAAGGTTTCTTTCTCACCATTCACCTTGTAAGTGCCAAATCCAAGGAGTTCATCCTTCTAAAACCCAGGGTAGCAGGGGTGGAGGGGAGAGGAAGGAAAGCAAGTATAACCTCTGACTCTTAGGACTCAGGCCCCCACCTAATACATAATAGCTTTCTGGAGGGGGGTCACTCTTTCCTGCCTCCACTCCCCCTCCAACTCCCAGGGACTGAGAAATCTGGGTGTGGGAGGCAGGGAAAGAAATGGGAGACCACAGCTGATGATACTTCTTTTGGGTCAGCATCTCTTACATGCACACATACATGGCACGTTGTGTGTATGTCTAACCCCAGGTAAAGGGAGGCAGGGAGGAATGAGAATGGGATACTGGACATGACCAAGGATGATTAAGGAGCCAGAAAGAAGGGAGCCATCAGATGGCTGAGGGTTGAGCAGGGTAGGACCCCTCACCAGAGTGGAGTGTTTAGGCGCAGGAGCAACCGTGCCAACGCCCGACGCCTGTGTGAATCCAACAGGAGCCCCATAGCTAGGGGATGAAGGGAACCTGGGCAAGGGAATCAGATGAGTGTAATCAGCATTTCCCACCACCAGCCACTCTGAGATTCCTTGACTCCCTCACTCATCACCATCTCTTCCACCTCCAACAGAGACCTCCTTCTACCCCCAACCCAATGCAATAACCTGCCCAACATTTCCTACTAATCCTCCTCCATGACCCAGTCACTGAGTCACACACACAGTCAGACATAATCAGTCACATACACAATAAATGCCAGAGTTGGAAGTAGCTCAAGTCCATCCTTCTCATCTTACACATGAGGAAACTGAGGCTGAGAGAGGTGAAGGGATTCACCAAAGACCACACAACTATTAAGTGGCACAGCCAGAACTTGAACTCAGGTCTTCTAATTCCAAGTTCAGGGCCCTTTCCACAATACCATGCACCCTCTGCCACAGACAAGTATAGAGTCAGATAGATACAATTCCACACCCCCATACATGTAGCATCTTCCCTTTCAAGATTTATGGGCACACACAGTCTCACATGCACACTCACACAAAGTCCCTGACCCACAGGCACATAGTCACCTAGACACATAGTCATACAGAGTGTCATACCCAGATAGCATCCTCTCCTTCAAGATCTGCCAGCACATGAAATCACACACATACATACAATCATACACAGTATCACACCTCCCATTTTCTCTTACAATATCTGCAGGAACACACAACCACATGCCCATATACAAAATCTCACACATGAAGCATCCTCCCCTCCAAGATCAGCCTGCATATGCAATCACATATATGATCACACACAATCTCACACCCACAGTATGGTCTCCTGCAGGATCTGGGGGAACCGAACGTAGGAGCACGCGCAGGTGTGTGTGAGCGCGCACGTGTGCGCGCACCCATACACGAAATCTCAAACCGAGAACATTCTCTCCTGCAGTAACTGCGGAACCAGAGCATGCGCAGGTGTATCCGACACACACAAACACACAATCTCACACCCAGAGCATCCTTTCTTGCAAGCTCTGCAGAACGCAACTATATAAGCATGCGCAGGCGTGGGGCTGACAGATACAAACAGACACACACACCACACAATCTCACACCCAAAGCATCCTCTCCTGCAAGATTTGCGGGAACAAGAACATGTGAGCATGCGCAGGTGAGACAGAGAAACAGACGAACAGAAGGAGAGACTGAATCTCAGACCTAGAGCATCCTCTTCAAGATATGAGGGAACGCGAGCATGTGAGCATGCGCAGGTGTGCGCCCGAGAGACAGACAGACAGACACACACCCACACCTCACTCTCACACACGGAGCATCCTCCCGGCCCAGATCCGCCTGCACACGCAATCACACCCACGATCACACACAATCTCGCACCCACAGCATCTCCTGCAGGAGCCTCGGGCACACAGTCACCTCCTCATGAAGATTTCCTCATACACACCATTTGACACACAGAGACCTCCCCTCCGGGTGCGCACCATACGCACACACACACGCGCGCACACACACACAAAATGAATGAAGGACATGGGACGATAGACGCACCCACACCACCCCCAGCCCAGCTCACAGCCGCCTTTGCTTCTCACGCACCAGCCTCGGGGCACGCCCACTTCCGCCCAGTACTCCCTCACTTCCGGGACGCGGGCGGAGCACTTTGGGAGTTGTAGTCTTGTGGCTTAGGCGCCTCTGCTAGGCTTTCTGAAGGAGGACGCGGGGAGGCGCCCGTTCCCTTTCTTCTCCGCGCTCCGGTCCTCCTTCTTCTTGCCTCCTGCCTAGCCATGAAATCTTTCTATCCTCATTCCCTTCTCTTCACTACCTCCAGTCCATCCTTCACCCCGTTGCCTGAGTAATCTCTCTATGGGCACTCTGTTGCCTCTTTTATCCACAGGTATTTAAAACCCTTCACAACATCGCTCTGACCTGTTTTTCCAGGCTTATTGCACATTACTTTGCTTCACACACACTCCCCATTGGCCAAGTTGGCCTACTAGCTGTTCCTAAACCTTATAACGTGGCATATTCCACTCCCACGCATTTGCATGGCCCATCCTTGCAATTTATTCCTTCATTATTACCACCCCTCAGACCCTTATATCCCGCCTATCTTTAAACCCTATTCTACCGTCCTCCTCCTCAAATCACCAAGTATCTGTATTCATGTTGTAACCCTACTCCTCTCCCCCACCTCAAGTGGCACTGTAAGGTCATAGAGGGCAAAGACTGTTTCCTTTTTGTATTCCCCGCGTCCAGCAACAACATAATGTGGGTTTAACTAACATGTCATTCATTGTTGTCCTTATTCACTGTTGTATTTATGTTATTCCTCTACTTAAAACTCTTCCTTAGCTCCCTACAACCCATCAATTAAAGTGTACACTTCTTAGCCTGGCATCCAAATTCCTTCAAAATGTGGGTCCAACATAGGTTTCCTACTTTTCTCACCCTAATCACTCCATTTCAGCCAATTGATATAGCTGTTCCTGGATCTTGTACAAGCAACTCATCTTAATGCATTTACTCCTGTCCCCCATGACTGGAATGGACCCCCCCTCACCCCCAGCTCTGTCTATCTATCAGAATCTCTTCCCTCTAAGTCCAGGTCAGGCATCATCTCCTTCCGGAGCTTTGCACACAGTAGGCACTCCCAGAGCACTTTGCTTGGACCTCTTCTCTGCACTTATCCCCTTCTCCCACAGATCAGTTACTTACATACATCTCCCTCCTCCCCTACTACATGGTCAGCTCTTTGAGAAGCTGGTGTTGTCATTTTTCACCTCTCTATCTCTCCCAGTGTCTACCACAGCTTCACACACAGTACACACTCAGATGTTTGTTGGAATCTCTCCCTTTCTCCAAGGCACAACTTGGATGTCATTTCTTTCGTAAAGTTTCCACTCATCTCTTTCTCTTCAAGCTTTTTTTCTTGGAGGTGATTGATGACTGTCTCTGTGGCATTGCTGCTATATGCTATCTTTCCCTGTCACGAATCATGTGATCTCTCCTGAAGATAGTGCACGGTGTTACCTAGTTAGTGATTAAATCGGAAGATATAACTAAAAGCTGCTTTAATCAAAAGGTTTAATGATTGGTCTAGGATTCCATGGTGACCTTGGCTAGAATTGCAACCTAGATAAATGGACTTTGTCTGGAATGCTTGACCAGGTTAATCAATCCCAGATCAGCAGGGACATGTTCCAAGAAGAAGGATACCATTATCTATTCAGGTAAGGCAGAACAAAGATGCTCTAGGACCACAGCAGGAATTAATACAGGTCAAATAAAAATGAAGAAATGTTAACTGATTAGGATAGTTTAGGAACCTTTAAAGCCACTCACTCTCACTACCAGGTAAAATTATTTTAGCTATTCACTGATCATGTGCACCTTATTTTCAGAGCCAGACCAAGGGCAGATAAGTAGAACTTTTGCTCAGATGCTGAAATTTAGAGGGGGACTACTACTTCCCAAACTTGGTAACAGATAATTTAGCTACTAGCACCACATATTTTTTACCAATTTATTATTCAGCTGTTTTTTAAAAAATAATTTTTATTTTTTTATGAATCTAAACACCAAAAAAGCATTCCCATATACACAGTATAACATGAAATAAGTATTAAATATGAAAATACTAATATCCATTTCATCCAGCTTGCCTTGAAAAAATAAAGGGCATACAATAAATTTCACAATATTTTCAAAACTGTCCTCTTGTCCATGCTTCCTTTTGTTCCCTTCTGTGTATTTAAAAAAAAAAGTTTCAATGGCTCTTTTAATTTGGCATCACTATTGCTAATCTTTAACTCCATCCTACAAATGAAAACCATTATTATTACTCCTTGTAATAAGTATGGCCAAGCAAAACGAACCCACATTGTGGCCATGTCCAAAAACACATGTCTCTTTTTTGTACCTTGTGTCCATCACATCTCTGTCAGAGGGCAGATCATGTTTCATCATAGGTCCTCTAGAGTCATGGTTGGTCATGGTATTGATCAGAATTCTTAAGTCTTTCAAATTTTTTTTTCTTTACAGTTGCTTTTTTTTTAAAAATAAATTTATGTTTGTTTTTTTTTTTCCACTTCCCTCCACATCAGTTTCATACTACCCAGGAACCTCTGAAATTTTCTCTTTTCATATTACACAGTACAATTGTATTCCATTACATTCAAATAAACTTTTTCACCTATGCCTCAACTGCCCCAGAGGCAATCTAAGGCACCCCCTTAAGAGTCTACTTCTTTGTCTTTTATTTCCCCTTTTAGTTTCCTTCCCCCCACCCTTTTCAAGAATTGGAAGTTTTTTTTGCTCACAGCTAGCTATTCCCTCCATGACTTTATCCTCCCTTTTAAGCATTTCTCCCTATCCTTATTTTTTTCCCTGTTGAGTTTGATATATTTGTACACCAAATATTGTATGTACAGGACATGTGTTCAATCCTGTTTTGTCTGCTTCAGATAAGTGAGGTTTATTTGATGCTTGCTCCTCCTTCCCTCCTTCTCTTTGTATATTCTTTCTTCTCATTCACCCCAATTAGGAGAAATAACAAATTCCACTCCCTTATTCCTCCTTTCTCTATTAGTATATTCCTTTTTACCTTTCTTTTTCTTTCCCCTTTGTAAACTCACAGAACAGAACCAATCCACCCCTCAGGATTTTTTTTCCCTTAAATCCCCTCAAAATCCTTTAAAGACATAAAGGTTCTGAAGGGGCTCTTGTTTCTTCTTTATTAGAATGTTAGCACTACATCATCAAACAGCCTCTTCCAATTGCTCACATAAATTTACCTTCCTAGGTTTTCTTGGACTTTTGTATTTCAGAATTCCTTCTCAGCTCTGGGGTTTTTCTCAAAGATTCTTGAAAGTACTCTATTTCATCAGTGGTCCACTTCCCATTCCCCTCCCCACTCCCTTCACCCCCTATGATTATGCTCAGTTTTGCAGAGCAAATTATCCTTGGTTTTAAGCTCCTATCTTTTGCTTTCTGGAGTATCATCTTCCAAGATCTCCTCTCATTTTCAGTAAAAAGTTGCCAGATCTTGTGTGATCCTGACTGTGGTTCCTTGTTACTTGAACTCTTTTTTCACGGATGCTTGCTATATTTTTCCTTTGATGTAAAAGCTCTAGATTTTGGTTATGATATTCCTGGGACTTTTCCTTTTGGGATTCCTTTCTGGAGGTGATCAGTGGAATCTTTCTATCTTCATTTTACCCTCTTCTTCTAACAGATCTGGGCATTTTTCATTTAAGATTTCTTGAAATATAGTGGGGATTTTAAAAAAAAATCATGGTTTTCAGGGAATCCAATGATTCTTCATGCATCTCTCCTTGACCTTTTCCCCATGTGTCAGTTGTTTTTGATAGATCTTATATTTCCTTTTATTCTTTCAATCTTTTGATTTTGTTCTATTATTTGTTGCTGTCATATGGAATCATTGTTTTATTTGTTCTGTTCTAGTTTTCTGGAATGCCATTATTTAGGTAAAGTTCACCACTTTTTCTTCTAAGCTATTCATTCTTCTAATTTTTTTTCTCCAGAGCTTTTAATTTTTTATCTCTTTTATGTATCTATATAATCTTTGTGGGATATATATTTTCATTTACATCCTTCTTGCCCTGGTTATGAAGTTACTTGTTCCTTTTTGGGATCCCATGATCTATAATTTTTTGTATTGATGGTGTTTTCTTTGATTTACTTGTCTCTCCAGCTTTAGTTCTTGAATTGAAGCTCTGTGCCAGGGATGGGTTCTGCCTCATGCTATGAGGTGGAATGGTTTGCCTTGTGGTGTTGGGTTCATTTTAGGTCTCCTGGGTTCCTCCACTGAACTCCACCTTCTGTGGCTGGGCCCTCCTTGGATCTTCGAATTTCAGAGTAATGGGTCTTCAGGGTCCTACGTGATTATCTCAGGACAAGAATGCTACAGGCTCAGAGCCTTTGGAGGCCTGTGCTGTCCTGCTCTGAGCACTGCTGTGCTGCTGTAGTCACTATCACTCCCTGGGCCTTTCTTGGGAAAGGGGAAAGAGATGAAGGGGAACTTTGTTCTTCCTACCTTTGGGCAGAGAGCATTATATCTCTCACTGTCTCTGGGAGAGTGGAAGGCTATACTAAGCTGGGGCTTTTGTGCACCTGTGTGAGAGGGGGCTTTTCCTAGTGCCAACAGGCTTCTGTTTTTGTCTGTTTGTGTAGTTCTCGGGTGGGAAGTCACTTACAGCAGTTTTTCACTGGATTTCTTGATCATTATTCAGTCTTATGTGAATTTCAGGTTTTTGCTAGACTAGGTATGTGGGAAGTAAGTGGTTTGCCATTATTCAGGAAGCCCTCTTGGCTGAAAATCTCAAGTTTCTCAAAGGCCCTTGTATACATTTTTCCCTTATACTTCTCTTAGCACTTATATCATACTTATTTGTGTATGTGTCATATTCCCCCCTCCCCCCATTAGACCATAAGCTCTCTAAAGGTAGGGATTGCACTGATTTTCATCTTTATATGCCCTGTTCTGAGCATATAGTAAATACATTAATTAATACTTAACACCCATTTTCACTTGTTTCTCCCTCAGCGTCTACAGTGTTACTATATCTTTAAAGGCCAAAAGGAATATTGAGAAAAATCAGTTTGTGCTAGCAGATGGTAGATCTGTTGAAAAACATCTTTCTGTGAGGTGCTTCTCCTAACAGAGTCAGGAAATATATCTTATCTTTGCTCTATAAAGAAATCTGTGGAGAAGTCAAAGAGGAAGAATATGAAGAGAAATTTCTTTCTTGTTAGAATATTTTAAACTTTGTGTTCTAAAGAAACAGAGAACTCTGTAAAGAATCACGAAGAAGCAAGCAAACACAGTGTAGTCTAGAAAGATTACTGAATAGAAGGCAAAGAAAAAGGATGATTCTAGCTTATTTCCTGAGAGAATGAATGAATCTAGCTCTTATTTTGAAGAGAAATAGGAAGAAAATTCTTCCAGTATCTAGAGTGAACTGAATGTTGACACTATATTTCTGGAACTGAATGAGTCATTTACTTTTATATAGAGGGTTTGAGGTGATCCTGGCTATGAATCTTCCTAGAGCCGAAATACTGTAAATGTTTCTATTAGTTGTTGTTTTAGTTAAAGACTTATGTGAATTCAGTAATTTTAATACTTGTTCAGTATATAGAAAAATGAATAATTACTACTGGGAAAGAAGGTTTCTCCAGTTCAATGAGTAATTAACATTCAATGAACTGGGTAGGAACAAGAGCTAATTAATGAGATATACATTTTATGAATTAGTAAGAAATTATTCACTCATGCTCCTGGATTGCTTTAGCACTGGGTGTGATCAAATTAAATACAGCAACAAGTCAAGTGGTAGGCTAAGGGGTGACACTTTTTAAGCTTCATTGACCCCTATAAACCTTCCTACACTTATTAAATTGAAAGGCCATGCATATATCTCAAACATGGCTCTAATAAGCACTGCTACCCCTAGGGGGCTTCCCATGTGTGGAGCCTATCTGTCCTATTGGGTCTCAAACAACCATCCCTGAAGGGAGGAAGGACTGTTGACCCTGTGGAGGAAAGGATCTTGTGATGACAGAAATGCAGAGTGAAGGCAACGGAGCTATTGGCCTCATAGGGAACGACGGAAAGACTTTATTGCAGGGTCAGGGTCAGTCTCCGAGGAGCAGGGCAGCCTCTCGGACATGCTGCCTGACCACTCGGTCCAATAAGGCATGAACATCTCGGGCAGCCTGGGAAGCCACTTCTAGTACCTGCTGCAGGTGGTCTTCATGGAGCCGGGCATCCATCTCTAGCAGGGCAAGCTGGCCGGAAGCAGGGAGCAGGGCCAGAGCCACCTGCGGTCCACCTGCTGCCTCTTCCACGTGGCTCAGGTCAGCCAGGGCTGTGCCATCCACGAAGCCGGCCGAACAGGCACACACAAAATCTCTCATCGGGATCCCTGCGTCCAACACGGCTAATGTGGCTGCATTCACACAAGCTGCATAATTACCACCATCTGCCTGTAGCACCTAAGGTCACATGGCAAAAGATTTAGAAGTGGAAGGGTCTTTTTGATTTAACCCCTTCATTTTAAAAGGAAAGAAAATGAATCCCAGAGTACCTGATCCAAGGCATCGAAGGGAGCCTATCCCCTTGTCCATTGGAGTCACCCTCTATACATGTTCCCTGGACATATCCTGAATCCTTTCCTAACCCCCCGCCCCAGCTAACAGCGTCTTCCCTCCAAAATCACCTATATTTATTTTGTTTGTACCTATCTGTGGAAACATTTACCCCAACAGAATGGAAGCTCCTTAAAGGCAGGGACTGTTTCATTTTTCTCTAATTTTCTAGCCCCTGGTACTGTACCTAACACATAACCTCTTAATAAATGCTTGCTGATTCAATGACTTATTGATCCCACACCTTCCTTTCCACCCTCCCCACTTCCCACCCCTTCCCCAAATTGGCTCCAATCTATCCTCTCCATCTTATTTAGAAATCCTGTCTATCCTTCTAGGCTCAGTTTAGATGTCACTTCCTCCAGGAAGTTTTCCCTGATCCCCGCTTCATCTTGAACAGGATGTGAGTGCCACCATCTGAGACCCCGAAGGACACTTTTAACACAAACAACCCTGGTCACATCCCATCTCATACCATGGTTATCTGTGAGAATAATACTTCCAGACTCTATCCAGGGAGCCCCACCATAGCAAGGGCGATGTCTACTCCTCTGATGCTGCATCTATTCCTGATAAGAGTGTCTGGGCTCACTGATGGTATGCACAATGCAGTGAGGCTGTGGTATCCTCTCCAGTAGCTAGAGCCTCCTGGCAGTAGAGGAGAAAGAGCCCACTGAGCTTCATGGGGGCAGGGACCATGTCTAGCAAAGGGTTAGGAGACCCAGGGTCAAGTCGAGCTCTACCACTAAACTGCGTACGGGACCGTGGGCAAGCCATCGCCATCTCTGGACTCCCTTTCCTCTTCTGTCCCATGTCCTGGTTCTGATGCTCTGTTACGCTAACTACTTTCACAGGATTTACTTGTTTCATCCTCAAAGGAGCCCTGTGAAGGAGATGGGAGGACATTATCATCGCTATCTGACAGATAAGTAAACTGAGGCTTAAAAAAAGAGGGAACTTGTCCAAGGTTTGGAGAGTCAGAAGTGGAACTAGAAACCACAGAAGTGGAACTAGAAACCACGTCTGCTGACTCAGGGTTATCTCAAGAAGACTGAGGCCTTCCTAAATATCTACCTGATTTATACTACCCTGCCTTATTTAACCCAAAGGTCCACTACTTCCAACCTATTCTCCCAATATAAATCTGCACCTTTACCTGGACATAGATGTCGATTTGGGAGCGAGGGTAGAGCTGGGTCAGGATGGCGGCCTCGAAGGTCTGCCTCAGCTGGAGTCCCATTTCGCAGGCCTTTCGGTCCCCATGTGGCCGTCGTTTTCGTTCCCCAGTGCTGAAGGTGGCCATGCTATACTGGCAGTTAACCAGTGCTCGGTCTGGCAATGCTCTTGATCGAGAGCCCCGCATCTAGGAAAATAGGGGAGACATAGGAATGTATTACGTAGGAGCGGTGGGGGTCATCCCCCGCCCCCAGCCTGCCTTCTACCGAGTCCTGGAGAGTAGGTTCCTAGCCAGATGGGTGACAAAGTCAACACATTACAGTAGAAAAGTCCCAAGGAATAAGGAGACCCAGGTTTTAACAGAAAGCCTACTAACTTATGTGACTTTTAGCAAGTTCCTTAAGCTTTCTGGGAAGGATTCCTCATTTTTTTAAGTGAAGAGGTGAAGGGAAATAACCTTTAAGGTCCCTTCTAGGTCCAACATTCTGTATTCTTATGATACTCTAACTCCTGACACACTGGGATCATCCTAAAGTCTTTATTTCAACATTCAAGACTCCTCTACCCCATCAATGATCTTCTCCTTTCATTAATACCCATATTCACTTCAATACATGACCTGTCACCTCATAGATCCTGGGCTTATCAACACCCAGGGAATTCTCCTTGATTAACCTTATTCCTGCCCTTCATGGAATTAATTCCACAATTCTCATCCTCTAGTTGTTTTCCAAGGGAATGAGGAAGCACCAGAGATTCCTCATTACACCCTTCTACAATGGGTTCTCTTCCTCCTTTTCCCCTTCTGCTCCTGTTTACATAAAGGGGCTAGAATAGGGGCTGAGAAGATGGGCTAATCTAGGGCCATGAGTTCCATAGAATGATTCCCTCCAGGGAGGGAGAGCAGAGCTTGTCTTCTGAGGTCAAAAGGGTCTAAATTTGTCAGGGAGTGGGGGATAATTATTATATCTCTTATATTATCCCCCATTCCTATGGTGTGTGTAAACACATGAATGCACTCTTGTGCGCGCATGCGCGCGCGCGCGCGCACACACACACACACACACACACACACACACACACACACACACACACTTCCTGGGATGAAAGATAATCTTTGGGCCAGATTGTTCCTGTTTTCAGGTTACGGTAGCCTTGAGGAAGGAACTTCTGCCTAAATTCTGGGAGTCCAGAAGGGGAAGGCCAATATGTAAGCAGACACGTGGCAGGTATAGACACACAGGAGGTGTAGACTGGAGATGAGACCAGATGGTGAGAGTGAAGTTCAATCGACAGTTCTGATTTCATTCCCCCCGCTTTTTCCAGAGGACAGCGCTGGGAAATTTCCACCCGATTCCTCAAAGTGAAGAAGACCTGAGATCAAATACCATCTCCCACATATACTTGCTCTGGGACCTCTTGACTTCTTTGAAGACTCAGCTAATGCTTTACCTTCTACAAAAAACCTTTTTCCAATCTCCTTTAATGCTAGCGCCTTCCCTCTACAGACTAAATCTAATTTACATTTACATGTTGTTTGTACATAATTGTTTGCATGTTGTCTGGTCTTTTACCTTTCTTTGTATCCTTAATGCTTAGTATAGTCTCTGGCACATTGTAGGTGATTATATGAGAAAAACAGGAATTTAAGAATACCTTGAAAGACCAAGCAAAATTTTTGGTCAATTGTCTTCTAGGCAATTAAACCCTTCTAGAGGTTAATGTTTATTGGCTGACTGATTGACCAGGGCAAGACCCTTAAAGTCACCACACCCCAGAACAACTCTAATCAATTAGCAGTCATTTACCAGGCACTTAAGACTTGCCTGGGTTGACTTTAAGAGCTAGGCATATAAAGACAAAGAACAGAACAGCCCCTGCACTTATATTCTATGGGGAGGTAACAAGTGAATCTAAGCATATGCAGAATACAGTAGTGAGGGGGATCAGGAAAGGTTTCAAGGAAAAGATGCTGCTTGAGCCAAGTCTTGAAGGGAGTTGGACATTTTGGGGGTGGAGGTGGGAAGAGAGTCATTTAAGGCATGGGGGTCGCCTAGATCAAAAGCAGAGGGAAGGGAGATGGGGGCTGTGTGGGACAGCTAGGGGGCAAAGTGGAGTAGAGTGCCAGGCCTGGGGTCTGGAAGACTGGAGTTCAAATACAGGCTCAGACACTTCTTAGCTGTGTGACCCTGGGCATGTCACTTAACCCTGCTGGCCTCAGTTTCCTCATCAGTAAAAAGAGCTGTTCTCAGAAATGGCAAACCACTCCAGTGTCTCTGCCAAGAAAACCCCAAATGGAGTCATGAAGAGTCAGACACAACTAAACTACAACCATAAATAGTGCCTACTACGTGCCAGGGACAACACTAAGTGCTTTTTTACAAATATTACCTCATTTAATCCTTACGACAACCCTGGGAAGTAGGTATAGTATTATTGTGATCCCCAATTTACAGCTAAGGAAAATGAGGGTAACTTTCCCAGGGTCACACAGCTAGTGTCGGGTGTTCCTGAGTCCAGGTTCAGAACTCTATCCACTGTGTTACCTAGCTGCCTGAAACTTACTGAGTAGTCAGATTTGCCCTTAAGGAAAATCACTGGCAGCATGTACTGTAAGGAGCAGAGCAGGCTTAGATTTGCATTGATAACAGATTCCTTGCTGGGAGTCCCATATATCAAGGAAATCACAGGTTCAGCCCAATGGCATATATAACAATTATACAGCTCTCATTTCTATTGTGCTTGTCCTCATGGCTTCCAAGGGAGGTAAGTAGTATGAGTGATGAGGATGGGATCCAGACCCCCAAAAGGAAAAACCCTGGACTCTCCCACAGGGCCAAATCTCTAGCTAGTTTGAGGCTATAATCCCATGTCCCTGGGCCACTTCCCACCCTTAATCCTATCTAGGTTCCATTTTCCCTTGGCCACCCTTGGAGTTCTATCACCTCATAAACTACTTAGGGGCAGCTAGGTGGTGCAGTGGATAGAGTACTAGCCCTGGATTCAGGAGGATCTGAGTTCAAATCCTCAGAACATAACACTTACTAGCTGTGTGACCCTGGGCAAGTCACTTAACCTCACTGCCGAGCCAAAACAAACACAAAAAAAAAAAACCCCTAAAAAAAAAATAAACTACTTAGTTACTCCTTGATCCCTCCCATAGTCTTCCTGTATATAAGGTCCATCTTGTCTCCATTAAGATGCTTATATTCTTAAAATCTAGCCAATTTGATGAGTGAAACCTTACAGCTGTTTTAATTTGTTTTTTTTTATATTAATGACTGAGAGCTGGCTCAGATTCTTAAAATCTAGCCAATAGATCAGTAATGTTCAGATTTCTTAAGAATCTGCCCAATATGACTGATGTTCTAATAAACCTTGTCTTTGGCTGAAAGAAGGCTTGGATTGAAATCTTTCCAGCAGGATTTGTGTGTTGTGATTTTGGGGTTCCAGCACCTCTAAACCCCTAAACTGCAACATGAGGACTATTAAAAAAACTTTCTTTCTCAAAAGGGGAGACTTTCCAAAGCATAGATTTGACCATGTTAACTTTCTGCTCAATGTGCTTCAGTGGCCCTCCGGGATCAGTTAATAAGCACTAATTAAATGTTTACTATATGCCATCCACTTTGCATACACCTGGTCCCTCTCTGACCTCACAGTCTAATGGTGTACACAATGTGCAAACAACTATGTTCACACAAGATATACACAGTATATAAGGGAGGTAATTTCAGAGGAAAGGTGCTGGGTTGGGAGACAGGGAAAAGGAAAGGGATGCCTAGGGTGGGGGAACCTGTCCAAAGAGAATGTAGAACTTGAGCTGAATCTTGAAGGAACCCAGGATCTGATAGAAAGTTCTCCTTTTGGCATTTGAAGCCCTTTACAACTTGGCCCCTTCCTGCTTTTCTAGCCTTCTTACACGAGATTCCTCTCCGCTCACATTAGGATGCAGCTGCAAGGGTCTATTTTGCACTCGCCCCTCACCATTAGAGTGGTCTGTTCCCTACACCTCCAACTAACCTCCAACATTAGCTCCTTCCAGTTCCCTACTTCTACTCTAGTATCTAGGTTGCGGTTATTTACATGTTGTCCTGCCCATCAGAATGTAAGCCCCTTGAAGGTAGAATCTGTTATTTTTTGGCTTTTTGGTCTTGTTTTGTGTTTTGCCTTTCTTTGTATTCCTTGCACTTAGCATGGTGCCTAGAACACAATAAGCGCTTAATAAATGCCCGCAGGCTTTCTCTGGTCTCGGGAGCGTATTAGTGGGGCAGGGAGATAAGACCAATACAGTGCCAGCTCCCGGACACTCAGACCAGGGCGCAGCAGCCTAAGGTGAGTGTGGGTGAGGGGGTGGGGGTGGAGATCAGATTTAGAAATTACGTCATTATAAAATCCCGCAGCCTCAGTTCTCCATCCCACAGTTTTCTCCCCTAAAGCACCACACCTTCCTCCTGCTCCCGTTGCAACCTCCCGGCTTTCTCAAGGAAGGTTGCGATTGGTCCGGGACCCCATGAGGTCACGCCCCTTTCCCAATGAAGAGGGAGCTCCTTTTCAAGGAAGGCTGCGATTGGCCCGGGGCCCCGAGAGGTTACTGCCCTCTTCTCCCTCCCGACAAGCATTCTGAGGTCGCCTCGCACCTCGTGGGGTCCGTAGACCACGGCCAGCGCCTTAGTGTTGCCTTGTTCGATGTAGGCCGAACCATCGGCTTGCGCGAAGACGCCCATCCGTGCTTGGATCTTGCGCAGCTCTCCAGCCCGCCGCCCGTCCACGCGGTAACCCTGATCCGACAGCAGCTCCAGTCCCGCCATGCTTGTTGCAGCCTCTTCTAACCTACCCCGACTACACCTCCCGGCGGCCCTTACTACTTCCTGCTTCTATCTCTGCTTTCCGGCGGCCCTCACTTCCGGTTTTCGGCCCTTTCTGATACCGACGGGGCCACGGTGGAAGGCCATCAGAAGCCATCTAGTCCAACCCCTTCGTTTTACAGAGGAGAAGAGTGAAGCCCAAAGAAGCAGAAGGACTTGTTGGAGGCCACCCAGCTAAGTGGTGGCAAGGCTGGGATTGGAAATAACGTTCTCTCACTCCAGCTGCTGCGCCCCTTCCAGCCCAGACTACATTTCCTAGCGGCCCCTGCGCCGCAGCAGCTTCTAGCTTCCGGTCCCTGGGGCTCCGCCCACGGACCGTCTTCTAGGGGGCGCGGACTTCGAGTGCAGATTAGCTGCCCACGGTCCTGGCTTTAAAGACCATTGGCTCGAGGGCAGAGGATGGGGTTTGGTTTAAAATCCAGCCTCTTTGACTCTTGTAGTTATGTGACCTCGGACAAGTCGCTTTGTCTCTCTGATCCTCAGTTTCCTCACCTGTAAAATGAGGCAGTTGGTCTGGGTGCCCTCCACGGTCCCTTAAAACTCTCGATCTAGGATCATACGATAATTGACCGTCTGAAAAAATGAGAGGCCATTCTGACAATGCCTGCTTCTCCCCCCCCCCGCCCCCCCAATTGTATTGGGTCAGCCTTGAAGGACCATCTATAGAAATACTAGTTGATTTTATAATGTGGTATCCAGTTCAATCTGACAGCCTTACTTAAGTGCCTGCTCTGTCAGTCAGTCAGTCAGTCAAGAAACATTAATTAAGTCCTTTCCTATGTGACCAGGCACTGTGTAAGGCGCTTGGGATACAAAGAAAAGCAACAATATGGCCTCTTTCCTTTAAGAAGCTTACATTCTAATGGGGACACATCAAGCCAAAAATTATCTGTTACAAGATATATACTGTGTAAATTAAAGGTAGTCTCAGGGAAGGGACTAGAAGTAGGGAGGACCAGGAAGGGCCTCCTGCAGAAGGTGGGATTTGAGCTGAGTCTTGAAGGGCAGGAAAGCCAGGAGTAGAGGGGGCAAAGCATACCGGGCTTGGGGAAGAGCCATTGCAAAGGTGCAGAATCGGGAGATAATTTTGAGTCAGGAGATAGAATGTTCCGATGGAAGGAGCAGTAAAAAGGCCAATATGCTTCTCGATCACAGAGCACTAGTGGAAGGGAATGTCAGCCACTGGGGAGACAAATACAGCGGACATTCTGTGGGCATAAACCATATGTATACATGTTAAGTAAGCACAAAATAATTTGAGGGAGGGCTCCAGTAACTGGGGTAAGAGATGACTATACCAGCCAGATGTTAATACCTCTGGGACATGAGTGATAGATAAGGTATAAAAAAAAAATGGCAGGATCCAAAAAGATCTTTCAAGTTTGGGATGATTGGCCAAATCTAATACTACGAATTTAATATGAAAGAATGGAAGTTCTAAAATTGGGTTCCAAAAATAACAAGTTCAGGAATTTGGGAGTGGGACAGGGACAGAGACTACACTAGAGCACTTAAGGGAAGGGGATAGGCATGTGTATGTACCTATTATGGGCTAGGGCTGTGCTAAGAACTTTTTTTAAATAAATATTACCTCATTTGATCTTCAGAATAACCCTGGGAAGTAGGTGCTGTTATACCCATTTATAGTTGAAAGAACAGAGGCAAACATTAAGTAAATTGACCAGGGTCACACAGACAGTGTCTGAAGGCAAATTTAAACTAGGACCTTTCTGACTCCAGGCTTAGATTCTGCTGTCCATCCAGCTGCCTCTAGTTAATGTGTAAAGTGAAAAGTGTGGAGGAGGGGGAAGGAGAGAGGTGTTCCTAGATTATAAACTATATGAACCATAATGTGAAAAGGCTAGGAGAATAGTGCCCCTTGAAAGCCTAGCCCAATTCCAGACTCTGAGTTGGAGGAAGAGGCACCTGGGCCAATGATAACCCCCC
This sequence comes from Vombatus ursinus, assembly GCF_900497805.2. Taxonomy (NCBI): domain Eukaryota; kingdom Metazoa; phylum Chordata; class Mammalia; order Diprotodontia; family Vombatidae; genus Vombatus; species Vombatus ursinus. Next base: position 1,479,658 of record NW_020952097.1, read on the forward strand.
CCCCCCACACACACACACACAATACCCTGATAAATCCTTTTGTGTCTCTGAATGATGGCTGGGACCAGAACACTGGAGAGGAAGGTGTAATACAGTAAAATCCTAAATCTAAATGGTATAACTTTGTTGAAGATTGCATGCTGGACCTCAGAAATTCTCTAGTCCAACTTCTTGTGTTACTGAAGATTTAACAGAGGCCCAGATAAAGTAAATGGCTTGCCTCTGGCTACTAAATGAAAGAGGTAAGAGAATGAAAAGAACATTCAATCACTGACTATTGTGTACAAAGCAGTGGGCTAAGGCAGGTAGAGTTTAGACCAGAGACAGTCTCCTGTCTTTATGGAAGGAGTAGAAGAGACAGTCAACAAAGATTTATTAAGCTTCTATGTGCTAAATTCTGGGGACACAAAGAAAGGTAAACCCACTGTTCTGACCTCAAAGAGCTCCCACCTCAATGGGTAAGGCAATATGCAAACAGGTAGAATATACATACAAGATAAATGAAGGTGATCTCAGAGGGAAGGCACTAGATGGGGAGAAAAGGGAGAGGGGGACATGAGGAAAGGCCTCTTTCCAAAGGTAGAATTTGAACTAAATCTTGAAGGGAAGCCAGGAGGTGGAGGTGAGGAAGGAGGAGAGCATTCTACACAAGGGAGATAACCAGTGATAAGGTGTAGAGTTGTGAAATATAAAAAGTCTGAGAGACATAGTTTCTGGGTAATTAATCACTTTATTAATCATGCTAGCATATAATTAATAAAAGGGGTCAGTGACACTCTGAAATGCCAAAGACCCCTTCATGGAACCCATTTAATGCTTATATGCCCTTGGAAGAGTGGGTGTTCCTGAGAGTGGCAATCTACTCTGATTGGTTAACAAATAATGAGAGAGAATGAATATTATAATGAGAGGTGGATCTATTCTGATGAGGGTCTCGGGGGGACTGTGACTTTGACCAGCCTTGGGCAATCTAGACAAAAAATCTACCCCCTTGCCAAAATCTGCCTGAGTGGAACAGTTGGGCTGGAATTCACCTTAGATTAAATTCTTTGTAAGGTTTTCTAGTTGGGTGAGGCAACAACTCCACCTAGATAAGATGGTCTAGGTGGAGTAAATTTTTGGGAAAGGTCAGGGATCTCTGAAATAATCAAGAGACTTTGTCCTTTGAGGGACAGCAAAAAGGCTAGTGTGGCTAGATTAGAGCTTATGTGGAAAGGAGGAAAGGGTAAGAAGATGGAAGGGACCTGGTTATAAAGGGCTTTAAAAGCCAAACAAGATCTAATCCTAGAGATAAAAGGGAGCCATTGGAATTTATTTGAAGTGGGTGTTGAAGGGTACAGTGATGACATGATTGGACCCACAGTTCAGGAAAATCACAGTGGTGGCTAAATGGAGGATGTATTGGAGTGTGGAAAGACGATGCAGGCAGACCCACCGCAGCCTATTGCATTAGTCCTGGGGTGAGGTGATGAGGGTCTGCACCAGAGTGGTGCTAAGAGTATTAGGCTTTAAAAATTAAAATGTTACCATTTGTGGTTATCCACATATAATTTAATATATAATATATTTAATATATGATGTAATTTAGTATATTTAATATAACTGATATGATTTTATCATATCAAATCAATATTTCATTTTATCATATCAAATCAATATAAATTGATTTGATTTTAAGTCAAAATCTGTTATAAAGGAAATAAGAACAGGGTCTGAGAGTGCTCTCCCTATCAGGATTATTATGGAAATTACAACCTAACACAAAAAGATTTGTTATTTGGCATTAAGAAATTTACTAGTTGTATGGCCCCGAGAAAGTTCCTCAGTTTATCTGTAAGAGGATAATAATAGAACTCACCTCCCAGATTGTTGTGAGGATTGGGTGATTGTAAAGTGCTTTACATTTACATTTGATTTGAATCTTTAATTAGATGTAATTGCTTCATACTTGGTAACTTTATATGGGTTTTTAGATATGATCATCATAAATGCCAGTGGTGATGTGATGAATTATTTTCTGTTAAGGTAATTTGGAAGTATATCCAACTAAATTAAGGTCACCTGATTGGTAATTAATTGATTTTGTTTCAAGTTTTAAATACATGATATTATTTATGGTTATATTTCTAAGTTTTCTTATACTGTGTAATTTGGTAAACAATTATATTCACCTATGTTGTTATAAAAGCAATTTCTTAAAACCTAGATGTTGTTAGATTAAGAACTGTACTGTCAAAAAAAAAAAAAAGAGAGGGAATGAATGGGTTATAGGTCATTCTATTAGCCCTGCTGACTATGTGTTGTAATATTCTGAAGTACTAAAATTTAAGAAATCACAAACTTCCAAGTTTTGTCTGTATTTGAAAGGAAGTTTCACCTAAAATTATTTGGCTATCTCTTATGAAAATTATGAAATTGTTAACTAAGTTATTTGGAGTTATTGTTTTAATCAAGTATTTACAAAGGTAATTATACAAAGAAAAAACCTTGTAAAATATTCTTATCAACCCTGTGCAAGAGTTTCCTGTGTTGCAGAATTCCTACTGAGTAAATGGGAATATTTGCACAAAATAGGGGTATGATTTTCAAGTCTGCTTCATATATATGTTAATTAGCAGGTTTGTGAACTACCACATTCACTTGTGAACTACCACATTTACTATCTATGTGAGATTACAGAATGTAATTATTTTCTTGATTTCTAGGGATATGTTGAGGAAATTTTTAAAGGCCTGGTAAATTTTGTTATTGTGATAAGGCCCATTTAATTGGGTATGTTTTTCTTGGCTTATAAAAACTGAATCTTCTCCCCATTACAAACACCTTTTTGACTAGAGAATTTGGGTAACTAGCAAATTTTGTGGTAAGTACAAATTTAGTTTATTACTTTGGAGATTTATTTATGTTGCTTAAAAGATATTTTTTACCAACTTAGTCTTGATAAATTCCAATTTTAAAGATTTTTTTTTTGCTTTAAGATTGAGAGAGAGATCTATCATTTTAGAGGTTTCCAACTAATTTACTTTATAGAAGTTCAGTGATTATTCCTCTTAACATCAGAATAAATTTTAAGCTGTTTGTAAAAAAGGAAAATACTTTTACAAAGAAATGTTTTGTAAAAAATCTTTTGTGTGATTTTTAGAAGGCCTACTAAATTTTTATTTGCAAACTAATTTTTTTTTTTTTTTGGGTTAGGCAATGGAGCTAAGTGACTTGCCCAGGGTCACACAGCTAGTAAGTGTTATGTGTCTGAGGCTAGATTTGAACTCAGGTCCTCCTGAATCCAGGGCTGCTGCTCTATCTACTGCGCCACCTAGCTGCCCCTGCAAGCTAATTTATTGTGATAATAATTTGATATTGATAACAATCATGTCCAAACCTACTATGAATTTTCAAGTTTCGTTCCTAGATTTGTTGTGCCCTTGGACCAGCCTTAAATGGGTGTTTTCAGAGAAAAAAGAGTCAGAGTCAGCAGCTCAATGGAAGCAACATTAGAGATCTAAGGCCAGTGATTAATATGAAAGCATCTGAATTACTGTAATGAGCTCTAAGTGGGAAAGATCTTGCTGTTTTGATCTGAATTTATAGTCATTCCATGACCTAAGCAAGAGTTAGAATTATTAGTGTTTGAACTTATCATGTATACGATTCAATTTCTGAAGTATGTTGTTCTTTCAGATTGAGTATAATTAGAGAAGAGTAAACAAGCTCAAGAAACAAAGATGTAGATCTATTAAGTTGTGAGGTTAAAGTCAGGAGCCTCTTTTGTTTTTGTTTTAAGGAATAGGTTTTCAGTACAGAGAGTTATATTAGTGAAGAGTAGTACCTTATGAGCCATCTTGTGTTATCTCAATGGGAAATCTGATTTTACTTATGTTTGTCATTTAATCTGGAATTAGTACCAGTGTAAAAATGTATGCAAACTACTTAAGACTCACCTTACAGATGTTCTCATTCTTTAAAGGGATTCTGAGAGCAGTAGTATTTTTCTGTGGTGAATCCCTTATTGTTAGCAGTGTGGGGTTATAGTCAGACGTGTGATCCTTGTTAAACTGAACTCTGATTATTGGAACTTGCTATTCAAGACCTTATGGGACTATCAACTGATGTTATTCTGAGTCTAACTCCAGGTATGATCATCAAGGAATGCTACTGAGCCAAAGATCCATGATGCCAGCAATCTTGTGGGATTTTCAGAGGGTGTTCTCATAAGAAAGGCTGAGAGAATGACTATTTGCATGACTTGAGGTAGGATTCTCCTGACTCAGTTTACCCAATATGACACATGGAATGAAAAATATCTCACTTGGCTGACTTTAAGCCTGGCTCAATGCAATTGGCCATCTACGTAACTTTTGCCTGGAATTGACATGAAGTTAGGGAAGTATTATTCCCTTACTGTACAGTTACATCCCTATTCTTTTATGGCAAATTTCTGTAATCATTTCAGATGATCGATATGAACACAATATTAAATCTTTATCTTATGAGTTAATACTGGAGCATATCTGAGTTGCTATAGTAAGAGCCAAGTATAAGATTTGAGCTATTTGGCCTAGAATTTTAGACTTTTCTATATTCCAACAACTAGCCAGTTAAGTATTTAGCCTGGACATCTATTGCTAGTTATATGTTCCTGTACAAGTCAGGGTCCTTTAATTCTTCATAATGGTATGTGGTTAATTTGGTCAAAGTCTTGTGAAACCAGGATATGATTCTGTTATTAAGTTAATATCATAACTGTCTCAGTTCTGTTACAATTAGTTATCTTAGAAGAAGAATGGCTTGTGGTCTCTCTTGTAAATGCCGTAAAAGAAACATCCACTTTAATTACGGGTTATTTATTTGAACATGGCTAGAAGTTGGAAATGTTTTATTGTAAATAACTTACTTGATATGCACTGTTTTAAAATTGATTACGCAATGTATTTATGTATATCATCCCTGAACCTTTTGTTACAATTGTAGTTAATCAGGCAACTGTTAAATGAATTCATTTGTGTATTGGAGTCCATCTTCTTATAAAAAGTATTCTGTTATTAATTCTTTAGTGGAATCTCATCCTCCTAATGGGGGAATGAATAATGTGAAGTATAAAAACTGGGTTCTAATTTTCTATTTTTATTTGAGTTTCTTAGATATATCGACATCACAATTGACTGTCCTAAAAATGTGAGCTCCATGGTCTGAAGGGTTCCAAAGTTCTTTTATAATGATAGAGACATAAGGATTGAGTTAACTTTCATTATTTGACCTGATTATTGGCAAAGTAATTTAAAATTGTGTTAAGACCAATTTTGTAGGAGATTTTTTCACAAAGAATGAGGATCTCTACAAGTGACCTAAGTCTAAGAAGACAGTAGCTGGACACCGCTTTGACCATACCCACACCAGAGAACTTCATCAGATGGTGTCCCAAGAACCAGATGTCTGAGTATGAGATGAGACTTCTGAGCCTTAAATGAACAATTTTATTCACTGTTTACTTTTTCCCTTTGCATCTTTTATCTGTAAGGTCTACTTACTTAAGGGGACTGCCCCCTTTGGTTTTGTCAACATGTCAAACCCTTGATGAGGTGTTGGCCATATCACTTAGTGATTCATTGAGGAGGCTATGCCTCTCATTAGAATCAGATGGAGGAATGTGAAAAATGATTATTAATAACTAATATCTTAGAGATTCAGAGCTTTCCCCCAGTCCCCTTCTTCCAAAGTTCTCACTTTAAGTTCAGTTTTTCTTCAGAAGGACATTAATGATGATGAGATTGCATTGACTCTTCTTATCTTGGCCAGCCAGATTGGGAAACCCATTGTGTTCTACTCAAGCATGGGTGGAGACAGATTCTTTTGTCTGCATAGCCCAAGGCTGGAAGATAGCCTATAGCTAGGAGTGGTCTGATATGGCTGGAAGTGGTCTGGTATAGAGATAATTTCTCTGTCCAGAGGTGAGGGAGTGACATCAGTCCTTGTTGGAAGGTGTGAACCCCAATTTATTTCTTCTAAGAAAGAGACAAACAAAATTGGGGGGGGTGTCCACAGCTTAATTTCTGTCAAGCTGGCTTGATGTGGATTGCATGGGAGTTCAGTCCAAAACTGGGCCCCCCTAAGTGGGCCAGTTCAGAACTGGCTCAAAAGGGATTTTGGGGGTACAGCATTATATTCATATCAACCCACCATCATTCCAGACCTCCATCTGTTTGGGATCTGTCTCCACCCAAGCCTCAGTAGGATAAAATCAATTAAGTTTTGGGTTAGATTTGACCAGCATAAGAAGATTCAGGGGCAGCTAGGTGATGCAGTGGATAGAGCACTGGTCCTGAAGTGAGGAGGACCTGAGTTCAAATAGGCCTCAGACCAAACACTTGACACTTACTAGCTGTGTGTGACCCTGGGCAAGTCATTTAACCCCAATTGCCTAAAAAAAAAAAAAATTCAATGCAATCTCATTATCAGTGATGTCCTTCTGAAGAACTTTTAAGCAGAAGGCTGAGGGGTGGAGCTCTGAATCTCCAAGACATAGATTACCAAGAGAAATCATTTTTCACATTCCCCCATCTGATTCTAATGGGGGGTATAGCCTCCTCAATGAATCACTAACTGATATGGTCAACACTTCATCAAAGGGTTTTGGGTACTTGTAACAACATGGGAGAGGGGAGGGAGAAATTGATGGATTGCATTGACAAATTCAAAGGGGGCAGTCCCCTTACTTAGTAAGTAGAGATACAGAGACCCAAAGGGAAAAAGTAACAATAACCAGTCCATTTAAGCTGTCAGGTTATCGGGACATCATCTGGTGAAGTTTTCTGATCTGAACACTGTTCAAGCAGTGTCCAACAGACTGTCTTCTTGTAGAGATCCTCTTTCTTGCGTTCACTCTCCTACACGATTGATCTTAACACAATTTTAAATCACCTTGCCAGTAACCGGGTCATTTCTAAATCACCTTGCACAGAGAATCATACATCTCATCATCAATATGTTGAAACTACAACCTGAAACCACCTTATATATTTTCATAATAGCCAAGATTTCAAATGAAAAATCTGCTCTCGTAGTAAATATCAGTATTATGATTATTATTTGTTTATAACCAAATATACTCCATTAAATGTTAAGTTTTCAAAAAAAATTTTTTTACATCCTTTTTTTTAAAAGGCCCAACTCATATGTGACAAAATCCAGATTAAAAATTGAGAAATACAGTAATAACACAAATAATAAGCTTCAGATTATATCAATTGTATTTTCAGATTATCATACATAGAAATTATTGGTCTTATTATTTTTGGTTTTTTAACAATTACATTTAATTAGAGACATAATAATAATGTCGTGTCTAGCATATGCTAGTCATTGTAAAATTATGTGATCCTCACAACATCCCTGGGAAGTGGGTTCCACTATTATCCCTTTATAGAACAGTAAGCTGAGGTAAAGACTTAAATCAAATAAAACATGAATTTATAATCGCTAATGATAAACATTTAAAAAAATTTTTAAAGTCCAATACTCTTTGCCCTTTAAAAGGAAATATTATCCACAAATTTATATATTCCCTTAAAAAAAAGACACATGGTTGTATATTCCCAGCTCTGAATACCGCCCTCCCCCTTTTTTTCTACTTCCTTAAGAGAGCTCAAGTCCAGTCTCCATTTTTGAGGTTTATCAGATTAAAAAAAAAAAAAGCTACCCTAAATATTTCATCCTCCTGGGAGTTTCAGGTTGATGCATATAAGTTTTAGAAACAGTTTAAAATCACCTGTAATTATTAGGTTAGCTAAGAGTTTGACCCAGGCAAAGAGACCTGAGGAATTTAAATCATTGCTGACAGGATGTAGTCAGTTTCCCCCAGGCAGAAACCTCCAAAGCTTAATAATTAATTGAACAGTCCAGGGAAACATCTTAATAATAATCTCAAATCACAATAACCAATATCTTTGTCATAGCCAATATTTATGTGAGGTTAGATTTAATAAGGCCTTCCTACAGGTTTATCCTGAAAGGCAAGTGGTCTTCTAACCCTTTGTAACTCTTTTGGTTTTCAAATCAAGCTACAAAATTTTCATTTGCAATCCTTCTACTTGAAACAAAATCAAACTTCCTTACACCTTTCTCAACTTGCTTAAACCATCTGAAGCTGACACAAAGGCACTCAGAACAAACATCCAAGGATTGGAGGGTGAGATTAGAGCACATGGGCTTGCTTTGGACCACCCCAACCCCTTCAATTCCCAAACCATTTTTTCTCTACCCGTTGCTTAAATCTTTATTCCTCTTTCCTAAATTTTCAAACCCATTAATCAGACTATCTCCTCTTTCCTTTACATTCCAAATTAAAAGAAAATTAAACTCACCCCACTATTGGTCCTGCTTCACCTGTTAGAATCTGGAAAGAGTTAACACCTAACAATTTATAAATCAAGAGAGATGTATTTTCCCCACACCCCTCACAAACACTTTTATAATGTTAATGCTTAAAAGACAGAAAAACTCTTATTTTTGCAGTTTTAAACACATTGCCTTGATGTCAGATATATTGGCAAGAGGGGATGCAAAGACACTTTTCTAGATTTAATTTAAACATAAAGTGTAAACTTTAGCTTTGGATCTGATTAAACCCGAATTCAAACCCTTAGCTTTTCCCTCTCTATGCTCAAAAACCTTATCAGTAAAGGCTTCTTGCTGCTCTGATTGTACCTTCCACTAACTTCTGGGAGAATCTCTCCCAGCTTTTTGATTCCATTATTCATTATCTTACTTTATTCTGGTATCCCAACTTGGCCAGTGTTGGGCACCCCTCCAAAAACAAAAGAATTTTAATCTCCCACTGAAAGCCTAAGGTGGAAATTCTTTTCCAATGTTCTCTCTCTAATTACAGACCTTAGAAGTTTTGTTTGTTTGTTTTTGTGGCTGCATTTTAAATCTTTTAGCACAAACATGAAATATTGTACAAACATACACATAGACAGAAACAACTTGACAAGACAAAGTGTATACTAATCTAATTTTCTTGTTGGCTTTTTAGGCTTTTTAAGATAAACCAATTTAGCCTTCAACCAATTCAGATTACAATACAATTTACTGGTCAAAATTTAGAGTTATTACATGCCAATTTACTCTGGCTTACTTCTAGCCAATTAGAGAGGATATCTGTCAGAGGAGACTTTTTTTTTAAGGTCCTGGACCCCAGAGCCACTTGGAGAAAAAAGAAAATGGGCTGCAACCTAAAAATGGGAGGTCCTATGGATAAGAAGCAAGGATTTTCAGGATAAAACTTACCCAACCTTCAGAGCTAGGACTTCAGGGAAAAAACCCTGTAGGTGCCAAGCCCCAGCACTGTTGGGGTGAAAGCAAACCTCCAGAATACAAGTCCATATCTGAGTCATGGCACTGATGTGGTTTAGGGGTTCAGGTCAGGGGTCCTGGAATCCCCAAATCACGATACCCGGGTCCTGCCCGAAAGAATTCAACCCAAGCCTTCTTGCAGCTAAAAACAAGGTTTATTGAAGATTTGCCATATTAGCTAGACTGTTAAGGAATCTGAGCATCTATGGGCTATTGGCTAGATTCTAAGAATCAGCGCATCTTAATGGAGCTTATATACAGAAAGACTGTGGGAGGGATCGAGGGGTGGCCAAGTAGTTTGGGGTGACTGGAGGAGGGGTCTAAGGAGATCTGGATGGGAGTGGCTAGTAAGCTGGGGTGAACAGAACTCCTAGGACCTGGACCTGTGGCCAAGGGAGAATGGAGCCTAGCTAGGATTAAGGGTGGGAAATGGCCAGGGGCCATAGGGAGGTAAAACAATGGAGGGGAGATTGGGTGTAGCCACAGTGAAAGGCCAGTTGATGGGATTATAGCCTCAGAGGAACACCAGAGATTTGGCCATGTGGGAAAGTCCAGGGTTTTTCCTTTCTGGGGCCCAGATTCCAACCCCATCAGCACCTTTAATGTGAATCCCAATTTATTCATTCTAAGAAAGAGACAAACAAAATTGGGGTGCGTGTGTCCACAGTTTAATTTCTCTCAAGATGGCTTGACATGCATTGCATGAGAGTTCAGTCCAAAACTGGGTCCCCCTTAAGGGGACTTTCAACAGGGCCTCATATCAGCCCACCATCATTTTAGTCTACTCCCAGCCTCCATCTGTCTAAGATCTGTCTCCACCCAAGCCTCAGTAGGATAAAATCAATTCAGGTTTGGGTCAAGTCTGACCAGGATAAGAAGATTCAATGCAATCTCATTATCAGAGATGTCCTGAAGAACTTTGAAGCAGAAGGCTGGCAGGGTGGAGCTCTGAGGCTCCAAGACACAGATTACCAAGAGAAATCATTTTTCACAAAGGGTGTATAAACTGTGGAACCCAAACTGAAAGGGAGCTCAGTTTCAGACTGGCTCCCATGCATGGACACACGCATGCTGCCTGCTTTGAGAGAAATAAACATGGATACAACCTAATCCTATTTTTCTTTCTTAGACCAAACTCTGAAGGTTGACACTAGAAATGGTTTGTGTATAGATAATGTTAAATTAACTAAAAATGCTTTTGGCATATGGACCTAAATCACAGAATACAGTACTGGACTAGTATTATTATTATTATTTTTACATTAAGTACCATGTAGGATTATGAGTACTTTGTAAAAGGCACTGTCGAATTGAAAGCTGTTATATTCATATCCAGGTCTGGATGCCACAGTTCAGGATGCACTGGAATTCATTTAGAGCAGGAGTTTTTAACTTTTTTTGTGTCCTGGACCCCTTTGGCAGTTTGGTGAAGCCTATGGACTCTTCTCAGAGTAATGATTTTAAGTGCACAAAATAAAATACGGAGGATTGCAGAGGAAACCAATTATATTGAAATACAATTTTACAGGACCCTAGCTTAGGAACACTTGATTTAGAGGAGCATAATGAGGATGACAAATGAGTGGAGACAATGGCATGAGAGGATCTATGGAGGGAACTAGGGCTATTTAGCCTAGAGATGACAAGACAAGATGAGATGACAAAATGATGAGGCAGCTAGGTGGTGAAGTGGCTAAGAAGGCTGGACTTTGGAGTCCAGAAGACCTGAGTTCAAGTCCTGACTCGGATACTTGTTAGCTGTGGGGCCCTGGGAAAGTCATTTAACCTCTGAACCTCAGTTCTCTCATCTGTAAAATGGGGGTAATAATAAGGCCTAACTTACAGGGATGTTGTAAAGAATAACTGAGATGATATTTATAAAGCACTTTGCAGATCTTAAAGTGCTGTTATTAACAAGACAAACATAATGGCTGTTTTCCAGTCCCAAGACCCACTTCTATGCTCAGTGCAGGTCTTCTTGTTTATTAACTTACTGACAACCTGACAGGCAGAAAGACCTCCTGATGTGCCTTCATTATATTCTCTTGTTCCTGCAGGTCATTCTAATTGACTAATTGTTATTTAGTCGTTTCTAGTCATTTCAATCTCTTCACAGCCCCATTTGGGGTTTTCTTGGCAAAGATACTGGAGCAGTTTGCCCATTTCCTTCTCCAGCTACTGTTACAGATGAGGAAACTGAGGCAAATAGGGTAAGTGACTTGCCCAGGGTCACACAGCTAGTACAAGTCTGAGGCCGAATCTGAACTCAGGTCTTCCTGACTCCAGGCCTGACACTATTCACTTTGCCACCTAGCTGCCCAATTGACTAATAACTCTAACAATTAGTACTCCAGAGTTACACTAAAAGTATCTTTGCACCTTGGAAACTTACCCTGCTTCGTCACTAAAACCAGTGAAGTTAAAATGCAGTCCAACAATGACCGTTGAATTTCTTTGAGATATTGCTATCAGAATAGTAGGTTTTCATTTCTAATTGGCTGGGATTTTTGCCTTTTCATCAAGGGTCTTTCACTTTTATATACATCCTGTTTATTTGGATCAGTTTTGGTCAAACACAGTCCGTGGTTGTGTCTGATGTTTCAAGTGTGTTTGGTGGGGGTGTGTGTGTGTGTGTGTGTGTGTGTGTGTGTGTGGTAGTCTCCAATGATGTCTGGCCTGTGAAATACTCATTCTTATAGGGATACAAACATCAAAATATTGTCTTCCATATTGTTTGTTACTGTAGTAGCCTGTTACTACATCTATTTGTGGTGTGCTGCTGACCTGGAAGTCACATGGGAAAAAAAAATGTTGAGCCTAATATCCAGTGTACTGTTCCAGTAAATCAAGAAAATCCTAGGTAGAAACCAGCTGAACTGAGAATGAAGACCCCCAACAAGCAAGATGATACTCCAGCTATAGACCCATAAGAAATAGTCTCCCACAAAGGAAATGGTCCTTCATCCTTTATGCATCTCAGGTACCATCCCACCAACTGACCTCCCCAGAGGTGATACATGCTACTTCTTGTAAATGTAAACTCCTTATAATACGATATTGCAAATGTTAAAAAAAAAAAAGATGAGAAGATGATTTATTCAGCATCTATTCTGTGCTGAGAGGGATGCAAAGATAGATAAGTGAGATGTGGCTCCTTCTTTGCTATCTCCTAAAAAGATGTGGGCTCCAGTAGAGAAGTTAATAATCTCCTAGGAGGATATCTTCTTAATAGCTCATATTTCTATGTTATCTTCATGATAACCCTGCAAAGGAGATGTGGAGATAGGATTAAATTAGTTTTGCTTGGCCCCAGAGGATAGAACTAGGAGCAGTGGGGCAGAAGTTTTAGTTTCAGACTAAGAAAAAGAATTCCTAACAATGAGAAGTATCTAGACATTGGACAGTTTAATTTAGGAGGTAGTTTCCCCTCACTAGAGGTCTTCAGTCAGAGACTGGATGATCCACTTATTAGGGATTCCACAGAGGGGGATTCCTGTTCAGTTTTGAGTTGGACCAAATGGCCACAGGACTCTTCCCAGCTCAGAGATTCTGAGGCAGTGTGGCTTCCTTTCAGATGGAAATGAATGTCTTGAACACTTTGGGGACCAAATATCCAGCTTCAGCACCTGAGTGTGTCTTTCTCTTCAGGAGTGTAAGGGGTGTTCAAAGAGCTCTAGCACCTCTGGTGTGAGGACTTGCCCAGCCCTTTTCTGGGCTGTTCGTCCACCTTCAGTGGCTCCTAGAAGCTGTAGCATACACAGCAGCCACACCCCAGTAAAGCTGTCTTGGCAGAAGGCCTAAACCAGGTTGAGGGTAACCGATGGGCCTAAAACCCATCAGTGAGTTGGGGGATGGCTACCCGAAGCATGTGAAGACTTCCCCCAGCAGAATGGGTGGATAAGAACAATTTATTCTGAGGGCCATGAGGGCAGCTGAAGTAGGTGCTGTTCAGTGCTCAGAGCCTGGTCAGACATTGAAGATGCCAAGGTCATCTACTGCATTCTGGGCATTGGCAGTCATCTTGATTTTTGGCTTGCCACTGGACTGTAATGACTCTGGAAGAGAGAGTGAGGCTGATAACTTTGTGCAGCTGTGCCTCACTTAAATCCAGTTCATTCAGGAGTCAAGACATCACCCCATGATGTCATTGATCCTCTTTGAAAACAAAGGACAAACAGTACCATCTTTCTCTCCCAGTCTAGAGAAAGTATACACAAGGGGAGGGGGGTGCGCTGGAAGAATTAGAACTATATGGTCTGGAAGTCAGGGAGGCATAGGGAGTTGGGGGGAACTCCTGCTCTATTTTCTCAGGCAAAAAGAAATTAAGGATGATAACAAAGAGTAAATCTAGTCTTTGTCTTATTATTGCCTTTCTCACCTGTCCGAAGTCACCTGTGTCCATGAAGAAAGGTTTAAGACTAACTAGTCAAGAGAGCTAAGAGAGGTCAGGCCAAAGTCCCTTCACAGTCCAGTGAATACCAGTAAGACTTACCAGACACTAGTAACTCTAACTTTCTTGTGTTTATCATTTCATCCTTTTTATTTTTCTAGATGGATAACCATTTTGTGTGTATGTGTGTGTGTGTGTGTGAGATGGTCCCTCTTGGATAAAAAAATGACCTTGAAGCTGGGAACACCTCTGCCTCTGACACATGTTGGCTGTGTGATCCTGGGGAAGACCCTTAACCTCTCAGAGGTAGATCTCTAAGACTATCTGTTGCAGACAGGAGAAGGAGAGAGCAGGCTGGATATAACCCTCCATCGGATCTGGAGGCCTTTCCTCCCCTCATGCAGATAGCAGTTCATTCATACTTATCTATCCTGTGGGACTTGTTCATCTATTCTTAGCATCTTATGCCCCCTTTCCCCACCACTCTGCCACTGTTAGCTGCAGAAATAGAAGCAGGTTCCAGTTTTGTACTTGCCTTTGTTTTACGGGTTATCATGATGAAAGAATTCATCACCAACTGCCCAGAGTAGGCATCTCTGCACTTAATTAGGCTGAATCATCTGTGGCCAAGGCTGTCCTGGAAGCTTTTTCAATATGGTGGATCCTAGGAGAGCACCAGCAACGCGACTCAGGATGATGGGGCAATCAGGGGAGCGCCTCTCCCATCTGCTCTAGTGGGGACATTTTTCTAGGTAACAAGGAGCATGTACTTGGGCCCCTTCCTGTGTCACATGCTCGTCTGGGTTGGTGGTGGACTTTTACTTTGGGATGACTCAGCAAACTCTTAGTGGTCCTTGTGAAACTGCATTTTGAAGTGATGACCAAGTCCCCTTGTTGGCTACAGTGCAGGAAGAGTCGCCCACTCAGGAGACTTTAAAAGGAGGGATGACTTCACTTTTGCTGTATTCCCCTCTGTTGAATCCCCTGCACAGCATTCCTGACAAGCGGGTCATCCTGCTTTGGCTTGAAGTCCTCCAGTGAGGCAAACTGTCCCACATCTCTGGACATAGCACATTGTTAGGAAGGTTTCTCCTTATATCAGACTGAAACTTCTGCCCATTCCTGTTAGTTCTGTGCTCTGGGGCCAAGCAAAATTAATCCAGTCCTTCTTCCACATGCCGGCTATCATGTTTGTCTAGTTTTCTTAAGGTTCAACCTGAGCAGTTCTCCCTCAGACCTCCCATGAGTCGGTCAGGAGGAGATTCTCCACCCCAACCCCTACTCCCCAGCAGCTATGGTGCTTATTTGCACATGGCAGTGAGAACATATGCTGTCTGGGTGAGCCTGAAACTGGGCCTTAGGTTGAAGACTGACTCTTCTGCATCATGAGGATGGGTCGCCAGACATTGATCCTGAGATGGATGTATCTAGCCTTAGTGACAACCTCATGCAGCTTAGAGATTTTGAGTCCAGGTGCCAGACCGGACCCTGCAGGAGTGACCATTGAAACAATTTCTCAGAGAAGATCACCACAGCGAGTAGGAGCCAATGTTGTGCCCTGGCTTGCTGGAAGATCTGAATCATGGGTGAGTTGCTCAGACAGTGAGGTGAAAGGGAAGTCAGAGTAGGTCTGGGGTGCAGGAAACTGCCATCATTACCCACATTACATTGGCATGAGAGTAAGACTTTGGGAAGGCTGGATCTCATTTGGGAAATAATTTCAGTGATCCCAAGCTGCTTGTTGTCACCAAGCCCAACTTTTTAACACCAGCATTCTTCCAGTGATGCTGAGTGACTGCAAATCATAAACCCCTACAACCTTAGAAGAATCAAAATGGCAGGTGGTCCAAAGGGCACTGGAAAAACACACAGTAGGTGTAGACTGACTGTGGCTTGCTCCCAAGGGCGACTTGCCTTCAAGAAATGGCCTAAAAAATAGCACTGGGGGCGTTTATAACAGGAAAAAGAGATAGGTTGGTCAAATTTCCTTATTTGTAAAATGGAGCTATTGGACTATGTCTAAGGCATTTTCCTGCTATAAATCCTATGATTGTATGAGATGGACAGCCCCACTCCTACACTGGTATCCACAAGATAGTAAGACACCCAGAGGAGGGCCTCTAACATTCAGCAGACCTTAATGGAGGATTTATGGAAAAATCAGAGGTTTAGTTCTGGAATGGCCCTTAGGGGGTTAGTCCCACTCCATTTCCCCCACACCAGATGAGGAACAGGCTCAGAGAGGTTAGGTGACTTGTTTGAGGTGGCCCAGGGAATGAGAAGAAGAACCTAGATTCAATCTCATGCCATCCAATTTCAAATCCAGTACTGTCTCGTTGCACTGTACTGGCTTCTTTGTGTGTGAGAATTGCACAAGAAGGGATGATGGAATTGTCCTGTGCGCTGTGGAGAAAATATCCACACTGATGAAATTATGGATTACTTGAAGTAAGCTCCTCTGTAGTTACAAAACCCTTAGGACCTCCCCCTTCACTCTCCTGCTCCCCGCCACAATACTGTCAAAGGAGAGGAGAGAGAGGACAGGACACCGTGGAAGCCAGTATATTCTTTTATAGGAGCCTCACGAGGGAAGAACTTGGTAAAAGAGGTCAGGGCTAGCAGCTCAGAAGTAGAAAGGAAAAAGGACAAGGGAAGTGACTTGGCCATTGCCCTGGGGTTCTGAAGCAGACCTGCCCAACATACTGCCCCTGCAGGCCACTTTGGCAGGCCTGATCTAAAGTGATCCCACTACAACTCTGGGGGATTCTCAGCATTGGGCATGATTTTACTGCTGTCCAAGAGCCTCTGATTCTCTGTGCACTTGAAGCCGGTTGGAGCAGAGGGTGGAGGAGGGGAAAGAGAAGCCTCTGGCCTCACAATACCCTGGAGTCCCACAGAGCCATCTCAGGCACCTAAGGTGCTCTGGCCTTGGGTAGATTGAATCCACCTATTGGCCCAGGGCATGTCACTCCTCAACTCTGAGGAGCTTAAGAGGGAGATTGAGCAGCTGATGCAAGAGAATGAGTTGCTGAGGAGGCTGTAAAACTCATCCAAGAGAGCTGAAATCAGCGCTCAAGAGCCCAGGGGGAATGCCAGCTCATTGAACAGTGGGATTCTCTTGATACCGGCCAACTCCACTGCAGATTCCCAAACTTGGGACCGTCAAATTCAAGAACCCAGAGAGAGGTGGGTGGGCTTTGAGAGGGCATTTTAGGGGACCAGCATGCTGCTATAGAGGGTAGTTAAATGGTGCAGTCACAGGAAAGATGACAGTATTCAACAAAAAGTTCCCAGGATTCTTATGTATACCCCCTTTCCTACAATATGAGGGAGTGACAGTTAGGGATAAGATTACAGACTCATCAAGACAGCTGGTAGAGGAGAAAGGTCATCCATCCATCCATCCATCCATCCAACATATATATATATATATATTAATTACCTCCTATATAATTACCTCAGCTCTTTGATGAGGGAAAAAAAGATAAATAAGAAATAAAACACGGGCCCTACCTTCCAAGACTTCCCAGTTTAGTAGGTGACACAAGACAGAATTGCTGAATATCAGAAATTGAAGCCACCTCCAAGGTCATCGGGTCCAACCCACGCCTGAGCAGAACACCATACATCTTACCTAATAAGTGGTCATACAGCCTTTGCCCAGGGACTTTGATTGAGTGGATACCTACTCAGCCTATTTCACTTTTGGCTAGCTCTAATTATCAGGAAACTTTTCCTGGCATTAAGAGAGGCTTAAATCTGCCTTTCTGCACCCATTTCTGTCTTCTGGAGTCAGGCAGAACAAGCCTGATCTCCCTTCCACATGGTAGCCCTTTCAAATGCTTGAGGACAACTACCATATCCTCCTGTCTTCTCTTCTTCAGCCTCAACACCCCTAGTTCCTTCAGCCGATCCCCCCATTGCTTGATATCGAGGCACTTTATCATCCTAGTCGCATCTTAGCTTATCAATGTCCGTTTTAAAATGCGGTGTCCAGACCTCCAGATGTTGTCTGAACAGGGCAGAGTACTGTGAGCCACCTACTCTTGGACACTGTCCTTCCCTCATTGCAGTCCAAGTCAAGAGCACATTAGCTCTCCCTTTGGGGGCTACAGCACACTGTGAATCCTATCAAGCTTGCAGTCTACTAAAACTGTCTGATCTTTTTCTAATGAACTGCTGTCTTGTCAAACCTTCCAAATATTATATTTGTGTAATTGATAACTTACCCCAAGCGCAAGACCACATTTTATCTCATTTGTGTTCTTTTTTGGGGGGTGGGGTGGGGCTAGGCAATAGGGTTAAGTGACTTGCCAAGGGTCACACAGCTAGTAAGTGTCAAGTGTCTAAGGCCGGATTTGAACTCAGGTCATCCTGACTTCAGGGCTGGTGTTCTAACACCATGCCACCTAGTTGCCCCTCATTTGTGTTCGTTTGATTAGTTTTGGTCCAATATCCTAGCTTGTTGACGTTTAGGGGATCCTCATTTTGTCATCTGCATTAGCTTTCTCTTCTACCTTTGAGCCATCTGCAAAATCTAAGCATGTCATCTATTCCTTTATCGATGCTATTGATTTAAAAAAATGTTCCACAGCCCAGATTCCTGGGGTACTCTACTAGATACTTCCTCCCACATTAACAGGTCATTTATAATTGTCTTTTGGGTCTGGCCATTTAGCCAGTTCTGAATTGACCTAAATGAGGGAGAGCAGGTAAGTGTGAAAAACAGATGTACCTAAAGGCTTTTCTTTGTGTATGGGTACTATCAAGTACTCTTGAGCTCAAGGTGACAAGAGGGAAGCCATGCTCTTACTCACCCCATCTTCGTACTCAAGTATTGGCTAGCCACCAAGCAAATTAGATGCTTTATATTTCTATGGATTGGTCCCAGAAACTGCTCCCACAGGTCACTCAAACTGTCTCCTGACTCATCACAACTACACCCATAAGCATGAGAGTCAGCCACAAAGTATTTTTTAAAAATTTAAATATAATTTTTTTCAATTAACAATCTTTTATTTTCTCTTCTCTCCATTGGACAAAAAAGAAAGAAAAACAAAGCTTTTTAAATAAATATGCACATTTAAGCAAAACAAATTTACTTCCATCTTGGCCATGTACAAAAATATATGTCTCTCATTCTGTATCTTTAATTTGTCGTCTCTCTGTCATGAGGTATTATACAGCATGCTTTGACATTGGTCTCCTGGAATCATGGCTGGTCAATGCATTGATCACAGATCTTAAGTCTTTCCAAATTGTTTGTCTTTCCAATGTTGTTGTTACATAAATTGTTCCTGTTCTGCTCACTTCATTCTGTATCAGTTCATACAAGTCTTCCAGGATTTCTCTGAAGTCAGCCCCTTCATCATTTCTTTTTTTTTTCTTTTTTCTTTTCTTTTCGTTTTTTTTTAGGCAATTGGGGTTCAGTGACTGGCCCAGGGTCACACAGCTAGTAAGTGTCAAGTGTTTGGTCTGAGGCCAGATTTGAACTCAGGTCCTCCTGACTTCAGGGCCAGTGCTCTATCCACTGCGCCACCTAGCTGCCCCCCCTTCATCATTTCTTATGGCACAAGTTATTCCATTAATTCCTATGCTATAACTTGTTTAACCATTCCCCAAGCAATGACACCCCTTAGTTTCCAGTTTTTTGCCACCACAAAAAGAGCTGCTATAAATATTTTTTCTACATGGGTCTTTCCCCCCATTTGGTGATCTCCCTGGGGCATTGTTGGGTCAAAGGGTATGAAGCTTAGCAGCTTTCGGGGTCAGGGGGGCATAGTTCCAAACTGCTTTCCAATTGCTGGGTCAATCCACAGATTTGACAGTTCAGTCGCAAAGTATTATTTTTCTCTTCTAAACATTTCCAGAGGGATGAAAGCAGAGCAACTGGCACAACTCCAGCAAGTACCCTTTACTACAATCCCATGGCCATTCTGTTGCAGTAGTGACACTTGTATTTCATACCTAAGGTATGGAACGTAGAGGGGAAAACAGGTACTCACTGCACAGGAAGAGGCTGTTGCAAGCAAGGGTTACTCATGAACAAGGATCGGATCAGCTTCCCCGAGGAATTAAAATCTGCACCTAGTATGACTTTATGCCAAGAACATTGCATTACTGGGGACTGAAGCCAGATAAGGTGAGTCAGGGAAGACTTTCTGGAGAAGGCGAATCTATTTGTGTTTGAAGCTGGAAAGAATTTGTAGGAAAGGTTAGAGGTAATGGGGAGAGTCATGACCTTAGAAAACTGTAGTGATTTCTGTCCTTCCCTATCATCTCTCCATTCTTTGAAAGAGATGGTAGCATAAGGAAAAGGCTGCGACTGTGACTCAATTGCTGGATTTTCTCTCTGAAGTGATGGGAATGCTCTCAGAGTCTGTATTCCTTTGCCTTTCTCTGTGCCAGGGGGAGGAGAAGTTTGAAAAGGAGATTAAGCAGGAATGTGGGTAGAACTCTCTACAAAATCCTTTTCCTGTGACCCTGGGTTCTTCAAGGCTAGGCTAGCCAAGAAGCAAGCTCTGACAGGTTCTACCATGCAGAAAGGCTTCAAAACAGTCTGCAGACTGGGACTCCTTTGTAAGGACCAGCCTCACTAGACATGGAGGGGCTTATCACTACTAGGTGGCAAATTTCTCAGCCATGACATCCTGTGAAGAAAAATGAAAAAAAACAATATCCCTTTGTTCTATTTAGTTCCCTTCTTCTTCCATGGAGGGGAAAATGGGTTGAGGAGGCCGAGAGAAACATATAGTTTTTAGGTTGTCTCTAACATGAACTTTACTGTTGCTACTTTAAAGAAATGTGAGATACCAGTTATCAATACCCAGTTATCAATGAATAAACGTAGCACTAGAGGAACTTAATCTAGCAACCAGCTAATCAAGCTGATGAATCTGCATATGCATCAGATTCCCATTACACTAGACCTTCCCTACATAAAGGAAACCAGAAGACAAAAGGAAGGTGAGGCCAAAGGAAAGGATATGGCTCCTAAGCTCTTATGAAGACAGCTAGGTGACACAATGGATGGTGTATTGGACTTGGAGTTTAGAAGACCTGAGTTTGAATCTTACCTCAGCCACTTACTAGCTAGATGACCCTGGATACTTAAGTTTTCTCTCCCTCAGTTTTCTCATCTATGTAATAATATGTAATGGGAATAATAGCACCTAGCTTACAGGGTTGTTGTGAGAATCAAATGAGAACATGTAAAGAACTTTGCAAACCTTAAAGTGCTATATAAATGCTAGCTATTTGTTGTTGTTGTTGTGGGAGAGGCAAAGAAAGGAATTAATTTTATTGTGGATCCAAAGGTGCCAGGAAACATCATTTCGTGGAACATTTGTTCATTGCTTCTTACTGTGCTCATGATAACATTCGCAAAAAAAAAAAAAAAAAGATGATTTTGAGGATAATTGTAGCTTATGCGTCAAGATCTGTCGCAGAGGATGAGGAGGACATCAAAATAGATGTTGGAAAACGTGGTTCAAAAGAAAGAGACAAGAGACTCCAGAAGCTTGTAGACCAGAAAGAAGCCTTATCTACTTATATCTCATGACATACAATAATAACTAGCATTTATAAGTCATTTTAAGGTTTGCAAAGCATTTACAAAGTTATTATCTCATTTAACCCTCACAACAAGGCTATGTGCTATAGTTATCAGCATTTTAAAGATGAAGAAAATCAACTCTCACTGTACATCTGAGTTGTTGGAGCAGGGATTAAAATTGATACAAAAATTAGAGGGAAAAATGAGGGGGAAAATGGTATGTCCTCACGGATTATATAGTGACAAGTCCTTACTCTTGGGAACTTTGTGATACAATCAAGAAGAAGACAAAGTACACCAAGAAAGAGACTATCTGAAGAAAAATACAATAATTAAATTCATCTGGAGGAACAAAAGGCCAAGAATATCAAGGGTAATAATAATAATAATAATAATAATAAAGTGGGATGGAAGAGGATCTCTCAGTACTCAAACTGTACTATAAAGCAGTAATCATTAAAATGATTTGGTACTTTGGTCAAAAAGGAAGAAGTCTCTGGAACAGATTCATCAATCAATCATTCAGTCAATCAATAAACATTAAGTGTCTATTATGTGCCAATCATTGTGCTAAGCACTGGAGGCATTGTGTTAAGAGTTAAGATGAGGTCCACAACATACAGAATCAAACAAATATAGTAGCAATCTTCAACAAATCCAAATTACTGGTGGAAGGACTCACTATTTGAAAAAAAAAATTGCTAAGAAAAATGGACAGTATTCTGGTGGAAATAGGTTTAGACCAACATCTTCCATTACACACCAAGATAAACTCCAAATGAATACATGACCTCAATATAAAAGGTCACATCATAAACAAATTAGAGGAGGAAGGAAAAAATTACCTATTGGATCTATGGATAGGGGAGAAATTAATGACTAAACAAGCAATAGAGAGTATCACATAAGATAAAATGTACAATTTTGATTATATAAAAAATTTTCTTGTGTAGACAAATCTAGCATAGTAAAAATTAGAAGAGAAACATGTTACTTGGAAAAAATCTTTGCAATAAGTTTCTTTGATAAAGGTCTCTTATCCAAGATATATATGAAACTGCTTAAAATTTATCAGGCTAAGAGCCTTTCTCCAATAGATAAATTGTCAAAGGATACGGACAGATAGTTTTCAAAGAAGAAATTCAAGCTGTCAATAACCATTTGCTTTATATCACTAATAATTGTTGAAATGCAACTTAAAGAAACTCTGAAGTTCTATCTGAGACCTACCAGACCAGCAAAAATGACAAAAGAGGAAAATTACACATTGAAGGGGTTGTGGGAAAACAGGTAGCCAAAAATTGTAAACTAAGATGGAGGGGAGAGGCAGGCTCCTCTTGGGGAATGGCTAAACAAATTGTGGTATATTAATATAATGGACTTTTATTATGCCATAAAAAATGATGAAATGGACAGTTTCAGAAGAAACTGGGAAGACCTCTGTGAAGTGACGTAGAACAAAGAATAGAACTAGAAGAACCATTTATCCGAATGACAATATTAGAGAGAACAACTTTGGAAGACCTTAAATATTCTATTCAAAAAACATGAATCCAAATAAACAAAAACCAAAATCTGAAATATGCCACTCACCTCTTGACAGAGATGTGATGAACTTAAAAATACTAAGAGACATTCATTTTTGGATATGGCTAATGTTGGCATTTGTTTTGCTGGACTAAGCAGCTATAAGTATGGAGGGCATAATTTTTCAGATTTACTCATTTGCTCAATGGAGGGAGTAGGAGTGGGAGGAACGGATTAATTAAAAAAAAGATAAAAAAATCAAGAACAAAAAAATGTCATACATTAGATAGAGTTTGGACTAGATGAGCTATGATGGCTCTTGTAACTCTTCTAACTTCTAACTAAGATTTACTGACATACTTCTTTCTCCATTCTGACCTATATAAACCTCTCTGGCTTTCCTTTCCGGATTAATTCTGCCTTCTTGTGTGTCTCTGTACTCCTATATTTCCATTTTGGTTCTGGGTCTCAGGGTAGGAGACTCTAAGCTCAGAGTGGAGTCAGTCAAGAAAACCCAAAATAAAAAAGTTGAACTTTAAATCAGATTGGAGGATATTTCCCTTTACAAAGAGATTCACCGTATTTCTCCTTTCAATAGTTTGTCCCCTTAGTTCAAATTCTCAGACACATTCTAGGATGAGGGAGGGCTGCCTTTTTCGGGGGCTCCTACTATCATCAGGAAGGAGCCCACAGATTGTTGAGGAAGGGTGCTCACACCCTCAAATGAACTCTATTGAGACTATGCTGGGAGCTAATCCTTGGTGGGGGGAGGGAGCAGGGATGATGTTTTTGGGACCTTGGTCGTGAAGAATACACCCTGAGATTCTTTCCTTAGGGTCTGTAGACACTCAATGGCCGGTGTCAATGCCTCTGCTTAAGGCAGAGAGAACCCAACTTTCTAATATGGGCTTGGACTATTTTAAGAGCAGAGACATCACATGTCAACCATTCTCTGTCTAGCATTTCCCAATCTTGTTCTGACGGAGGGGCAAAGAAAGGGAGGGGAGAGGAAAGACTATGCCTTTAAAGTGGGAGTTTGCCCATAGACGTTTTTGGAGCGGGGGAAGGGGTTTGTTGTTTTTGAAAAGATACAACGGCTTCCCAAGGATCCTGTACACATACTCCCACCTCACCCCCAATGTTTGAAGAGTTGCCTTTCAGGCCCCGGAGACATCCTGTTTATCTTGCTGTCACTCTGGACTCCCCCTCCCCCCAGGTGTTCTCATTCTTCTGCTTGTAGATCTCTGGCATAAGTGTCAGTCTTGGTTGTCCCTCACCTGTTTCAATGTATCTCATCTCTCACTGGCTGGAAGTTCTTCTGACTGCCTAGCCTAGTCCTTCTGGCTCATTTCAAGCCTTGTGGGGGGTAGCGGTGGAAGTAACGGAGTTCTTTATGAAGAGGGGCGGATTAAGTTCTTCTCCATCCTCTTCATAACCCCCCAGGCCACCTGGTCCACCCTTTTCTGTCATCTTTCAATCTCCTTTCTCCTCTACCCGCGCCCCCCCACCCCTCCTCCCCAGTAAAGCGCAGAAAGTCACCAGAGAGAGATGAGAGCCAAGATACCAGGCTTCTCTGACCCGCTGCTGGGCTTCTGATGCTTCCTCTGGATCACCTTCCGGCCCTTTAAGGACTGCTCGCCCTTCCCCCAGAGGATTGTGTGAGGGGCAAGGCAGGCCAGACTAGAAGGTTATGTAACTGCGAGAAGGGATTAGCTAGTTAGAGAGTGCTGAGACTGGAGCCAAGGAGGGCAGGGGTGGGGGATGGAGGGAATCCATGAGGAAGGTGGGGAAGGGTGGGGGGAGCGGGGAGCCAATGATGGCAAGGAAAGGAAGGAGCCAAGTGAGGCAGCCGCTAAAGTGAGTCGGGAGAAGGAGGAAAGGAGGGGGAAGTCAAGGAGTGGACAGAGGGGGCCGGAGAAGGGGGGAAGCTGAGAGGAGGAGCTGGAGGAGGGGAGAGCCAATGGGGACGGGGTGAAAGACGGTGGGATAGCACGGGAAGGGTGAGATTCAGGGCAGGACTGCATAGAACTGCCGGACTCGACTTGGTCCGATGGGACCAGCCCTTCCACTGCCTGACCTTAGCGCCAGATCGTGTCCCGCTGCAGGCGGAGAGAAGAGGAAGGGCGGAGAGGGGAGAGGAGGAGAACGGAGGGGGTGTGGCGGGGCTTGGCGGAGCCGGGGAGATTGAAGAGGCTCATAGCCCGAACCCGAGCCCGAGCCCGAGCCCAAGTCTAAGCCGGATCGCGACCCTTGACTGAGCTGGAGGGAACCTGGCTAGGTGCGTCCCCACCCTGTCCAATCCTACCCTCCCTACTCCATCCCGCCCCACCTCGTCCCATGTGCGCACCTCTTTCCTACTCCTACCCCAAGTTTTAGACCTCGATTCCCCCCTCTCGGCCCCCCAGATCCGCTCCCTCTCTCCTTCCAGTGTCACTTCCCCACCCCCACCCTCAATCCACAGCTTCCCTCCCTTCCCCCTCAGATCTCTTGTCTCCAGTAGTCCCTAGGAAAGCCTCCGGCACTCACCTTGTGAGCCACTTCCTCACCCCTTTGATCTCGAGTCTGAGAGTGGCCATCCTTTCCTTCTTGTTAGAGAGCCCCCACCTCTCTCACCCTCCTCATCAGAACCGTCCTCTGCTTCCTTTTCCACTGTCAGAGCCTCAGCTCCCCGCTACAATCTTTCGTCCCTGTCAAGGTACCCTCCCCTC
The DNA here is from genome assembly GCF_900497805.2 of Vombatus ursinus. Classification (NCBI taxonomy): domain Eukaryota; kingdom Metazoa; phylum Chordata; class Mammalia; order Diprotodontia; family Vombatidae; genus Vombatus; species Vombatus ursinus. The sequence goes on from NW_020952097.1 coordinate 1,505,186, forward strand.
CCACAGCTCCCCACCGCCTGTCTGATAGAGCCTATTCTAAACCTGTCCAATGGAGACCCCGTCTCTTATCAAAGCCTAGAGAGAAACCCCGGTAACATTTCTATGCCAAGTCCCATAATCAGTGTGACCCTCCTTTCCCTGCTTCCTCAGAGGAGTCTGTCCCATCTCTCCGGTCTCCTACCTACCTTTTTCCCCTCCTACCACAACCTTCCTTGGTCCACATACTCCTCCAGCGGAACCTACACTGTACTGTCTCCTTTCCCCTTCTATTATTGCTCAGCTCTCTCTATTATTGCTCACCCCCTCCTCATTCCCCATTTTCTAATGCGCTTCCATTCTGCCTTGACCATTTTCCATCCCCTCGCTCCCTGATTCTCTGCCCAGACTCCGGTCAAGCTTCTTGATTTCCTACCTCCAAGCCCCGTGATTTCCTGCCGTGCTTCCTCACCTCTGCATGCTCCCTGGTTCCCAGCCCTGACTGCCCCCCATTCCCACATACCCTGATTCCTTGACCCCTCGCCTCCCAATTCTTCCAAAAGAAGCGGTGGAAGAAACAGGAGCCCAGCTGACCCTGGCCTACAACCCCTCGCTCTGCCTCAGACTTAACGGCCAGTCCCAGTAACACTGCCTTCAAGGGCAACATGGAGGGGAAGTTTCAGTTTGCCATTGACCGGGGTGGGACCTTTACCGATGTGTTTGCCCAGTGCCCTGGGGGCCGGGTGCGGGTGCTCAAGCTACTATCTGAGGACCCAGCCAACTACCAAGATGCCCCAACTGAGGGCATCCGACGGATCCTGGAGCAGGTGGGTCTGCCTCAGGAAACTTGTAGAAATGTTTATTGTTGTCATTATTATTAATTATGAAACTAGTGATAAGGGCAGCAGCTTTCTCTTAGCCCTTGTCTTGGTGATCTGTAGCACAGACCTCCTGGGAACACGTCTACATTTTGGTTTAATTTTAAAGTAGGGGTGTGACAGAGTCCAAGTTTTACAGAACAAATCCTTTTATTAAGGGGATTTGTGCTGTGAAGTTTAGATTCAGTCAAAGGGCCACACTTGAAGACGTGGAGGCTGCAGGTTCCCCAACCCTGGTTTAAGGTTCTGGATTGCCTGGGTTGTGCAGGGGAAGAAAAGGGGACAACTTGAGGGGGGATATCCAGACTTTAGACAGCAATTGAGGGAGCATTGATTCTGGGACCAAAGTCCTCTGCACCCACAGGAGCCAGGGGAGTGCCAATCCTTATGAATGCACAGAAAAAGAGGGAAGTTGGTGTATGGGGGCAGAGGGTAAGAGGGACAGACATTTATGCCCTGTGTTCATAGGAGTGCGGTGTGATACTGCCCAGGGACCAGCCCCTGGACACCAGTCACATTGCCTGGATCCGAATGGGCACAACTGTGGCCACCAATGCTCTGTTGGAGCGCCAAGGAGAACGCATTGCCCTGTTGGTCACTCGGGGCTTCAAAGACCTGCTTCACATTGGGAACCAGGCCCGAAGAGACCTCTTTGACCTGGTGAGAGCTTTCTGACCAACACACCCCTCAGTAGGGTAACTCAGGGGAGAATTCTCCCCTTTGCCCAGCGCTTATCATAGTGCCTGGCATGTAGTAGTCAATAAATATTTTTTGACTGCCTGACTATCCTTATAGGACCACCTTATCTCCATTCCCCCTTCTTTATGGGACAACTTTCTCATGGGAGGCACCTCTCACTTTTAGTGATGCTGCCCCTACCAAAGCTGTGTAGAAATGGAATTATTTTAAAGCACGGGTTCTTAACTGTGACCTTGCTTAAAACATTTTTATAACTGTATTATAATGTCATTGTTTTCCTTTGTAATACTATTTATTTTATTTTATGCATTTAAAAACATTGTTCTGAGAAGAGGCCCATAGGTTTCACTAGACTCCCTACAGGGCCTATGACATAACCAAAGTTAAGTATCCCTGTTTGAAAGGGATAATAAAGGGATTTTTAAAAAAAATCCCTATTTATCCCTTTGGTATAAGAAAAAAGCCTGGTAGCATTCCCTTGTTCTCTGTGTATGGGGAAGTCCCCTTATAATAAACTTTGTATAGTGGGTGTTTTTGACTGCCTCCAGTGTTGCAATCTACTTTGAGGGGGTGCCCCCCCACCCCACTTCCTTTATAACCTAAGGCCTATTCTCCTCTCAGAGGAAGAGAACTGGCCTGACTGGTTCTATGGTCCCGGAGAGTGTTGGAGGGAGGGGGTAGTTAGACTGGAGTGAAAACTTGGGCCAAGGGCCAGCTGACAACTTGGACAAGTGCAGACTGATGATCGGGAGAAAGTTAGCAGCAGCAGCTAGCCAGGAAAGACCAATTATTCCCTGGCCAGAGCTGTTTAGCTTGCCCTCCCCCAGCCACAGTCCCTGGCCCTGGAACTTAGGCTGGCTGGAGATATCAGCCTGTACTCAGCCCCATAGTCTCTTCATTTCACTCAGGTCCTGTATTTCTGCCTTCTTCATGGAACTCTAGTCCTCACCTTTCCCTTGGTTTCTTTCTACTGGGGGACCCTTAATTGGTCTATAAGAAATGTCTCCCACACCTCCCTCCATCTCCAACTGGACTTCAGATCACACTAGTACAAAGAGGAACATTAGTCAGACTTCAGTAAAATGCTAACGAGGAGTAATCTGGAGAATATTCCCTCTGAGTTTGCTCTTGTTCTCTCCCTTCCCCCCACTTCACCCCATTCCCCCTAGGCAGTGCCAATGCCTCAGGTGCTGTATGAGGAGGTGGTGGAGGTAGATGAGCGGGTGGTGCTGCATCACGGAGAGTCAGGGGCTGGGACCCCCATCAAAGGTGTGCGCCTCTCTCTAACCTGATCTTCAACCCAAACTTTTAGGGCCTTGGATTCAGTTTCCTACTGACTCACAAACCCTGCTTTCCCTCCCCACCTCTCCTGTCAATCTAGCAAATCTGGTCTACTATTCCCTACTCTAAACTTCTTAACCTTGGGCCCCCTTCCTCCAGTAGGGATAAGTGAAAGCTGAGAAGCGGACTCTGGCATCAGAATCTGGGCTAGGGAGCTGGATTGGAGCCTGTGAAGTTGATCTGCATAGGTGCCAATGTATAAGTGATTTGGGTTGAGAAGATGGGGAGGTAGGTTGATGTGACAGTCACTTGGTCATTTCTGTTTCTCCTGACCTAGGCTCAACAGGGGACCTTCTGGAAGTGCAACGACCTGTGGACCTAAGAAGCTTACGGAGAAAGCTGGAGGGCCTACTGGCCCGGGGCATCCGAAGCCTGGCAGTGGTGCTCATGCACTCCTACATGTGAGGGCTTTTTGGGGTGGCCTGGCAGCCATTGCTACTGGGGCAAATTTTCAGGAGCCCACAGTCACAGATCAGGAAGGGGTGAGGATGGGTGGGAATCTGGCACTGAGGAGGGGATGGGAGAGTGAAGGGTAGGCTCTAGTATGAGAAGCTGGAGATCTGGAGATGGGGTACCAGGGAAGAGGGAACCTGGGGAGGCCGCAGGTGCTCCAGGTCCTTGCTTACCCTGTGCTCCGCAATGTACCATGTATACCCCTGGGCAGGTGGGCACAACATGAGCAGCAGGTGGGTGCATTGGCATGGGAGCTGGGCTTTGCCCACGTGTCCCTATCATCGGAGGTGATGCCGATGGTGAGGATTGTTCCCCGAGGGCACACAGCCTGTGCGGATGCCTACCTGACTCCCACCATCCACCGCTACCTGCAAGGCTTCTGCAAGGGCTTCCAGGGGCACCTGAAGGTGAGGAGACCTTCTTACTCGTATCCTGTGTCCACTCACCCAGGGACATGCTGTGCTTCTCTTGCCTTGTCCTCCTTGACTCTGCGCCTTTAACCCTGAATCACCCAACTCCGTGCTCCCCTGGCCTTTTCACTTTGTGCCTTCTGCATCACTCACCCTGTGCTGGTTTGCTGTTTCTCTCTCCTACCTTGTCTTTCACTTCTCAGGTCTGCTGACTCTGGGCTCCCTGTTTCTTACCTATGGTGTCTCACCTGTGGCCTCTATCTCTAACCTTGATATGTTCAGCCTCTGCCCATCCATTTTATGTGTCCTGGTCGCCCCGACCCTGTCCGCCATCTCAGGTGGCCTTTCTACTTACCTTTTGTTGCCCAGGATGTACAGGTGCTCTTCATGCGCTCAGATGGGGGTCTGGTGCCCATGACTTCCTTCAGTGGCTCCAGGGCTGTGCTCTCAGGCCCTGCAGGTGGAGTTGTTGGCTATGCAGTCACTACCTACTCTGCTGAGGGAAGACAGCCAGTCATTGGCTTTGACATGGGAGGTATGGAGGATGGGTGCTGGAGGGGTGGGCGGGGAGCACTGAGATTGATGGAGCTGGTCTGGCTCTGGGGCACACCTTCTCACCATCACCCCTACCCCAAAACTCAGAAAAAATATGCTGTGGTTCAGGGCACTCCAAATCGTGGGGGTCAAGGGGACTGCAGGGTGGTCGCTGATATCTGGAGTGGAGGGGCTTTGAGTCCCAGTTCTGTTCTGGGATATGGTATGGACTCTCCCTATACCTCCTGCCCCAACATATCTCTGTATCCCACACACTGTCTCCCATCCTTCCTGCTCTTAGGGACCTCCACAGACGTCAGTCGATTTGCAGGGGACTATGAACATGTGTTTGAGGCCAGCACTGCTGGTGTCACCATTCAAGCCCCGCAGCTGGACATCAACACTGTGGCTGCTGGAGGCGGCTCCAGACTCTTCTTCAGGTCAGGATCTCTTTCTCCCTCCCTGCCTATCCTCCTCCCAGACCTAGAAACTTCCAGTCTTGTCTTCAAGTTAAGGCCACACCCTGACATCTTAGTCCTGTCATCTTCACCATTGCTAAAATTCTTTTCAATTAAGCCCATATTTATCACGGGCCTGCTTTGGCCATGACATTATCCCAAGATGAAAAGTGATTCCATCTCTGGCCTCAAGTATACCCTGTAATAGGGATATAAGAGGTATGGAATTAAATTACCAGGAAAGTAGACTGTGATAAAAGCAAAGCAAAGGGCCTGGCAAATTGCCCTGATCAAATTTGAGGACAGAGAGATCACTTTCAGCTAGAATCATGGGGAAGTCTTCATGGCAGAGGTGGCATCTCTGTTGGGCCTCGAAGAAAGAGAATGAAGAGGAAGTGTTTCAGGAATAGGAATAAGCCTGAACGGAAGCAAGAGAGGACAGGAAGTTACTTACCAGATTGCTGCTAACTAGTGGTCCAGTTTGTCTGGGAATGTTGAATGCTTGAAGGGAAATAATAAGAAAAAAGTAGGTTGAAGCTAGATTGCAGAGGGCCTTGAATGCCAATAGTGAGTTGGAAGATTGAAGAATCATGCTTGGGCATTAGGAATGTATTTTGGTAGTTATTTGAAGACAGATTGGGGGGAGAGAGACCAGTGAGGAGGCCAGTGCAATAGCATAGGGGTGAGGTGTTGAGGGCCTGAATTAAGGGAGGTGGTCCTGAAAGTGGAGAGGAAAGATAGATGTGACAGATATTATGGGGGCAGAAGTGGTAACTATTTGGATGTCTCCTAGTAGAAGGTAAGCTCCTTGAGGGCAGACATTGTCAAATTTTTATCTTCGTATCCCCAGTGCCTAATATAGCACCTGATCCATAGCAGGCATTTAATATATTTGGTGAATGTGGGGGATAAGGGAGAGAGAAAAGCATCGTCTATGACAATGAGCCTTTGAGCCATCAACAAAAATGGGAGACTTGGAAGGAAGCCTTGTTTGGGATATGCTGAGTTTGAGGTGCTATTGGAAAATCCAGTGGAGATGTTCAGCAGGCAGCTGACTCAACTCAGATGCCACCTCCTCCTCCATGAAGCATCCTTTGGTTTCCCTCCAGTTGAAAGTGTTATCTCCTTCAGGTTTTCTTAGCCATTATAAATCAAGCAATTAAAAAGCATTTTTAGGTGTCTGCTAGATACCAGGAACTGCGTTAGGTGCTGGGGATACCAAAAAACCCCAAAAAACAAAAAGCGTTCTCACCTTCAAGAGCTTCCATGGATATGGGGGTGGAAGAGGGGGAAGAAGAGGAAGACAACATGTACATATGGAAGCGGTGATGGTCTGGAGCTGATTGTTAAATTTTCAGTGTGAGCATTTGTACCTTGGAAATTGGCAAATGCTACAGCTCAGGGCTTGATTTATTGTCTTGTTGATTACCTAGACCTAAGAAAGTGTGATAATAAGGTCTGAGGTGTGACCTCTTCTTTGGGTGCCTAAGATTGTTGCTTGTCCTTAGTTCTTGCAGAGGATAGTGACTTCCGGAAGATGATGCCATGATTTTCCAGTGAATTGGATTTAAGTGAGGAAGGGCTTTGCAAGGTCACCAGCTTCACTTTCTCTTCCAGAGCCATCTGGATCTGGTGACAAGATATAGATCAGGATGACTGGAGATGGCCTCCGGGTAGCTAAGATAGGGTGGAGACAGAGGGTCTGGGAACTGGATTTGATGAGTGGGGTGTTTGAAGAAGTCTTCACTGTGAATATTGAAGCTATTGAGGATGATGGCAAGGCCTAGGGCAGAGAGGAAGACTATGAGGCAGGTGTTGAGGTCATTGAGATGGGGGTAGGGGGGGTGGAGAATGTCCTAGAGACTGGTAGATGACAGCAACAGGGAGAAGAGGGGGGAGGGTGGTATAATGAGAGGAAATCCTCGATATCATTGCCTTCTCTGCCCTGGCCCTCCATCCCATGCCACACCCTGACTCCTTCCTTAAATTCTGTTCCTCACCCATATACCCCTTCTTTAGGTCTGGCCTATTTGTGGTGGGTCCTGAGTCAGCTGGTGCTCATCCTGGTCCTGCCTGCTATAGAAAAGGTCAGTATAGACCATGACCCTGACCCCAGCTTCCCAAACTTGAGTACCATCTCAGATGTTTTCTAAATGCGTGGACTGAATGTTCCTACCCCTCTCTCCTACCGAGTTCCTAGACCCTGTGTTCCCTTCCCTATATGCTTTATCCCTCTCCCAAAACCCCATCCTTCCTCCTCCTCTGAGGTGCCTTGTCTGCCTTGCTCTCACCAATGAGTCTCCCTATTCTTTCATCTACTTTCTCCTTCCAGGGGGACCATTAACAGTGACAGATGCCAACTTAGTTCTGGGTCGCCTACTTCCCTCTTCCTTTCCCTGCATCTTTGGTCCGGATGAGGACCAGCCACTCTCCAAAGAGGCCTCCAAAGAGGCCCTGGATGCTGTGACGGCTCAGGTCAATAACTTTCAGGTTCAAGGACCATATGGGCTTGATCCACTGACACCTGAGGAGGTGGCCATGGGTTTTATACGAGTGGCCAATGAGGCTATGTGCCGTCCAATCCGTGCTCTTACCCAGGTATGAACGTTCCCCAGACAATGACTCCCCACTGTGACCATTCACTGACAAACACATCCTACACTGTTGACTTCCATTTTCAAAATTAAATTTTATGGAAATAAAAGAACAAAACTCTTGTAACAAATACAAATAGTCAAGCAAAACAAATTCTTACATTGGCCATGTCCAAAAAATTGATCTCATTTTTAACCCTGAGTCCATAGACTCTATGTCAAGAGTCCAACCATGATTTTCAGCTTCTGAATGACCATCATGCTTCTGGTTATCTTCCTTGGCTGCCGAACAACCACAATGCCACTGGCCATTTCTTCCTTGGCCGCTTCTTCAACCACTGACCATAACAGTGACTGATATGTCCTCAGTGCTGGATGACTGTTCCTCCGCGGATACTAACTGATTAGCCAAAGTCAGACGCATTGTAATTGAATTCTAACATAGTGATGTCATTTTGGTCCTCTTTGAGAATGAAGGACAACAACCATATTTGCCTCCTTTGTCTAATTCCTTTTTTTACCCCATTTTAGCTCTAAACTATGGTGCTAGCTATTTTCCTGGTTCTCAGGAAAATCTCAGAACCAAGACTGGGAGAATGGAAATAGGATGTCCTTGCCCCTAGACTAGTAGAGGTAGAAGATTGTAGTGCTGAAATTGGGGAGATGGTGAAGGCCTGGTACCTAGAAAACAGAGGACCTGGAGATTGTCAGGGAGTACAGGATGGATGTTGGGTCACTGTTGACTACTCCCCTCTCTTCTCTACTACAGGCTCGAGGCCACGACCCATCAATCCATATACTGGCATGCTTTGGGGGTGCAGGGGGGCAGCACGCCTGTGCCATCGCACGTTCCTTGGGCATGGACACTGTTCACATACACAGGTACCTGTTGGGGTGTGTGGGTTTGGAGGAGTTATATGCCTCTGTGTCTGCTTGTCCTCTAACACGTATCTGGGCATAGCAGCTGTTATCTGAGCTGCAGCCAGTTTGCTGGGGAGGTACAATAACAACTCAGCTTGTATAGGCTGTACCTCTTTCCTGCTGACTTCAGAAAAAATCTCCACCTCACCAGTAACTTCCAAGGAGCAATCTCTTTGTCCTCCACCCCATCTTCTTCATCTGATCCTGCTTCTGCCTGAGCCCCCAGATCGTCTGAGAATTTACTACCGACATGGGGTGGGGGGAGTGGGAATGGGGGAAGGCCTGAGATACAAAGATGCAGAAGTATTACACAGAATGTGGTGCATGGCGCACTGATATTAGCTTATTGTTCTCTGCCAAGTTCTGTAAGATGCATTTCTCCCATCCCTCTTTAGCCATGTTCCTTTTATGGTTCCCAGTCTGGCATTTTCTCATGCTCAATCAAATCTTCAGCCCTTTTTTTCTTTTATAAGTCCATGGGACACTTTCCTTTTTATTCTTATCTTCTACACCCTCCCCTAGGTAGCTAGGGAGGAGGAGTTAGTTAAGCATTCTTTAAATGTCTACTATGTTCCAGGCATTGTGCTAAGCACTGGGGATAGAAAGAAAGGCAAAATCATTCCCTGCTCTCAAGGAGCTCACAGTCTAATGAGAGAAACAACATGCAAACAAATATATACAAACAATATATAAACAGAACAGATTAGAGATAATCTCAGAATGAAGGTACGAAGACCAAGAAAGCCTTCTTGCCAGAGGTGGGACTGTAGTTGAGACTAGGATGAAGCCAGGAGGTATAAATGAGGAAGTGAAAGAGTTCTAAGCATGGGGGAAAAGCCAGTGAAAGTGCCCAGATTCAAGACATAGTGTTTTGTTGAAGCCAAGAGGCCATTGCCATTGCATTGCAGATAAAAGGGTGGTGGTGGCAATAACGTGTAAAGACTGGAAAGGCAGAAGGGGGCCTTGGTCGTAAAGTGACTAAAAAACCAAAGAGGATTTTATATTCGATTCTGGAGGTAATAGGTAACAATTGGAATTGATAGAATAGTTGGGGGGGGTGACACAATCAGACCTGCACTTTAGGAATGGCAGTCTGACAACTGAATGGAGGATGGACTGGAGTAGGGAGAGACTTGAGGAAGGATGGAACTCCACATGACTGAGATGATAAGGAACTAACACCAGGGTGGTGGCAGTGTCAGAGGAGAGAAGGAGGTGTATATGAGAGATATTGCAAAGATAGAATTCACAGAAGTTGGCAAAAGATTAGACATGAGTGAGAGTGAGGATTTGATGATACACCTAGGTTTTCAGCCTGGGTGACTACAAGGATTGTAGTACCCTTAGCGGTAATAGGAAATCTAGAAAGGGGTGGGTGCAAGGGAAAAGATGATAAGTTCTATTATGGACATGTTGAGCTGAAAATATCTAGAGCACATCCAGTTTGAAATGACCAATAGGTAACTGGAGAGATGAGACTGGAGGTCAGGAGAAAGCTTAAGGCTGGATATGGAGATCTGATAACCATCTGCATAGAGATAATTGAATCCATGAGATTCCCCAATGAGATCACCAGGTGAAATGGTATAGAGGGAGAAAAGAAGACCCGATGAGATCACCAGGTGAAATGGTATAGAGGGAGAAAAGAAGACCCAGAATTGAACCTTGGGACACAGCTCTGATTTGCAGGAATGAAGATCCAACAAAGAAGAATGAGAAAGAGCAGTCATACAGGGAGCCTAGCAACCAGTAGAAAGTCATGTCAAGGAAAAAGAGAGAGAGAAGAGAGTATCCTGGATATCTTCTCCTAGAGAAGAGAGTAATTGATAGTGTTGAAGAGGTCAAGAAGGGAGAGGCCTGAGAAAAGGCCACTAGATTTGGCAATGAAGAGATCATTGGTAACTGGAGAGCAGTTTCAGTTGAATGATGTGGTCTGAAGCCAGACTGCAGAATTAAGAGAGTGAGAGGAAAGTAGTGGAGGCATCTAGTGTAGACAGCCTTCTCAAAGAGTTTAGCCATGAAAGTGAGTAGAGATATAGGTTGATAACTAGTAGAGACACATGGATCAAATGAAGGGTTTTTTTTGAGGATAGAGGAGACATGGGCATGTTTGGAGGTGGTAGGAAAGCAGCCAGTGGACAGGGATTGATTGAAGATAAATGGGAGAGTGGTGATGACAGAAGGGACAATTTTCTGGAGAAGATGAAATGGAATAGAATAACTGATGCATGTGGAGAGAGGTTTGCCTTGGCAAGGAGAAGGGCCACTTCTTCATAAGAGATGAGTGTGAAGATAGAGATAGTGGCGGATGGCATCTGGTAGATGTGGATGAGGAAAACATGAGGAAAGGGAGCTCATAGCAGATGGCCTCAATTTTTTCATTGAAATGAGACAAAGCTGTCAGTTGAAAAGGGTGGTAAGAAGAAGAACCATGGGAGATATGAAAAGGATGAAAAGGTTTGGAAAAGCAGCTGTGGTGAGTGGGATAGGAAATTATAAAAGGATTGTCTTGCTATGGTGAGAGCCCAGTTGAGGCTATGCAACAAATTTGTAGTGAACCCAGTTAGTACAGTTTTGTGATTTCCTCCATCTTTGTTGTGTAGCATGTGCATAGGAGTGAAGACAGCAGATGTGGGAGAAATCCAAGGCTGAGGTTTGGTCAGGCTAGATATTTGATAGGATAAAGGGGCAGGGGACTCAAGACAACGTAGGGTTGAACTGGTTCACCAGGTGGTCAAGATGGGGAAAGGAAGACAGTGTATGGGATGATGACTTGAGAGAATTGAAGGGTGGGGGCATTGGAGATCATGGTGAGGATAAAGAACAGGATTTGGGGTTGCAAGACAGGAGAGGTGGAATAACAAAAGATTACGATCAGATAAAGGTGAGGGTAAATAAGAGGTCAACCTCACTTACACGAGGTCTTTAGCAAGGTAGAAATTCCCTTGACAAAGAACTATTTGACAAAGTATAAGTTACCCTGTCTTAGATATCACTGGTTAACTTTGACAATGAAATTCCAGGTTATTATTCCTCAGTTGACCTTCATTGCTACTGAAGTTAAATGCCTGAATTACCACTTTGGACATAGTCTTTAAAAGGAGGGATGGTAGAACACAGAGAAAAGATATCTACTAGAGAGTAAAATAACCATTCCTTCCAGTGAACCCCAGTGTAGGGTTGAACTTTCTAGGATCTTGTCAGATTTATATTATTCTGGCTGGGGCCCCCTCGAAAGGTAAAAGAACTTGGAGCAGATAGTCAACTCCTCTCCCTCCCTGGACTTGTCCAGCCCACACAAACTCAAAATACCAGTGAAGAACAATTCTGGGTTTGTTTTTCCACATTAATGACTCTGTTGCTCATTGCTCCTTGGCTCCTGCTTCTCCGTGGTCTATCAATCTTTCTGCTTGGTCCAGTAACTTGACCGTTCTGCCATCTTTGGCAGAATCTGGAGAGAATTCTTGAAGGCGTGCACAGAGATGCCACCTTCCCTAGACTCCATCAGGAAGTGAAATCTACTTTCTGTAGATTCTTTCTCTCTCTCTCTCTTCTCTTTTTTTTCTCTCTCTCTTCTCTCTCTTTTCTCTCTCTCTCTCATTTCTTACCAGCAGCTCTCCTTTCTCTGTTTTCTGAGCTAAATTGGAGGATGTATATAGCTCCATTGGCACACCAGCAGTGAGGTAGCAAATAGGCAAATAAGTATGCATGACAATCAGAAAAGTGGGGTTAATCCAGTAGTGCCCAAGGTAATTCATGAGGGAATTCATACCTTGTCAGAAGGTTAACCTTTAAAAGGAGATTTCCCCCTTTGTTAAGGATACACATCATCAATACCAGAAGAAAAGCCTTACTGGTTGGCAATCAGAAAGACCTTGTATGGGGAATTTCTTGCCTAGCCTTAGGGAATGGCTAGGTACACCTTCCACACTAAGAAATTAAGATTAAAAAATATAAATAAAAGGGTAGTCATAGCTTACATATGTAGGAAACAGAGGTTCAGAGTTTGCCTCCTGTCAATTGTGTTATAGCTAGTAATTGTTAAAGCTGGGTCTTCTGGTACCAAGTCCGATGTTTGTTCTTCTGTACCACCTTATCTCAAGGCAGAGCTGCAGAGTTTAGTTTTCTGAATTGGTCTGGCTTGTCAGTCAAAACAATCACATTCTAATAGCTTTGGGGACAGTCCAGGTGCCAGGCCTGGCTGGAACCTCGGCACAGCACCTCTTACACTTACCACACCCTACCCCACCTCCTCTCAACCTTGGTTTGGTCCTTGCCACCTTCATCTTATCTGCCTGGAAATAAGAAGGAACTTAGCGCTTTTTAAAGTCTTTGGTAGATTTCTCCTCTACTTTAACTGGCTGAGGTGGCAGAGTCTTGCCCTGGGGGTCCCTAGGCAGGAAAAGAGGGACAAGGGGTGCTAAGTAAGACTGAAGGGATTGGTAAAACTGCAGTGGAGGCATTCTTTCACCTCCACATAGGGCCATTTACTTTGGCTTCCCTCTACCATGAATTGTCCATCATATTTGGAAAAAGATAAAGTTCATGCTTTAACATAAACATTGTGGTACAGGTGTCCTAGGTAGATACTCCTAGAGTTGACCTGATGCGACCCTCCCTCCTTCACAGGCACAGCGGGCTGCTCTCGGCACTGGGCCTTGCCCTGGCAGATGTGGTGCACGAGGCCCAGGAGCCTTGTTCCCTGCTATACGCCCCTGACAACTTCCCTCAGATTGACCAACGTCTTAGCTGCCTGAACGAACAGTGTGTGGAGGCCCTGCAGGCCCAGGGCTTCCCCAGGTACTGGGGCCCAGGGCTGCCCCAGCTAGGGAGGGCTGATGGAAGGGGGCTGCTGTCTACAGTGGGTTGGGAACATGGGCAGGGCCCCATGAGGGAAGTCTGAAAGTTGGGCCAGGCCTGAGAGGCTGGGATGAGGGTGGTTGCAGGTACTTGATCAGCAGAGACATTCTCTTTGGGTCCCAGGGTTGTGTGACCTCACCCCTTCAGCGCTTCTCACTCTTTCCTTCTCGTTCATCCCAGATCCCAGATCCATACTGAGAGGTTTCTGCACCTTCGCTACCAAGGCACAGACTGTGCTATCATGGTTTCTGCCCGTCAACACCCTTCCACTTCTCATTCACCTCGTGAAGGAGATTTTGAGGCGGCCTTCACAGAGAGGTACTGGGGTTCTATAAGAGGTCAAGGAAATGGGCCCCCTTCTCAATGACTTATCTTCCTTAACTAACTTCCCTCTGGGTGGGATGTAGGTATCTACAGGAGTTTGGCTTCATCATCCCGGACCGGCCAATCCTAGTAGATGATGTGCGAGTACGAGGGATGGGTCGCAGTGGCCTTAGACCGGAATACCCTCCCCAGGCCCAGAACGGACCTGCTCGTGTCGACAGAGTAAGACTCCACCAACCTCCAAACCCAGGGATCCGTAATGCTATATAGCACTTAAAAAAGGACAAAGTGTTTTTCTCACAGCAACTCTATGAGGTGGTAGACACAGTAAGACTTTCCAAAGAACTATACCCTGCATATAATGAGACCCCATCTTGTCTTGTCCCATGGTAAGATTCTCTAAACCAGAAGGGTTGTCCATGGGCTACATGCAGCACAGAATGTAGGCCCAAATTACAGCCCAAACCAGGTTAAAACGTAATTGGGAAATATTTGACAAAATAAATCAAAATACAGTAAAACATAGGTAATATGTTTTGACATTAAGGACCCACAGGGATTCTTATTTATAGTTTAGTGGGCCCCATTCCTATTTGAGTTTGATACTACTGCCCTAAACCACCCTACGCACATGGACACTGAAAACTGACCCGAGGTCATGGGCCTCCGAGCTTCCCAGGGAAATGAAGGCTGAGGGCTTCCGCTATCAGATAGATATTGAAGGTACCACATGGTACCTCATGGTTGCTGTTAGAGGAATGTGATACTGAGAGGCAGGTTTCAGCTTACTGTAAGGAAGGACTTCCTACTAATTAGAGTTGTGCTAGGGGAATGGCTTATCTTGGGGGGTAGTGAGTTTCCCTTCTCTGGGGGTCCTCAAGCAGAGACCAAGTGACTGCTTTTCAGTGATGCAGCTGTTCAGGTATAGGTCATTCTGGATGACCTTTGAGGCCGTGTCTAATCCTGGGATTCTATACTTCTGCCTTCACTCTTGGTCCAAGGTTATCTTGGACAGCACAGGATTTCAATCCAGAAAACCCTTTTCCTTTCAGCTATAGGAAGAGCTCATACTCTGCTTTCCCTGTCCAGAGTGGGGCCTTGAAAGGGCCCTCACCCTGTTCCTTCTTCTAGGTAACCCAGTGCTACTTCGAGGGAGGATACCAGAATACTCCCGTGTACCAACTGGGAGAGTTGGGCCAGGGACACAGACTCCCAGGACCTTGCCTCATCATTGACAGCAACAGGTCAGGGGGATGTTGTGGTTGGAGTTACAGGGTGGGGTGAAGGGAGGGAGCGTGTAGGGGTAGAGAAAGAGAAATTGGGCATATAGAGGGTCATAGAAATAGGGGTGGAGGAGAGAACATATGTTGGACAGGTGACAATACAGTCCTCATTAGTCTTAACCAGAAGCAGTTTGGGGGATATTGAGCCTCCAATTGATTTACTTTCGAGGGGGGGGTCTCTTCCTGAAGGTTTAGGTCAGAATTCTTCAGGATCCTAAGAGTAACCTTCTTTCTTTTTCTCAGTACCATCTTGGTGGAGCCAGGGTGCCATGCTGAGGTGACTAAAGCAGGTGATATCCGAATCACCGTGGGAGCACAATCTAACACTTCTGTCAGCTCCCGTCTTGATCCCATCCAACTGTCCATCTTCTCCCACCGTTTCATGAGCATTGCTGGTGAGTGATTGTCTGTCTTCCAAACCCTCATTCTCCCCCATCTCTCTCTCTGTCTTTGTGTCCTGGTAGCTATTTATTATAGCCACCCCCACATCCCTCTGAATTAATTCCTATCATCTCCTGTGACCCTAACCTCTTAGTCTCCTGACACTCTTGGGTTTCCATGCTAACAGATTTCCCAGCCTTTTATATTTTTCCATGGACATAGGAAAGGTGATGGGGGCATTGTTGTAAAAAAGACTAGGAGGTGATTGGTGGTCTCTGTTAGGAGTTTTTCTTGGATATTGAGTGTATGCATTAAAGGAGCAAGTTAACCCTTTGTGATTTACTAATATTTCATAGAAATATAGCTCATAGAGGGAAGGATGAGGTTAAATTAGGATTAAAACAACCCTTCCTAGGAGTAGCTAAAAAAATTATTGATAACTTTTGTTTCAGTGTAACCATAGATACTTTATCTTCCACAACGTGCAATCCCCCAAAACAGTTTGGTATAGAAGGTGTCATTGGGAGGAGCCTGAAGGTATCTCTCTGTCCAAATTGTGGATAACCTCACTGAGAGGACTGATGGCTTGTGAGGAATACCTTTTGGCTTGGACCATGGTCATTTTATTGACAATGAGAAGTTGTCAGGGGTAGCTATGAGTCTCACCCTTCATCTAGGATGTCTTAGAGGTTGTATTTGGGTCTTCTGGAAATAGAAGAAGTTGATAGAAGTGCAGAGAATGGACTTGGGTCCCTGGAGGGTGGGATGAAGCCTGTATGTCCTCACAGCCCCCTAGCGAGCCCCTCAGGTACAGCCATGGCTGCTATGGAAGACAGTGGTAGAACTCAGCTGCCTCACAAGTGACTGATGTGGACAAGTGGTAGTAGAACAGGGAAGGAGCTCCTAGAGTGGGGACCACATGACTTGAAAGATGATTGAAGTTGGGAGTACCATTGGGCACCTAGCTTCCGCTTCAGAGAGAGGAGGGAGGGATTTCCTGGACAACATCTAGTCATCAGCTTTCTGGAGGAAAAAAAGAGTACCCACATGGCAAGGGATGGAACCATAATTTGGAAGAGCAAACCTGGACCCTGTCTTCCAACTACTACTGTGAGTCACATGGACTGTGCAGGTTTAATTGGAAGGGAAGTAGGTTCTCTAGCAATCCTAAATACAAAATGTACTTCAGGGTTGCTTTCAAATCTTAGGGCAGCACCATTAGTGGGAAGATTTTATATGGATTACTAGGGAAGCTCACCAGAAGGTGAGAGTTTGACTTTTTTTTTAGCAATCCTTTTTTTTTTTTCAAGACAATGGAGTTAAATGACTTGCCCAGGATCACACAGCTAATAAATGTCATTGTCTGAGATTGGATTTGAACTCAGATCCTCCTGACTCCAGGGCGAGTGTTCTATCCACTATGCCATCTAGCTGCCCTTGCAATTCCTTTTGAGAGAACCCTAAACGTTACATTAGAGGAGCATTATAAGTTTGAAAGATTATATATGTCCTTAGGGGAGGGTGGAGCTCACCCAAGGAGGAGGGGTCATATATTGACCTTAAGAGCATTTCCTTCCAGAGAAGTCTCAGTTACATGGTAGTGCTTTGTAATTAGAATATTGTTTAGGTTCTGAGGATGGAGGTGGGAGAGGAGGGGAGAGAGAACTTACTGGAAAGGGAAGGAGTGGTATTTTAATTCTTTATAGGTTCCTTTGAATTCTGTTTTATTTTGCTTTGTTTTTTGTTTTTCATTTATTTTGTGGGAGGAAATAAAAGAAGTTTTGCATCTGATTTATCATTATGTGCTTATGTGCTTGCATGGAAGCATTATCTTTTTTGCCCAGATCTGTAGAGATCTAGACATAAGCTATATTCCATCATTCCCGGGAGAGATTTATCAGAGTGGAGGCAAAGTGAGTCAATTTTGGGAATTCCAAAGGAAACTCTGGATAGGAACTCTAGCCAAAGAACGATCTGTGGGAAGCTCCCTAAAGTTGAACCTAGTCTGTATAAACCCAGAGCTAGGGTTCTAGGCCACAGGTTACCTAAAACAACATAAAAATGTGATAATGACCAACAGTGCAGAATGTGCAGCTTTCTCATATGTACAAAAATATTTATATAGCAGCTTTTTTGTGGTGTCAAGGAATTGGAAAGCAATATTGTAATGATAATGAACTGTGAAAGACTTAGTAACTCTAATGAAATACAATGATCTATGACAATTCCAAAGGACTCATGATGAAAAATGCTATCCACCTCCAGAGAGAGAAGTGATGAACTCTGCAGATTGAAGAATATTTTTTTCATTTTATTTTCCTTGCCTTTTTTTTTTTTTGGCATCATAGCTAATATGGAAATATGTTTTGTATGACTTCAACAATATATATAGCATGTATTGCATTGCTTGCTTTCTCAATGAATAGAGGAGGGGCCAGAGGGAGAGAGAGAATTTGGAATTGGGGGGAAAGAAAAAAGTATGTGCAGCCTTGCCCTTGGGTAGTTTTCTGTTTGTTAGAAGAAAAGATGTGCTCAGGTGTGTGTTTTACAAGTCAGTATTGGGATTCTCCATTTTTTTGAGCTGAATTTGTGGCTTTTTAATGTTGTTTTCATTTAGATAGTGGTAATAATCATGTATACCATTCCTTCGGTTTTGCAGCCTGCCTCTCTCTCTGCATCTGTATTTTCCTCTATTTCTTTTTGTCTCTTGTATTTACTTTTCCTTATGATGCAGCAATGTTCCATTATGGCCACATTCCACTGTTTGGCTGTTTCCTAAATTGTTGGGCATCTGGTTCATTTCAGGTTTGATTGCAATTACTAGTAATGCTGCTATGAAAAAAAAATTGGGGTGGGGCAGATAAATCTTGTTAATAGACTTCTTAAAATAAAAACCCAAGAGTAGCATTGCTGGCTTAAAAGTTATGGATAATTTTGTAACTATAGAAGGTGACTGTCAGGAAGAGCCTGATCAAGGTTAAGAAAGTTAAAGAATGAGGTCTTTGTACTGCCATTGAAAAAGTCTTGCTACATAAAATATAAACACCCCCATTGACAGTGCATTTCAGACTTTGTCCTGGTATCCATAATGATTCCATGATGAAACCTCTCATCATGCGAATGAATGCCCTTGTCCTGGTACTCTTTGGCACAAAGACCACACATTCTGGATAATTGATTGAGTCATGGCTAGTCATACACTTGAGTCATCAAATACGGTGGCTCTGACCTTGAAAAAGGAGAATAGATGCAGACCAGAAGAAATAAGAGTGGAGAAGCTTATAGGGGAGAAGGGACTGTAGTGACTATGGTGATGGCAGCTGCTAGAACACATCCCCTGGAGTAGTGGAGCAACAGCAGAAGAGATCCAGGACAAAAGGAAGAGTTTTAGAGCCGACTCAGGAGAGTAGTATTTCCTGGATAATGCCAGGTTCTTGGACCAAGTTTTCTTGACATAGAGGAGGAGTTTCTGGATTTGGCTGACCAGGTGGAGGAGTTTTGGTTTCAAGCAGGAGTCAGAGCTAAGGAATAGTCAGAGACGGGTCCACAGAACAGAAGAGCAAAGCTAGATCATATATACCTCGTGTCAGTACTTGGTGTTATGTGGACTAACCAGCGGGGTCAACCATCTACTGATTCCAGCTAACGCAGTGGATAGTGTGCTGGGCTGGAGTCAGGAAGACCTGAGTTTAAATCTGGCCTCAGACATCTACTACCTGTGTGACTCTGGGCAAGTCCCTTAATCGATGTCTGTCTCAGTTTGCTCATTTATAAAATGGGGATGATAATAATAGAACAAATCTCCCAGGGTTATTGTGAAGATCAAATGAGATAATATTTGTAAAGCACTTAGCTCAGTGTCTGGCACATAGTAGGTACTTAATACTCCTTCCTTCCTTCCTTCTGCAAGTCTTGAAGACTTTATAATTCCCTGGAGGAGATTGTATTTACCAGGGTAAAAAGGATTGATTCTCTAGTGTGCTATTCCCTTATGGGGGAACCATGGGACTCACTGGAGAGGGAAAGAGAATTGTCTTGACTTTGTATGGGCTTGAGTATAAGTCCTTTGTGTTTGTGTTTTGTACCTAGTAGAATAAAAATTGTACTGTATTTCGTGTATGGTTAGCTTGAAAGCTTGCATGGGATATGAAAACTTTTCAATCTTTTTGGCAGAGACCTAGACATGAACTATATTCTAATATTCCTAAGGGAAACCCTTGGTTGGGGCATGAGTCAAAGAGAGTAATTTGTGAAATACTCCCAAAGACTGGAACTGATCTTTAGAAACTCAGGGCTTTGTTTCTGGGCCATGAGCTAAATACCTTTTATTCTATGATTTCAAATTGTTTTTCAAAATGGTTGGACCAATTCACAGCTGATCAAAAGAAAGTGAAATGGCTGGTGGTACAACATTATCCTTTGGCTTCCTAGAAAGAATGAAAAGTTCCTAGACAGAATAGGGGGGAAATATCTTGGAAGAAATCCAAGGGGAAAAAAATTCTCAGAGGGTGGAGAGATACTGAGGCCAGTGTTAAGAGAGGCCTTAGGTAAATAGAAGAGTGGACACAGAGCAGAAGTGAGAAACTCTGCATTGCAGCAAGGGGTGAAACTCTGCCCATGAAGATGAATCTTGGCCAGTCCTCAACAACATACTTGGGACTATTGACAGGTCCAAGCATGTGAGTCAAGTGCTGTTAGCATTTCTTGAAGAGATTTTTATTTGCTTGCAAGGCTCACCTGTGGGAATGATTGACGAGACCCCAGATGTGGCTATGCACAGGCGTAACATGGCTAATCAGGAAGTGCTTTTGCTTTCGTGGACATGAATCCATGGCCTAACAGAACCAGTGGAGACTCTTTTGTGAAAATCGCTGGGGACCCCCCCCCCCCATTCCTGATGCTTTATGGAAACAAATTTTGGAATAGAGTTCTCCTGATAGACACTCTCACCTCCAGAGTATTTTACAGTTTACAAAGCACTCTCCCTTAATAATAATAGTAAGAGCTAGCATTTCCATAGCACTTTAAAGATTCCAAAGTGCTTTACAAATATTATTTCGCAAATATTCAATACCACATATTGAACAACAAATTTACATAACATTTACAAATTTATATAACATATTCAATATAAACATTCCTCACAACCTTGGGAGTTAGGTGCTATTATTATTTCCATTTTATAGATGAGAAAACTGAGGTGAACCAGTTAAGTGACTTTCCCAGGATCACACAGCTAGTGAGTATCTGAGGCAGGATTTGAACTTAGGACTTCCTGACTCCAGGCCCAGCAATCTCTTCATGGTGCCACCTAGCAAGACCCTAAAGAGGTTCTTTGAGGTGAATAACACAAGACAGGTAGTTAAGGTATTTAAGTGCTTACCATGTGCCAGGCACTGTGCCAACACGTAACTATTAGCCTTATTTTAAAGATGAGGAAACTGAGTCTCAGAGGGGGAAAATGGCTGAAGTTCTGGCTAGAAAATTGAAGGACTTAGTAAGGATGTGGGGAAGGTGATGTTTCATATTTCTTCCTGGTAAAGATGATGGATTGGGAAAGAAAGCACATGGGAAAAGGAGAGTTGACTAGGATTTTATCAGTGAACAGGGCTTAGTATTTTGGACCATGGCTTATGATACTGGAACCATGTGCTATTATTATCACCATTTTACAGTTGAGGAAATTAAGGCAGATAGAAGTTAAATGACTTGCCCAGGGTCATACAGCTAGTAGGTTTCTGAGGCCAGATTTGAATGAACTCGGACCTTCTAACTCTAGCCTTGGTGCTCTATCCACTGTGCCACATAGCTGTTTCTATGTGAGGGGAGGAAAATTCTCTGCTGAATTTGTAAAGCTGAATCCTAGGGATAACAAGTGTCACATAGAAGGAACCCTAATAGAGGAGGTTTTGAGTCATTCTCAGGAGACATTTCAGACATTTGGGAACAGCACTTGTGGCTTCAGGTATCTCATATACCAATCCACAGAATATGGCTAGTGAACAAATTATACTGGGAATTTTAAAACAAACGGAAATAAAAATGGAAATGGAAACATAGTCGTTGAAATATAGTAATACAAGGGTGTACCATGTTATGGTAAAAGGGGTGGTAGGTGAGCACTGAAAGTATATACCTTTATGGAAATCCATGAACCCAAGGAGATTATTTAGGTGAGAATAGATTAAGTGAGAAACAGAAGTAATAGCATGGGAGAGATATACTATAGATTATGTGTCTAGTGGAGGAAATGAGTGATGAGTTATTGATGTGAAATTGACACAGGAGTAGGGCAGGGTATGAATGGAGGACTTCAGTAACTCATTGCATTAAAACAAGGATGTCTGATGAAAATTCTGACTTGCCTTCCTGACAGTTCCACTTCTTAGAAGGTGGGGAACCTTGGGGGGAAGTGACCACTCCAGCTCAGTTTGTGACACAGGAGAAGAATCCAGGGCATAATCAGACACATACCCTAGATCTTTGGAGGGCAGATTTCAAAGTGCATGGAGAAAGGATACAGAGGATCCTCTGGCCCAAAGTTCTATAGAAGAAAGTCAGCCTGGGATGAATGGAAAGCTTAAAGAGTGAAATTCCAGAGATACAAAAAGATATAATTCTGATGAAAAGGAAAAGAACTCTAAAAACAGACTGATTTGGGGGCAGCTAGGTGGTGCAGTAGATAAAGAGTACTAGTCATTGTGTCAGGAGGACCTGAGTTCAAATGTGGCTTCAGACACTTACTAGCTATGTGATCCTGGGCAAGTCACTTAATCCTGATTGCCTCAATAAAAAAAAAATAAGAGAGAGAGACTGATGTGACTCTAAAGGGAACTCATCGAAGAACTTGGATTTTAAGAACATGTACAGAAAATGTAGGAAACAGATCATAAATATGACACTATGACATGGTCTTATGAGTAATGTCAGGAGAATTTAAAGCTCAATCCTAAGCTTAGACTAAGTACTAAGTTTTGTTTCATTTTTTATTTTTTGTTTTGAGCTACATGGGGGAAAAGAGAAGAATGAAAGAAGGGTTAGGACCATTGTTTGGGTTGGATGGGACAATGATCATGAATGATGATGGTGAGGAGGCCAAGCTGTTCAACTCTTATATTCTGTTTTCTCTGCTAAGGAGAATGATCTTTGGACTGGAGAGGACAGAACACAAATGTCTAATAGGGAGTTGATACCCAAGAGTTCAAGTCACGAGGCCCAGATGAACTGCATCCTAAGGTACTGAAAGAACTGGAAGATGTGATTGCTGAGCCACTCACTACCAGTTATATTTGAAAGATCATGGAATCTGTAAACTCTAGGCCAGTGAGCTTCCTTAGGTTCCTGGGAAAATTTTAGGATGTATTATTAAAGGGATGGTTAGTAGACATCTAGAGAAGGAAGCAGTGATCACAGCTTGGCTTCGTCAAGAGTGGATCATGTCTCACTAACCTCATTTTCTTTTTTGATTGTGCTACTATTTGGATAGATCAGGGGAATCCTGCATAGATAGTTCACCTAGATTTTGGCCAAGTAGTTCACAAAATCTTTCATACTATTCATTCATATGCAAAAGTTGGGGAGATTTGGATTCCCCGTATTACAGATACGTAGATTTGGATCTGGTTAAAGGGCTGGACGTAAAGTGTAGTTATTAATGGGTTGGTGGCAGCCTGGAAGGAGGTCTTCAGTAGAGGTTCTCAGGGGTCTGAGCTTAGCCCTGTGCTGTTTATTAATTACTTAAAAGTAATTTTTCTTAATAATGTGGGTATATGCATAGATGGTATGCTTATAAATTTGCAGATGATAGAAAACTAAGAGGGATAGCTAACACGTTGAATGACACAATATCTGAAATGGTCTCAACTAGTTAGAATTTTGGGCTGAAGCTAACAAGATGAAATCTAATAAGGTTAAATGTAAAGTTTTATGCTTGAGTTAAAAAATCAACTTCATAAGTACAAGATGGGGGAGCTATGGCTAGATAGTAGCTCATTTAGAAACAATCTGGGGTTTTAGTGCACTATGACTACATTACTACAGATATAATTAAGTTAACAATATGACATGTAGACCAAAAAATCCAATGTGATCTTAGACAGTATTAAGAGGCATAGTATAGAGAAAGAGGGAGGGGCTAGTCCCGCTATAACTTTTCCAAGGTCATAACACATTTGGAATATTACGTTCAGGTCTTGGGAACCCATTTTAGGAAGGAAATTGATAACGTCAACAGTATGCAGAGGAAGATAACCAGAATGGTGAAGGGCATTGGGATTATGTTAGATGAGGATTGTTTGAAGGAATTTGGGGTGTTTCACCAGGAGAAGAGAAGACTTAGGGGAGGTCATGAGAGTTATATTCAAATAAATGATCATTTGTCTTGAGGAAGATGGATTCTATTTGTTCTGGTTGGCCCCA
Source organism: Vombatus ursinus (assembly GCF_900497805.2). Classification (NCBI taxonomy): domain Eukaryota; kingdom Metazoa; phylum Chordata; class Mammalia; order Diprotodontia; family Vombatidae; genus Vombatus; species Vombatus ursinus. The sequence goes on from NW_020952097.1 coordinate 1,528,716, forward strand.
GAGGGAAGAACTAGAGTTGTGGTTATAGGGGATGCACATGAAGGTTTGATTTACAGACAAATCTCACCATTAAATCTTCCGCCCATGAAATGACCTACCTTAGCAGGTAGATATGGGTCCTCCTTCACTAGAAGTCCTCAAGCACATATCAGGCATATAGATGATGGTATTCATATTCAGATATAGGTTGGCCTAGATAGCCTTGGGGTATCTTCTAACTTCCAGATTTTTTGATTCTGTGTCTTGAATTCAAGTCAAGTCAAGAAGCATTTGTTAGCTGCCTCCCGTGTTCCAGGCATTGTGTTAAGTGCTAGGGATAAAAAAAAAAAAGGCAAAAATATTCCCACTCTCAAGGAACTCAGTCTAATGAAGGAGACAACAGGTATACAAACTACATAAAGGAAAAGTTAGAGATAATCACAGAAGGAAGGCACTGAGATTAAGAAGGACCAGGGAAAGATGGAATTTTAGCTGAGACTTGAAGGAAGCCAGGGACATCAGGAGGTAGAGATGAGGATGGAGGGCATTCCAGGCATGGGGGACAGCCAAGGGAAATGCCCAGAGCCAAGAGATGGAGTGACTTGTTTAAGACATGAGAACCACTGGATTGTAGAGTACCTGGAAGGCAGTATGAGAGACTGCTTGTCTCTACTTCCTGATATCCCTGGTTTCCTTCAAGTCTCAGTTAAAATTCCATCTTTAAGAAGCCTTTCCTGGTCCCTTTTAATCTAAGTGCCTTCCCTCTTTGATTATCCCCAACTTTTCCCGTACATAGTTTGTATATATGTTGTCTCCTTCATTAACCTGACATGTTCTCTTATTTTTACAATTACCAAGCAATTTTTTAGTACCTACCACGTGTAAGGTGATGCTGGAGATAACAAAGAGGAAGAAGTCCCTGCCTTTGAGAAACTTATATTTTACTAGAGGGAAACAACATGTACCCAAGTAAATACCAATTAGACACAAAGTTAAATAAAACAAAGTCACTTGGAGTTGGATAGCACTGATGCTGGGGAGAGTGGGTCATGGCCTCATGTAGAAGGTGACTTTAAACTGGGCCTTGAAAGGAGCTAGGGTTTCCAAGAGCTGGACATTACAGGCATGGTGCACATCTTGGTTAAAGGTATGAATGCAAGAGAAAGAATCACTTTCCAGGGAATTGCAGTTAGACCAGTTTGAACTGAGGGTAGAGAACATAAGAGTTAGGAAGTCACATGAGATAACTTTTAGAAAGATAGGATAGAATCAAATGGTGAAGCAGAGAAAGTTGTGGGTTTTTTTTTTTTTAAATCCTAGAGGTAATAGGGATCCATTGCAGCTTCTTGGGCAGAGGATCAACATGGTCACACCTATATCTTAGGAACCTCAGTTTAGCAGATATGTGGAGGATGGATTGGAGAGGGAAGGACTAGAAACAGAGAGCCCCATTAGGAGGCTATTACCGAAGTTCAGGTGATAACAGTTTGAACTAGAGCGGCAGCTGCATTAAGTAGAGAAAGGGGGAATGGATAGAAGAAATTCAGTAGAGGAAGAATTGTTAAGATATGTTGTCTTGGTCCCAGGTTCGAAGGATCCCCGTGGTATGACAATTGAAACTATTTCAGTTGGTTTGTTAGCACAGACCGAATTTCAGAACGCAAAAAGAGAGGCTCAGGAATTAGCCTTCTCTGGATGGCCATAGGTAGTTATAACCTCTTTTTTTTTTTTTGTTTGTGAGGCAATTGGGGTTAAGTGACTTGCCCAGAGTCACACAACTAGTGAGTGTTATGTGTCTGAGGCCAGCTTTGAACTCACGTCTTCCTGACTCCGGGGCTGGTGGTCTATCCACTGCACCACCTAGCTGCCCCAAGTTATGACCTCTTTTCCACAGTTCTCTTGCTTTTAAATCCCAGAGATGTCTCTGGAATCTGCTTTCTATTAGAGCCGAGGGACCTGACCACCTTGGATTAGGGAGTGTGTTTTAAATAAGCTCTTGAGCAACAATCATGTGCAAGGGCTATTTAGCTTGAGCATGGCCCAGTTGGGTGCCATTTATCCCCTGGAATATTTTCTACACTCTGGGTTCAATAACTAGGTAAGTTGCCAGGGCCGGGGTGAATATGCAGACATAGGGAAACTGTGTTGCCTCTTGGATGTTTACAGAACACTGGGCATCTGATTTGAGGGAACGGAGTGAAGAATTAAGGGTGGCTTAGCTTGGGAACCTGTGTGACTAAAAAGATAGTGGCACCCTTGACAGTCATGGAGAAATTAGAAGAGGGGAGAGCTTTGCAGGGGGAGATGACAGAGAGAGAATATAGGGAGAGAAAAGGGCCCAGGGTAGAGGATTGGGGCACACTCATGCATGATCCACCAAGGGAGAGTCGGGTGTGAAGGGTGGTCAGACAGGTCTGAAGACAACTGTGTAACAAAAACCCAAGGAGGAGAGGATGTCCAGGAGAAGAAGGTGGTCAACCTGGTCAGATGCTCCAGAGGGGTCTGGAATGATGAGGACTGAGAGAAGGCTGTTGGACTGAGTAACTCCAAGGTAACCTTGGAGAAAGAGTTTCAGTGGAGTCGTTAGAAGTCAGATTGCAAGGGACTCAGGAAAGTGGAGGCGGTGATAGCTTGAGGAAATGGAAGGGACAACTGAAAGTTTTTTTAGGGAGGGAAACCTGGTTTTCCATTCATTCCCTCCAAGGAGAGCCCAGACCCCAAATGAATTCATTTAAGAATGTACTTTGGTACTTGTCTGCCAGACCTGAGTTAATAGAGGTATAGCATTCAGAACAAACAAGAGTGATTATCCTGCTGTTCTTTGCTCTGGTGAATATTAGGTGCAGTTGTGGAAAGGACATCGGCAAGTTGGAGTGTATCCAGAGGAGGGTGATCAGAGTGGTGAAGAGATTTAAAGTCATGACATAAAGACTAGGTGAAAGTCCTGGGTTAGGGAAGACTTAAGGATAACATATAAAGGAATTATCCTTTCTTATCTAGAAGGGGGTGGGGGGCATCACTCTCAGCCAGACCCCTAAACCCAGTAATATGTAAGGTCCTTTCTGCTCTACTAGGCTCATGGCCCAGAGCTGTTAGGAGTGATGGCCCCTCTCTCTGTAGCTCTTTAACTTGGCTTTTCCATGTGGCTGAATCTCAAGGGAGAGCTACAGAACTGCAAACTCAAGTCTACTTCTGTTTAAAGTTTGGCTTCCCTATTCCCACTTTCTACTTCCTGGCTTGATGGTACCAGGGACTATATTTGCAGAGTTATTGACCCCTTCAGGCCCACTTAATATATCACACCTGTCCAGCTTCTCTGTTCACAAAAGAAGACATTTATCTTTAACTTTGTGGCCCATCTGCTACAACCCACATCAGCCCATGCTGAAACTCTGGGCTCACATACACAAGGTTCAGTTTTGATGATTTTTCCAAGGTCATATCTTTTAGCTAATGCTCCCAGCCAGGGTTTCTTCTGGGAATATTGGAATCACAGGATCATAAAATTTCGGGACTGGAAAAGGCCTTAGTGGCCGTCTAGTCCAATGGATACATGAAAAGGAACCCTCTACCTGATGTATGTATCAAATGGGTATCTTCTGTTTGAAGATATCTTATTTTGGGTAGCCATAGAAGCAATCCTTAACAGGTTTTCCAGATCTCCATATTTATGGTTCTCCATTAGATTGTGAGCTCCTTGAAGCTGGGGACTGACTTTTGCCTTTCTTTGTATATCCGATACTCAACACAGTGCCTGGCAACATTGTAGGTGCTTAATAAATGTTTATTGATTGACTTATATAGTATTACTACCCTGAATGAGTCCCCTTGACTCCCCCTCACCCCCACCAAGGAGAAATAATTTTTGTATTGGAGAAACTAAAGATACACACCTTCTTTTCCAGGGGACTTTCTTCTTCCCAAGGGACCTATAATCTTCCAGATTTCTACATAGTGCATACCTAAAGGATGAGGCAAGGAATACTAAGAAAGTCAAGTGCACCCCCATCCCCACTGCCATGTGTCCCCACCAGCCCAAGAACCTATGCAGTCTTTCTGTGTTATAATATATAAGATAATAATTATATGATGGTATATATATATATGTGTGTGTGTGTGTGTGTATATGTATATATATATATACACACATACATATATATGTATATATGAAAATTTGTGTTATGTTACTATTCTGGGCAGATCTCTACCCTTGCCCTGCTTAGGAAAAGAACTAGGGGTTGCTAGGGATTTCTGCAACCAGCAAAGCCCACTTTCCTTTAGGACCTAGCAGAGTGCTCAGGTGGTTTGCTGTTCCCCATCATGGCTCCTTGCTGTGCTGACCCTCCTTCCTCCTCACAGCTCCATGTAGTGATGGCTACTTTGACTCTTCCTTGTCTTCTTCTGGCTCCTCCTCTCCTGAAGAGCTCTGTCTGCATGCGTGTTGACTTTCTTCCATTTCTTGGTGTATTTCCCTGTCTCTCTGACTCCCCTAGGCTTGTGTCTTCACTTGGCACCAGTTCTTTAATGCACATGGTGCCCCCAGAAGGCATTGTGTCTCTAGATCTCCCACCCCTTCACCCATCTCTGCATTCTTTTGTTCTCCTGTCTCCTCTTTTAAAGGCCAAGTCCAGACTCAGGTCTGAACTCTATCACAAATGTGGTATCACCTTGTTGAAAATGGGAATCTGAGTCAAAGATAGAATCTATAGGGCAACAAGAACCCAGGAGAAGGCAAGTTCCCACCCTGTGAAGGGGCGTAGGAGACAGGAGTTGGCTGGCCTTGGTGGACCATTTAGCCAGTCCATAAGGAATTGATGGGGATAAAGTTGGAGGAGGCCCTGCACAGTCACTTCAGATAGTGCACTCTCATCAGAAAGCACCTAAATATATGGCTGGTTTGGCAACATTACTTACGGGCCCCAACTATTTAATTGTTTAACCCCTTTGGTGCTACGTTCCAATGCAGATAGGGCCATTCTGTTCCTTAGCAGCCCAGAACAGACTGAATGGGCCTGGTGCATTGAGATGGGCTATACTTATATCTTAGTCTGCTAGGGTGCTACTCTTTCAAGTTGCTGACTAGTCATCCAGAGAAGTAGGGAAGCATAAGGGTTCTTCATTGAAGAGGCCTTCATTGGCACCAAACCCTTTTCCTTCCCCAGGTCCACTCTACCTGTTCTGACTCCTTTGAACTATCAGGAATCTAAGAATGCTTGGTCCAGGCTCTGGTGAACTCAGGGGCTTCTGCCAACTCTTTGGACATACAGTTGGCTTAGTGGGAGCAACCCACAGTTCTAGGTAAGACTAATGGTAGTGAATACCCATTAGTGGCTGTTCCTTATGACTGGGTCCATTGATTCAGGATAGTTAGCTTTTATGAGCTCGTGTCGGGAAACATAAGGAATACCTTATCTATGACATAATTAAATCTACCATATTTCCTGTCATGTTAGGGTTTGAGTGTCTACCTCAGCATAACTCTTGACATTGGTGGTCTTTGTTTTACTTGACATATTGCCATGGAATTGCAAGGAAGTGTGTGGCATTGGGTAGAAAGCTTCCTGCCAGGTTGCCTTTCCAGAATCAGACATACTAGCAGTTCAGGGACTTATTTGGTGCCATTAAAGCAATCAATCAATCAATCATCAAGTATTTATTAAGCATCTACTGTGTGTCAGGGCTGTGCTGGGGGCACAAAGAATGAAACAATCCTCACTCAAACAAAAGGGCACAGATGTTTCTTGCTCATATGCCCTGTAATTGTAAAGGTCCTTGGAGAATCAGAGTTGGTTTTGTTGTTTGTCCAAAAGCAGCAAGAAATATTTCATGGGACATTTGGTCTTTTTGTATTTTGGCACTTAGGATAAGTATTTATAGAAAGATCACTGAGAAAATAATTATAGCTTCTGTGTCAGCAACTGTTGCAGAGGATGAAGAGATAGAGGAAAGCTACAAAAGCCTCCATAGTATTCCCTAAATGAACTTAACATATCCTGGGATACTTGGTGACTTCAATCCGAAGGTGGTTAGAGGGGAGGAGAGCAAAAAAAGAAATTAGGTTGGAAATTACAATTCAAAGGCCAAAGGAGTTTCTCTTCTATATTTATGAATACTTTCTTTGAGAAAAGAAATGGAAGGCATTATATGTAATAAGCATCAAATAATATAACAGAAAATTAAATCAATAATATCTTAACTGACAGTAAATGCCTTGTCACTGATACACAAGTTACTCCTGAATCAGCTGGCTCTGTATAGGCAGACCATCAAGTCATTAGGGGCAAAGATCAGATTCAGATATCGACATTAATATATGGGAAGGGAACACGCATTTATTAAGCACCTACTTTGTGCCAGGCACTGTGCTAAGCCCTTTACAGATATCTCATTTGGTCCTCACAACCGAAAAGTCCAAATGAGCAGAGAAAAAACCCCCAAAAACTTGGTAAGCAGCTAAAATAAATCCCATCTTGACATGATGAAACCAGTGATGTTGAAAAGTGGAAAAGAGGTGGAGGAATGGACACCAACATAGTCAACAACTGTTTCCTAAAGAATTTTAATTGGCATAAATTAATTGACATAAAGAGCAGCCCAGAAGAGCCTGGATATTTTCTCAGCCAGCAACCACTTGCTCTTTTTGTTATGGAGGGGGGGGGGGAAGGAGGGAGGGAGGGAGGGAGGGAGAGAGAGAGATGGAAGTCAAGGGTAACACTGACTGAGAATATTAACTTGTTTATAAAAATCTTACAGAGAGGGATGCTGTAATATTATGAGCGATATTTCTCCTGAAAAGAGCAAGAAGCAAGGTCAAGGAAAGAGATATTAGTGAGGGACTTAACTAAGCTAAATCATCTCAAGGGCATTTAAAGATGAAACTGGAAGGAGATCAACGAATGGATGAAAAGTACATTGTCAAGATTTCTTTTCTCACCATCAAGGACAGTGGAACATTTGGACACAATCCCAGATGTGCTGCATGAGGAAGCAGAAATGGCCAGAAAGAAAACAAGATAAGAAAAGCAGGGAGACTAGACCTTATATGCATAGCAAGGTCCTGAAGGATCAGTTCTTAAGGTGTATGAAAAGAGGGAAGATGCCAAAGGTGTGTGGGAACATCTAGGATATTATTAACAATAAAACGTACCCAAAAAGAATGTCAATGAATTGCAACAAGCCCCTGGAACACTGAGGAACCTTTTCAATGAGATCCATAATCACTTAGAAGGGTTTGGCCTAATGATCCACATAGGAAAATCCAAGTGGATGAAGCCTATTGCCCGGGCTATATATCTTGGACAGACATTACAAAGGGGCAGTAAGCTTAACTCAGAATGAATAGGAGTGTGAATTGGTATGCTCTTGGGAAATCGGGCCATTCTTTTAACAACCCCAAGTTTCTCCCTGAAATACATGCCTGCCTTTTAAACACCAATATTCTTTTGGTGGAGGTGTATGGTGATAAGTGGTTGAATACTAAAGTGTCTGAAGAATTTAAGTTGAAGATCACCCCCAAAAAAGGAAACACCAGGTGGGCCTGGGTTGGCTTCAGCACATTACAATCTAAGAATTTTACACACGTGACAAATGAATGTCATCCGAGAAATGTATGATGGAGGTAAAAAAGGCCTATTAATCTGGGGAGAGATAACCAATGAACAGTTCATGTTCTTTGCTGATATCTGTACAGCATCAAAAGGAACACCTACACCAGGTTGGGTGAACCCTCTGTGGCATATTTACAGGAGTACATAGACGTGAGTTTCACAGGATGGGGGCAGTGTCATTGTTGGAGGAAGGATCCCATCTATGAAATCACAGATCCATTGGAGCAGGTGAACTGCCTATAATTTCCTGCCTCCATATGTATTTACCCCATTGTTTCATTGGTTCTTGCTATGCTTTATACTCTAGGCCCAGACATCCGGAGCTGCTGGATTCATGACTGCTCCCCTTAGTGATGATAGACAACTAGCACGGGGGTGGTTTCTAGTACTTGGTGGAGTTGAAAGGATGTGGTCCTTCAGGCTGATGCCAACTTGCTATGTTCATCTTTCAGAACTGATGGAGACCTTCAGTTGGCAATGTGTCATCACCCAGGCTCCAGGGTCCAGATGAACCCCTGTGGTGGCAGCAAGTTGAGAAAACTCTTTGCCAAACTTGGCACGTCAAGCTACTATATAGCCAAACCTTGGACCTCATCTGTTGCTCCCTCTTTCAGGCCTTTGGTTTGGCTCTTGGCTCTTACCCTGCTTGTGCTGGGGATGCTGCTTACCACATCTGTCTGGCTCCCTGACTGTGTTTCCAGTTATTTGACCTTGATTGAACAATGATTTAGTGTCCTTTCTGTGCCAGGAACATCCTGGCATTGTTTCTTTGCCAGGGCCATAAAACCCACCCAGTTGTGGCCTCACCTAGGGTTGTGACTAGAGGAAACTATGCACCAGGATAGTGTGCATGTGCACCTACCTCAGAATTTGTCCCCATTCACTGGTGCACATGGGCATAAAGCTATGCAGACATTGAGCCCATAGAATCTAGAGCATGTAATTTCCACTCCTAAGTAAGGGCTTTCCTTTGTTTTATTTTTAGGACTTTAAAAACTGTTGTCAGATACCCAAGAGGGATTAGGCTTGTTCTTGGCCTCAGGAGGCAGAATTAGGAGCAGGGGAAGGAGGGTGTGTGGGGGGGGGAGGGAAGGGGACAAAGCTATAGGGAAGGAGATGTTTGCTCAGCAGGAGGAAATGAGGAAAAACTTGACCATGAGAACTACCACAATGGAATGAGCTAGTTTGGGAAGAAGCGAGTTATAACATATTTAAGTAAAGACTAGAATGCTATCCAGGGAATTCCTACTCTGGGTGAAAGTTAAACTAGGTGCCTTCTGATGCTCTTGAGGGTTTGTTTTGTGATGGGGCTGGAATGAGTAAAGATAGTAGGGGCTCAGACAGTGCAAATAACTCTTCCTCCCCTTCCAGAGCAGATGGGGCGCATCCTGCAGCGTACGGCCATCTCCACAAACATCAAAGAACGACTGGACTTTTCCTGTGCTCTCTTTGGGCCTGATGGGGGCCTGGTGTCCAATGCACCCCACATCCCTGTGCATCTTGGTGCCATGCAAGAAACCGTGCAGTTTCAGGTCTGAGCAGACTCCCTTCTCTTCCCTCCTCCTTTGGTCCCTAGTCTCCCATGCCTGCGGCAGACACGGGGACTGTATAGTCTTCTTGTCTCAGCTACCCTTTCTCTGGCCTTCCCCCATTACTATAAAATCCCATCAACTCTATCCCTCACTAACCCCTCTGTGCCTGGTTACAGATCAACCATTTGGGTGAGGATCTACAGCCTGGGGATGTAATTCTGAGCAACCACCCGAAAGCAGGAGGTAGCCACCTGCCAGACCTCACAGTCATAACTCCGGTGAGAGGGGAGGTAGATGAGGCGAGACACATCAGGGTCATCACCATGGGGTGGGGTGGATGCCTGCCCCTTGGGAGGACCTGGGCTGCCCTGAAAGATCCAGGGTCTGCCACTCATATTTGTGTCACTTTGGGCGAGTCACTTAACTTCTGGGCCTCAGTCTGCATCTATAAAATGAGAGGTTGGTTGTGATGACCCTGATGTCTTACTCCAGCTCTAAATCTGATTCTTCCCGCTTCCAGGTGTTCTGGCCCGGTCAGCCCCGCCCTGTGTTCTATGTGGCAAGCCGAGGGCATCATGCCGATATAGGAGGCATCACGCCAGGCTCCATGCCACCCCATTCCACAGCACTGCAGCAAGAGGGGGCCGTCTTCTTGTCCTTCAAGCTGGTTCACAAGGGCATCTTCCAGGAGGAGGGTGAGGAGGGGGTGGTGGTGGTGAGGCGGTACCCTCCAGGAAGGTGGGGGCGTCCAAGGATCACTTGGAGACCACTAGTCAGCGTTTTCTTGGGAAGGGAGCTTAGGTGCATTGTCTAGAGAAGGTGAGGTACTAGAGAAAAAGGGATGAGAGAGAGCAGATCAGCCAGTAATCCCCATGCTTGCTTCTCTCCTCCTTGTCTCACTCCCTTTCTCTCCCTTCCCCCAGCTGTGACAGAAGTCCTGAAGGCTCCAGGAAAGATTCCTGGCTGCAGTGGTACCCGGAATCTTCATGACAACCTGTCTGACCTCCGGGCCCAGGTGGCAGCCAATCAGAAGGGGATCCAGCTGGTAGGGGAGCTGATTGGCCAGTATGGACTAGATGTTGTACAGGCCTACATGGCCCACATCCAGGTGAGAGCAGGACTTGAGGTGTGGGCTGTGAGGGAGTCCCACTTCGGTGCTGTTCATTTACATTCATTCAACAAACCTTACTGAGCACCTGCAGAGTGCCTGGGCCCTGGGACTTGGGAGAGAGGGTAGAGGTGGTGAGGCTAAGATCTATAAAGCTGAGGGAGGGGAGGAGGAAGAAGAACCCAAGCAGAAGCTGGGTTACAGAATCTGCCAGGAGCTGGCTAAGTCTTCTGGGTGGGGATCAGTGGGGAAGCATAGGGTGGTCTCTGAATGATGTCTTCTTCTCTAGGCTAATGCGGAGCTGGCTGTTCGAGACATGCTCCGGAACTTTGGGGGAGCCCGGCAGGCACAAGGGCTGCCCCTGGAGGTGAGCGCAGAGGATCACATGGATGATGGCTCCCCCATTCGCCTTCTAGTGAAGATCAACCCAGTACAGGTAGGACCAATGTTGAGGGAGAGGTGAGGGGCAGGTGTGTGGGCTCAGCCTAGAAGTGGGGGTTTGTGCTTTGGCTAGGGCTGGTTGTGTTCTGTTCTAGTAAGGGTATTATATGACACATAGTCCTCTGACCCCAGGGCAGCGCCATCTTTGACTTTAGTGGCACAGGCCCAGAAGTGTTTGGCAACCTAAATGCTCCCCGAGCCATCACACTGTCAGCTCTCATCTACTGCTTGCGCTGTCTGGTGGGCCAAGACATCCCTCTGAATCAGGTGGGTCACCTGCATGTGTAACATCCTCTGAACCGTGTGTGTGTGTGTGTGTGTGTGTGTGTGTGTGTGTGTGTGTGTGTGGACCCAGGGGTGTGTTTGGGGGTCACTCCCTACACTTCCTCTCCTCAACCCTCCAGGGCTGTCTGGCTCCAGTTAAGGTGGTGATCCCTCAGGGCTCCATCTTGGATCCATCTCCAGAAGCCGCTGTGGTTGGGGGCAACGTGCTGACCTCCCAGCGGGTAGTGGATGTCATACTGGCTGCCTTTGGGGCCTGTGCTGCTTCTCAGGTCTGGGGAATGCCCAGGGATGATGAGTGCAATGGGATGGGCTGGGTGGCTCTGGCTTGGTCTCCTCAAGCCAAATTCCTTTCCTCATTCCTCAGGGCTGCATGAACAATGTAACTCTAGGGAATGCCCACATGGGCTACTATGAGACAGTGGCAGGGGGTGCAGGAGCAGGACCAAGCTGGCATGGGCGCAGTGGGGTTCACAGTCACATGACCAACACCCGCATCACTGACCCTGAGATCCTGGAGAGTCGGTAAGTGTGTGTGATACCGTGGGCAAATACCCCAAGGAGGTGGGTGAGATGGAAGAAGCAGACTGAGCCCCTTTGTTCCCCCAGGTACCCAGTGATCCTTCGTCGCTTTGAGCTACGGGAGGACTCGGGGGGAAGGGGCCGCTTCCGAGGCGGGGATGGTGTGGTAAGAGAGCTTGTTTTCCGAGAAAAAGCCCAGCTGTCTGTCCTGACTGAGCGACGAGCCTTCCAGCCCTATGGGCTCCATGGTGAGACCCCTCCCTCCCAACCTCCTTCCTTCACCCCCCTCCCAAGTTCCACAGCTTTATTCTACTTGGGGTCATTCCTTACAATTGGTGACATTGGTGGGATGACCAAAGGGGAGGGGCTGGCAACGAGTCAAGGTCACACTTTGCAGAGTGACACAAAGCCCAGCTGTGACAAAAGATTTTGTTGTCATTTCAAGAGTTGGTCCTGCCTTGGAATGTTCCCTTTCCCCTAATTCCTTCTTGTGGTTTTTTTAGGGGGAAAACCTGGAGCCCCGGGACTCAATCTGTTAATCCGAAAAGATGGACGGACCATCAGCCTGGGGGGGAAGACATCTGTGACTGTGTTCCCTGGGGTAAGGGACTCAAGAGAAAAGGAGGCAATAAAATTTAAGGGGACTGTTCAGTAGCCCAAGGAAAGAGAATATACCGAGGGCTGGGGGAATTGGGGAAACATCACCCTCATCCCCAAGCACCCACAAAGTGAGCCTTAGACCTCAGAACTGCTGGTGTTTATTGTTTAATTTGGCTCCATTAAGGAAAGGGAAGAGTATAAAAAAGGAGCCCCCAGAATAAAACTGGAGGAAAAGGTGGGAAGGAAGGTTCATCTTCTCTCCCCCAGGCTCAGGCTTTTCTTTCTGTATCACTTTAGGATGCCTTCTGCCTGAAGACACCTGGTGGAGGTGGCTACGGAGACCCTGAGGAGCCAGCCCCCGTCTCTGGCTCCCCACCCCATTCCACCTGCTTTCCTGAACGAGGCAGCGTCTATGAGTACCGACAGGCACAGGAGGGTGTGTGAGGGGTGGGGTGGTGAGCACCCTGTGGGGCAACAATAAAGATCCCTGAAGTTGCCCCCATACCAGAGAGGTGGGGCCAGGGAGGAGCCAAGGTCACAGTTTGCTGCTTTCATTGTTCAGTCTGTTGGTCCTTCTGTAGGTTGGCCTTGCCTGGGTCTGACGTCCTGGGCTCCGTGGTCACCTGGAGCCGTAGCCCTACAGCCAGATGGTCAGTGAGGCCTGCCAGGCCTGTGCTGAAAGTCACTCGCTCTACGGTCTGGGGGGAGGTGGAATTCGACATGAGGGAAGATTCCTCTTCTCTTCCTCCCTCCCACAGACCATCAGAGCTGGGAGGGAGGAACTTTAGAGGCCATGGCATCCAGTTCCCCCATTCTCCAGAAGGAAATTGCCTCTGGCCTCACAGTATAAGTGGAAAATCTAGTGTTATCACTTCTGTTCCTCAGATTGCTACCTCTGCACTCCCTTGGGCACTTACTGGAATGAGAAGGGTATTAGGCTCTCTCCTATATAAGATATAATCTATTCTTCTGCCCTGCCAGGATGTCGAGGGGAGGGTCCCAGGGAGAGGACGTGCAAAGTACATACTTCTCCCATCCTCCTGCTCCAGAGCACTAGAGGAATAAAGAAAGGAAGGACTGGTATTATTAGGGAGGAGGTGGTGCTGCAGCATTCAGACCCCATCCCAGTGACACTTGCCTTCTCAGTTGCTCAGGAGAGCAGGCCACTGGGCAGTGTAGCGTTGGCGCACTCAGCAGGGTTCCTGGGGACCAGGGAGGAATATGAGGTCCAGAGCACACCTTGCTTTCCTTTGGTCCCCTCAGGACCAGGGGAAGGAAGGATAAGCCTGGGGCTCCAGGGTAGAAGAGAGGGATGTCTTGGCCTCCTCCAGTTGATAAAGGGTGGTGTGGGGACCCCAGTTCCCTGCCCAGGGATATTTTTGTTGGTGGAAGGGGAGGATGGCTCCTGTCCTAAGATTCTCCTGCCAAGGCGATAGGGCATGGCGATTCAGACCCTGGCTCCTCCTACCTATAGCCCAGGGCTGTTCCTGGCCTGGCCCCAACCTACAGGGATCTGTGAAGTGGGTAAACAGTTCATGCTCTTGTTCCTGGGCATCATCTTTAGGAGAGAAGGGAGGAAAAGGAGTGATAGCTTGGTTGGTAGAGGGCTAACTGCCTTCCCCCTTTCTCCCTTGGCCTTTGCCCCATACCTGAAGAACAGTTGTCAAAATTAAGGTCACCCATAAGTACACTGAAGGCAACAGCATCATCCTCCTTGTTACTCTGTGCTTCAAACTGCTCAGCCCAGCCCAGCAGGAGTGAAAGCTGCTCACAGCGAATGGCCCAATCCTCTGGGGAAGGCAGGCAATGGGCCACGGGACCTGCTGCCCTTTCCTCCCCTTCTCTCCCAGCCAGATCCTGTAATCCTGTAGAGACTTGGTAGAGAAATAAACTACGCCTGGAAACTGGGTGGTAGGGGGTAGGAAGGACAGAAGGACCATGGAGGAAAGTGTGAAAGGGAAGAGGGCTGTCTAGATAGAGAGGCCATGGAGGACAACAGAGGACGTGACTCAGTCAGTTGGCGGGGAGGGGCTGGGCTTGGAGGAATGGCAACTGTCAAGAGGGGTTGACCTTGGATCTCAAAATGGGGGGAGAATAAGAATAAGAAGAGCAAACCACCTTCTAGCCGGAAATGGGGGCGGGGGGAGGCAGGGACTTGGGTTAAGGGAAAGGTTAGACAATAGTTATTAAGATCAGAGCTGCTCAGATAACTGTCACCTCAGAAGTGCCAGCCCCTGTGTCAGCTGATGTGTGTTGGTGCTAATTTGTCTAGCAGCTGCAAGAGGAAGTGAGGACCTCCTAAAAGACGTTCTAGCCTTGGGTTCTGGCTCACCCTCAGGGGCGTGTAGGTGGGTACAGTGCAGGTAGCCCACAATCCTCCGCCTGTCCAGCATGCCCAGCTGCACCTGTAACACCATGGGCATTGCCATCTCTCCCAGGGCCTAGGTCAATCTGTGGCCCCTGCCCTTGACCCACAAGTGGCCCTTAGGAATACTGCATACCTGAACAGAGAGTAATCCCTTAGAGGCAAGTGCATCCTCTCTCCGGCCATTAGGAAAGGGTAAGAAGCGGGCACTCAGCATGGGGTATCGGGAGACCAGCAAGAGCCCACTACCCAGGAGTTTGAGCTGAGGCCCTGAATGGAAGCCAGTGGTCCCCACATCATATATCACAGGGCCGAGGGCGGTTGCCAGGCGCTGGGCCAGCCTGCTTGCTGCCCGTACATCGAATGTTTCCTGAAGGCACACAAAGTCCAGGCTACCGGGTAGGGCTGATATCAACTCCCCTACCAGGGAACCAGTCTGGGGTGGACTGGAACCTGTGGCCCCATAGCTTGGCCCTTTGGCTCCTCTAAGAAGGGCAGTGCCCATCCACTCTGCCCGCTTCTGACTGTGCTGCAGGTTGCTGAATCGGGCAAGACCATCGGGCAGCAAGCAGAGGTTGGCGCTGAGAAAGCCAAAGCTTCGGTGTGGGTCTGATAGGGGATACCAGGGTGAGGGAGGTGTCCAGTTGCCAGGTGGTGGCTGGTAGCAGAAGGGGCGTCGACAGTACTGCAGAGGTAACCAGAAAAGCAGGCCCAGGAGCAGCAGGGGTAGAGCTGCTAGCAGCAGCAGCAGGGCAGCTAAAGCTCCTAGCAGGGTGACCAGAAAATGATACAGCCCCCTTGGGAAGGGAGTACAAAGGGGGAATGGAGTGCGGGGAGTGGGCACACAACAGACCAGAAGCCTGTCCAGGGCCCAGTAGGCAGGGAAGAGCAGGGCCCGGGCCAGGCTGTGCAGAACATGCAGGGCAGGGTGGGGGAATGGGGATGACCGTAGCCCTCCCAGCCTCTGAGGCCAGCTGGCTGGGGGTGAACCAGGGCTCAGGGTCTGCATTGGGGAAGGAGAGGGGGAAGGGACCCTGCTCGGAAGCGCTTGTCTCACAGGCAGAGAGGGGGCTGCCCTGCCTTCCTCAAGACCAGGCTTGGCTCTGCCCCTGGGCTTCATCTTTTCCCCGACCTGGGGGATCTGGGAGAAGGCCGATCATCTGTCCAAAGGAGTCTGCAAGGCAGAGGAGTGGTAGGGGCTGACCAGGGACCCTGGAGAGCAGAGACAGGGAGTAGAACCAATGAGAGGGTTGAGGAGGGGGCTCCAGCAAGGGGACTGGAGAGCCAAGGCGGGATAGGCATGAGGGTCGGGAAGGAGGTGCCGAGGACACATCCCTCTCCTTACCTGGATTTGGAGGACCGCGGCAGCGGAAGTCGGAAAATGGAAAGAGAAAGTGGAGACGAGAGCCCGCCCCCGCGGCTCTCCCTCGGTCAGGCAGGTCCCGCCCCGGCCAGATAAGGCTGGAAGCTCGGGGGCCCTGGGCTGACCGACCCGCTGCTGCAGGGGCCAGCCTGGGTGTAGGAAGGCAGCCCCCAGGCTTGGGTGAGGATGGAGCCCCGGACACGTTCTGTGCGGACACCTACGAGCATCGCGCTGTGCTTGGGTTGCAGTCCTAGCTTTATGACTGCTATGGGACCAAACAGCCCTTTAACCTAGAGTAGCGAAGGTGGATCCTCTGTGGATGAGGACTGCACCTGAGATACCATGGGCACAGCACATTCCCGCTATCAAAGTGGGCATCACTTCAGCCACTTAAGGGTCTGAGGGAGGTCTCTGGAGCCCTGGGGTAAAGAAACTTGCCCAGGGTCACACGGTGTATGTCATAGGAGGGCAGCACGTCTTCCCGTTTCAAAGGCTAGCTCTCTAGCCACTGTGCCAAGCAGCCTCTCTCCATCTTATTATTCCATCTGACAGGGGGCTAAGACTGGGATCGGTCTCTAACGCTGCCTCCTGGACAGCAGCAGGTAAAAGAAAACAGGAGAAAGGAGGAATAGGTGCTACCAGGGTGGATTGAGGAGAGGAAAAGAAACTAGTCGGGAACCTCTGCCAGTCCATGCCACGGGCAGATCTTTGTGTTTTGGGCCTGGGGCTGAAAGACTCTGATTTTGAAGGTACTTGCATTAGAGGTAGGTAGGGAGCAAACTGACTGGTACATCTTTTCAGTTTCAGAAAATTATGAAGCCTTGGGGTAGGTTTGTGGGTGTTACCAATTTATCTCTCCAGTTTATCAATTGTAATCTCATGCTGCTTATCGCCAAGGAA
This sequence comes from Vombatus ursinus, assembly GCF_900497805.2. Lineage (NCBI taxonomy): Eukaryota > Metazoa > Chordata > Mammalia > Diprotodontia > Vombatidae > Vombatus > Vombatus ursinus. The sequence continues at coordinate 1,545,415 of NW_020952097.1, forward strand.
AAAAAGGGAAGAGGAACCGGTTAGGTCTGCAAAGGCCTCCAGTAACAGAATGCAACTCCACCTCAAAGTTAAATAACCAAGCCGGGTCAAGCCCACTTGTGGCTAGAGTTAGTTATTTACAAATCTGACCTCTGTTAACTTGCATTCTTTTCACAGACATTTATTGAGGTTTGCCATTCTGCACAACCCTAGGTTGGGAGCAGAAGGGGTCTTATAAATGAATGACAGTCCCTGACCTCAGGAAGCTTATAAGGACAGGGTAAGAAACACAACTATACAAACAGGTATGAGGGATAGCACACTGATGAGTAAGCAAATGACTGTGGAGGTTCAGACAGATCGTAACTGCCTGGAGGGATCTTATCTAGCTGAAGGGATCACCTCACAGAGATCTCATTCACTCACCTAGCTTCAATTATGACATTTGCAATTAGGCATTTATGCAAAGGACTCCCAAATTTTTTCAGCCCTGATCTCTAGACCTAAATTTCCAAATGCCTATTGAACATTTCCACTTAGATTTTCTGTATGCTGGCTCACCTCAAACTCAACAGGTACAAAACCAAACTCCCTCTTTATCCAGGTTGAAACCTTAGTGGTATTATCTGGGAATCCTCCCTTTCCCTCCCTTCACACATTCATTGTTTCCAAGCCTTGTTTATTTGGACTCTAGAATATCTTTTTCTTCTGTCCCCCTCTTTATTCCTACCTCCAGAATCCAGGTAAAGGCCCTTTTACTACCTGGTCAGTCTATTGCAATGTATGAAAGATTCCAGCACAAGCCTGCAGAAAAGGACCTGCTCTATTTGCTTTAGTCACTAAAGTGCCCAGGCCTGCTTTCTAAATAGGGGGTCAGCAGAAGGAGCTCACTCCATAGCAGTCAGGGGATGCTGTCATTAGTGATGCCTACCTTGTAGCCCACTGTAGCTCACAGAGCCACCTTGGTTTCAGTAAGGATTTTTATTGAGTGGGAAAAAATCAACTCAAAAATAGAAGTAAAGGGTGACTGAAAGTGTTTACAAAATATTTCTATCACATCCCCACCAATTAACTAATCTGTCTTAAAACAAGAGGTCCAGGCTGCTGTGATTCAGTGAGGCTCAAGTTGAGTCTGGATGGTTCCACTGCTTAATTCCATTCTAGCCCAGATCCAGAATATCCTTTAAGCTGAAATCTAAAACCCGGTGGGAGTGAGTCTATCTTCCCCTTCCCCTCAAGTGACACTACATCCCTGCTCTCAAGACTTTAGAAGGACGTTGGAGCACTCATCATTCTTTGTTTCCAATGAGTTCAAAGCGTAATACAGAACCTGTCAATCCAGAAGTCTCAGATGCCTTCTCCAGGTTGAGAAGTCAAACCTTTCAGGTCTAGTTTTTCAGCTCACTAATTTACTAAGCAATAGAAATATCTCACACTTTTATAACAGAGTATGTTTTTCAACTTGGTGAAATGGGTGTTATGAGGATTATTTTTCTCATTTCACAGATAAGGGAATTAAGGCTTAGGAAAAGTTGACTTTCCTCCAAATCACAGTTTGTGATGTTCAAAGCTGGAATTCAAATCTGTTCTTTCCACACCTGGCTCTTTTTTCATTACTTGTTACTTTTCATCCTATGTGACTTCCACTGAAGAAAAGAGGGAAAAAGAGAGACAGAGACAGATAAAAGAAAGAAAGAAAAGAGAGAAAGTGAAAGTTTTCCCAGAGAAAAGCAAAGCCCCAAGAGGACTTAATGCCTCTAAATTGAACTAACCATTCACCATTCCCTTCAATCAAGGGTGGGAGGGAAAGTCAATTCTTCAGCCTAGGAGGGTTTAGCTGATGTGGGATTAATGTTTGGATGGTATGGGAAAACAGAAAAATGAGAGAACAATTGAGTCACATTGCAGAGGTCTCATGGCTGATAAATCCTAGAGGATCATAAGGCCAGAGGTGAAAGAGACTTTAAGGACTGTCTAGATAATTTGTTACTTGGAACTTTCACTCATGACTATGTCTTGATGAATTCTCCAAAGGGCTGAATCTTTTCAGAAGCCAATTTGGGTCCTGATTCTTTTTGTCAAGCTTTCTTAGGTTCTGTTCTAGTTTGAAGAAGATGGGAGGAAGGGGGGACTAATCTAATTCTCAGCTCTAAGGTCTCCTTCCATCACATAGAAATGTGGGTCATGGGAGTGACTAAAGTAGGGGGCAATCATTTATTCTTAGAGAGCTGTGGAAGATGACAGGAACTATGAGCAGGAGAAAGGTGGAGAAGGGGATAGAGGGATTGTTTTATCAAGACATAAATACCCTGCTGACTCGCCCAAAGGCACACAAAAATTTCCTGTCTTCCCCATCCTACCAACAATGCCCCAAGTCTGGAGCTTCTTGAGGTTTAAGCTAGGCCTAAAACGGCACAAAAGGCAACTTTGGGAAAAGTACCATTTAGACACTGAAGTCAATCCCATTGTCAAACCCTGAGAGGGTGGTAAGAGATAGAGATGGATGGTAACTCTAGCAGTGCCCTCTTTACCTGCCTCTGATGAGAATTGGGTACCAAAAACCCAGGAATACTGAGTCCTTGCCTAGTAATTAATAGCTTTAATACCAAGCTTTGCTTGGTGGCTGGGGGAGCCTGGGGTGGGGAGGACCTTGCCCATGGTAACATGGCCATGCCCAGGGCCCAATAGGCAGTTCATCAGCATGAGGGTGGGGCTGGTGCCAGCACTTGGTGTTCAGCAGATCTCAGTCACCAGATGAACATAGGTTTGCCATCATCATGGGAGAGTTGGTTGAGGCAGGAGAGAAGAAGGAGGGCATCAGTGAGCACGCTTTGGGGCACCGTCTCTATGATCACCCGCTGGAGGAAGTCCATGGTGTAAGAGTCACCTTCAGAGGCTGCCAGCTCAGGCCGTTCCCTCAGGATGCCATAGGCATTAACCAATTGCTCCGTCAGCCCTGGGTGGACCCGCCCATTGTAGCCCAGGCTCTGCAGCCGATTCATGACACTCACGTAACGTTGAGTGAGCATCTGGCACAGCTCTTCATCCAACTTGTGATCTGAGGTGTTCAAGGAGGCCTGGGAGGGGGGAGAAGGGGAAGGTAAGGGGAAACTTCAGAGGGGTGGTGTCTGGAGGACCTGAGAGGGAAGAGGAAGAGGGAGGTCTGGGAGGAGAGAAAGGAATGGTAAGTTAGGGAAGTCTGAGGGGAGGGGAAAATCAGGGAGGCCTAAGGGAAAAAGAGAGGGGACAAGGAAATCTGAGGAAAGAAAGGGCTTGGGTTAGCCTGGTAGTGGGGAGAAGAGGAGGTTTCAGGGTGACTTGGATGAGGGGAAGAGGGTCAGGAGCAAGAAAATGCTAAGGACACATTTCTGTGTCTCAGTTCATTAGGTCTGACAGGAGAGGCCTGTGGGAACAGGGAAGGCTGAGAGATTAGAATCGACTACGGCAGAAGGAGTGTTAGAGCTGGGTGTCCCCTCAACTGGAAAAGTGGAGAATTCGACTTGAAGGAAGCATAGATAAAATAGGAAAGCTTTAGAAAGATCAATAAAAGCCCACTGACTTTAACCCCCTAGGTTTCCCCACTCAGGTGAGGTGACAAACTTTTTTTTTCCTCCTGCCCCTCTGAGTTGGAAAACATGGAGACAGTATAGTGGGAGAAGAGGGCCAAGAGCCCCGCTTTAGGGGGTCAGGTGAGGAAGGCCCTCCTGTTTAGTGCTGTGACCTAGAGGAAGATCCGTAAAGGAAACTATGGAAGTGGAGGAGGCTATGAGGCAAATTGCAATTCTGAACCTGATTCGAATGGTTTAGGAGCTGCTAGAGTAGAAATGATGGGGAGCTTTGGGGGGGAATATGAGCACTCCATAAAGTATGTTATTTATGTAGCAGATAAAGCCAGTCCTAGTCTGAGGTCCATCTTAGATTTTGGGATAGTGAATTTCCAGAAATTCAAAGAAAGGATAGGGAGGATCCTGCGGCCTAAAATTCTACAGGAGAAGTCAGCCCAGAAGAGTTAGGATGCCCTTAAGAATGAAATTCTGGTAACATAAAGGATTGTGATGAGGAAGGGAAGGGGAAGCGATTTAAGCAGACCAGTGTAGATACACAAGAAACTGACGGACTCCTTAGGTTTCTAAAAGATTTGTGCAGCGGATGGGAGTAAGGAGAGCTAAAGAACTAAGGAACAAAGCCGGATGGTGGCATGAGAAGAGTGTCAGGAATGTTTACATTCAGAATAAGTAGAGACAGTGATGGAAGCTTAAGACAACGAGCAGGATTTTTAAATATTTCATTTGTTTTCTAGTTAGGTTAGGGGCAAGAGCTTCCATGATGAAATAAATAATAAGGACCCTGGTTCTGGATTGATGGAATTACAATGATAGTTCAGGGGGAGAAGGGAGAACTATTCAATTCAACTTTCTCTTTTCCCTACCAAAAAAGAATGATCTTTGGATTGGGAAGGATAAAACAACAATGGTTAACAAGAGGGACATTAAAACCCAAGGTAAGAGAAGAGATGGTGAGAAAGCACCTAGTCACCCTCAATGAGTCTCGGGTACCAGGCTCAGATGAATAGACTGAAAGTTTTGGAAAGCCACCTTGATACATTTTCTCTCATTTGGGCCTTACAACAATTTTATGAAGTATGGGTATCAGCCCCATTTTGTGGATTAGAGGTTGAATGACTTGCCCCTCATCACACAATGTGTAGCTGTCAGAGGCATGAGTCAAATGAGCTGGCTGCTGAGATTCTTTTCAAAGCTAGAATTCTGTGATTCTATGAGTGCTAATAGAGTAATGAAAGATCTGTTGTAAGACTGCTGAGTCACTGTTTGTAAACTCTGAAAAAATTCTGGAGAAAGGGAGAGGTGCCATGGGACTGGGAAGTAACAAATGTACCAATTAGTGAAAAAGATATTCTGTCTAGTGTCCAAAGATCTTGACTTCAGTTCCTGGCAAAGTTCTAGAATGCATCATCAAAGACGTGATTTGTGACCGTTTAGAAAGAGATTATTGCTAAAGTCTAGGGTAGCTTCTTCGAGAACGAATCATGACAGACTAACCATTTCCTTTTCCAATTAAGTTACTTGACTTGATCAGAGGAATACCATCGATGTAGCATACATGCTTCAGTAAGATGTCTAATAAAGTCTTTCATGTCTTTATAGATGAGATGGAGAGATATAGGCCAGATGATGGTACTGTCAAGTGGCTAGAAAAATGGTTAAATAAGCAGAACCAGTGTTTCCTCTACAAGGTCCTACTTCAATGTTTCATTATGGTTTTGAGATGATTCTAAATTTTTGAAGTCTATGCCAATAGAGGGTAAGCTCTGGAAGTTCCTACCATGGTGTAAAGGTTTTGAGGATGGTTCTGGCAACAGACCATGCCTACTTTCTGAGGACTAGCTTAGCTAAGTATGGAGAGACTCATGAACTTTTTGGCTATGAGAACCCACAAAACAAAGAAAAATACAAAATGATCACCCACAGTCCTGTGAGCATCTTTTAACATGGCAGTGTAGGAGAAAAGAGGATGCCAAGAATTAGTTTTATGACAATGTGCAAACATTAACTCATCCGTTGGTACATTACACGTAAGCTCCTCGTCCATTGACCAACAGGTGGAAATATTATAGGAGGAACCGAATTGTCAGTCTTGATATTCTCATTATCATTGAAACCTGAAGATGAAGGGAAGGGACAGGTGAAAAAGTATGGCTCACAGGTTCTCTTTAGAAAAGTGAATAAAGAAGTTGGTGGAGTTAGCTTTATTGTATGTGTCAAGGCAAGGAGAAACATATTAAAATGGGACATTTGGTCACCTTGTATTACAGTGCTTATAAAAAGTATGTGCAAAAAAGACCTTTGTGAAAATAATTGCAGCTCATATGCCAACATGGGCTGCAGAGAAGGAGAGAAAGAAATTCCAGGAAGAACTTGATAAAAACCCTCCAAATTAAATTAGCAAAGGCTTGAAAATAGGTGAATTCAAAGAAAGGTCAACATAGGGGAAGATAGTCAACCCTCCTCCCCAAAAAAACCCCAAACAAAACCAAAAAACCCCCAAGCAAACAGCTGATGATATGGTTCAGTATTAAGGAATGAGAAAGGCCAAAAAGTTGGTACAGATGACAACAAAGACATATCTGTAGACCCAGAAAACCATCCTGGAGAAAAGAAAGTGCTAGATAAGGAGACTATAATTAACAAAATAAAAAACTGATAAAGTTTCAAGATTGGAAATGATTCATTATTGCCATAACAGTCATTATTACTGTTGAGGTCAGATTTGGGAGACCTGTTCGGGAGTGAAAGAATTCACTTAGATGTTCTCTTTAGCCAGCAGAAGCTTTATTAAAAGTAAAAGCACACAGACCTATAGCAACAAGGCTAATTAAGGTGACTAGTATTTGGGGGAGCTAGGCTTATATAGCAAAATTCTGGCAGAAAGTCATACAGCCTATAGGTATTCCAGATTAGGATGTAGTTTTATGGTGGTTCAAGATAAGAAGGTACAGGATAAGGAAGACAGGAGGAATTTTATGGGACAGGATAAGGGAGACAGAAGACATTTTATGGTACTAGATAAGGAAGAGTTTTATGGTGTTTCAGGATAAGAGGAAAAGGACTTTAGGATGCTCTCAAGTTACAGAATGAGGCCCCTCCTGAGAGGGTACTGGAAAAGCAGTGCTTAATATTCTCTTTAACCCCTGGGATACCATATGCTGTATCTATATCATTTACTAAATGAGCTGTCTGTGTATGGTTAGACCACTAGTTTGTTAGGTCACAGATTAAAATAAATACAAAATTAAAAGAATAAAAAATGATGAGATATAACTTGTGAGTAAAACAATTCCAATCTGACCATTTTTTTTTTTTTAGGCAATTGGGGTTAAGTCACTTGTCCAGGGTCACACAGCTAGTAAGTGTCAAGTATTGGTTCTGAGGCTGGATTTGAACTCAGGTCCTCCTGACTTCAGGGCTGGTGCTCTATCCACTGCACCACCTAGCTGCTCCCCAATCTGACCTATTTAAACAAGTTACTGATGCCAAAAAAATGGGAAATGAATAGAGAAAAGAGCTTTGAAACAGATTATAACAATTTCTTGCAAAAACTTAACCAATGCAAATAAATCGCCACAAAATGGGACCAAAACAGTCTAGAGATGGCCTCACTCAGTGATTATTTTATCTCCTTGATAACCATAGAAATATGGTGGTCAAAGCAATGTGGTTAAGAATATAAACTCATTTGTACAATCTTACATGAACATTAGGAGCTGTATTGCCTCATAAAGGAGAGGAGCAGCAGAAGAAAAAGCAAATTTAAAGAAAGCTTGACAAAAAAGCCAATTAAACTAAGTCATTTCAAGGACATTTAAGGAAGATCAACAAAGAGATGAAAAATGGAGAAGATTTCCAAAGATTAAAAAAACAACAATCTCTTTTATCAAGGACAATAGAGTTCCCAAAGTTTGAACATCACTGTCTCAGATATTCCCATTTGTAAAGGCCAATGTCGTAATTTCATTAAATTCCAGAACGTTGTAGAGCTTCCTAAGTGAGATCCAGGATTCAAGAGTCTTATTTATTCACATGGGAAAACCCAAGTGTATTGATCAATCAAAAATAGCAAGCTGTTATTAAGAGCCTACTAGCTATCATCCTATGTCTTCTCTCTTTTTGTGACTAATTTCAATTGAACAAACTATCAATAATTAGCGCCTCTTCTCTTCTTCTAAACCCTTTGCAGTCTGGCTTCTGAGACTACTCTGAACTGTTCTGAAATTACACTGAGACTCCTCTCTCCAAAGTTACCAATGATTTCTTAATTGCCAAATATGATGGCCTTTTCTTAATCTTCATTCTACTTGATCTCTCTGCAGCAGCCTTTGATGCTACTCTCTTTTGGATACCTGCTCCTTTCTAGGTTTTCATGACACTGATCTTTCCTGGTTCTCTTTGTACCTATATGACTGGTCGTTCTCATTTTCCTTTGCTGGACCTTTCTCAAGGTCCTGCCAATTAACCTTGTCCCCCAGAGCTCCATCTTCTTCCTCTATATTACTTCACTTTAAGATCTCACTAGTTCCTATGGCTTTCATTATCATCTCTATGTGGATGAATCTCAGATTTATTTATCTAGCTCTAATCTCCCTCTTGACATCATCTCATATTACCAACTGTCTATTAGATGTCTCAAACTGGATGTCACAAAGATATCTCAAACTCAAAAGGTTCAAGACAATGGAGAGGTATGTGATGGGCATGAACTTCTTTGTTTTGGGTTTTCAGGGGTCCAAGATGTTGGAATTAATGAATAATGTTTTCAAGAAGGGAAAATTGGAATGTATTTTTGAAGAAGGATGTTAATGACATAACGAGTTTGTGGAGAAAGCTAGAAATGGATGGAGATGAAATAGATTCCTGGGTGAAAGCAGGACAGAGTAGGTATTTTCATGTGGGACCTTGCATTAGGTATAGTGATAGTTTGGGTGGGCCTTCAAGGTTGGACAAGTAGTAGTACCTTAGAACAAAAGAAAAATCTTGGATATCAATTTTATAATGAAAACAGAACTTAGAAGACAAGACTTAGGAGAACAAGGAGAATTGTGGAAAACTATAGATGTGCTCTTTAGAGATTCAGGAAAATGAGCATTCCAACTAGGTGAGTAAGTAGACTGAGGTGCTATGGTGGTTTTCCAGCCCTGGGATCTTGGTTTTGGTGGGGTATAGAATTGCCTTGATCTTAGCCCAGTAGTGGTTAAAATAAAATCAATATTAGCCTTACAACACAAAACAAGATTATAAAAACTCATTCACATAACATTTTAAGGATTACAAAACACTTTTCTTATAATAATCTTGGTGATAGGTATTTCAAACACTATTATTCCTATTTTTACAGATGAGGAAATTGAGGCTTGAGAGTTACTCAGAGACAGGATTCAAATGTAAATCATCTGATTTCTACTCCAGCACTCTTTCTACTACACCACATTGCCTGTACATGCGTCCTAAGACACAGACCTTCTATAGCTGTGTGCTGCAATAAGAAGACTCTTTTTTCCCATAAAGGAATGCACCAGCAACCCATTACTCTTCTGAAACTTCAGAGAAAAAAATACATAAAAATCAATTAAGTTAAAATGAATTGTACAGGAATTAATTTTCTAACACATTGAGAATCCGTGAATGGATCTGTGATCTATGCTGATGTAGGTATTCCATCCACTGGTTGCATGTAGTTCTTGCAATGTAGTTATTCTTTCTCTTACTCATTCACATTCTCCCATGAATCCACTAGGCATCTACCCAAAGCACTAGAAGCTTTCTAAACCCTTAAACATTGGTGCAGCACTGGGGTTGTTCATATATCTGTTAACCATGTTATATGACTAGCCCACCTTTTTTTCCTTATCTTTTTATATTTCCTTGTTCCGTTATATGCAAATCATCATTGCTATGTACTATACTCTATTTTCTCCTCAGCAAGTCTTCTCTACTACCCTTTGGGTCACCTGGAATTTTGATTCTGTGGAGACTATGATGTTCCATGATTCTTAGTCATACAACATCGTGGGTAGGATTCTGGTTTCAAAAAGATGAATTTTTGTGACAAGAAATAACTTGGAATCATTTACAGTACTGTGCAGTTACCCAAATATAGTCAAACCCTTTGCCTTCCTTCTTTTCAATTCCAGACCCAACTCATTGTCCATCTTCTATGTCAGTGTCTATAGATCTGATGTAAGTGCTAATGGATTAAATCAATGGGCTGTTTATGCATGGCATAATCTGAACAGCATAATATACATTCATAATTCACTTGATTTTTTTCTGTACAGATTACTAGACCTCTCTGGTGGATGACTATCTCATTGATATTTGTGGTTATCGTTGCATTTGATATGTTACTTCAAATAGGAGTACCTGGAGGATTTTTACCATTCATCTTCCATTTGGACCCTAAAAGGGACATCCCCCAGGATATTGGCAAACACCTCTGATGGTATGTCTCCCTGTTTTATAATTCATTTGATGTTGGTAATCAGGGAATTATTCAATGATTTTACTCTTATCATTCCATTAATCAAGGAATCTTGTGTAATTTTTAACATATGAATGGGAGATAACTTGTTGGAAGAAAGCCTTAGAGACTTCTTAGTTCTACTGAATCAGATTTTTTTTTTGGTAATCAACACATATTGGATCTCATATCCTTTATGCTGTTCATTCAGTTATGTGACTGTTAAGAAATAGTCTGCTGTAGAAAATCAACTGATTGTCCACAGTTTCTCCTTGAAAAGTCACATAAAGAAATTTGTGGGGGTTAGTTTCATTCTGTGCTGATAAGGTAATCAGATGCATCATTTCATGCTTTTTAAATGTTTTTTTTCCATGCTTTTTTTGGTTAGCTTACTTCGCAGTGCTTATGATGAGTAAAAGAACATTAATAAGATGATGACAGATTATATACCAACATCCATTGAGGACAAAAAGTAGAATAACTATGTAAGGAACAGGATATCATATGAAATAGGGGATTCCAGATGAGTCACATCTTGAGTGGGCTGGGTCCTGAAAGTTGCTCCTTCTTCATCGATGATGGCTCGGTGTAAAACCTGGCATGGACTTAACTCCCAGGCTTTCAGGACCTCGGTGACTCTCTCTCTTTTGAAATTCTCATGGTCATAGCCTTCAACTAAAGCTACAGAGCAAATATACAGGCAAAGATTGGAGGCCTATATTTCCAAGCTGTGGAAGGGGAGGGCCTCAGGGGCCTGCCTCTCATCAGATGCTGTCATCCAGAAAAAAGTCACATGGAGAGAAGAGTCAAACCAAGAGAAGGTGATGTTGCATTTTAAATGCACCACCAGCCAAGTGAAAGCACATGGTTAGTAAACTAAGACAGTTATAGAAGGTCTAAACATGCTCCAAAATGCCTTCAAGGAGCTTCCATTAACCATAACGACTGTCTCGGAAGCAAGCTCACAGCCTCTTTCATAGGGGGAACTGCATCATTATCACTAGGCATGCTTGTAAGGCCTGAGTTTAGTGGCCGGCTTCACCTTTGTTGTTAATGTTGTTCACTCTTCACGATCCCGTTTGGGATTTTCTTGGCAAAGATACTGAAGTGGTTTGCCATTTCCTTCTCCAGCTCATTTTATAGATGAGGAAACTGAGGTCAACAGGGTTAAGTGATATGCCCAGGGTCACACAGCTAGTAAGTGTCTATGGCCAGATTTGAATTTAGGAAGATGGGTTTTCCTTACTCCAGGCCTCCTACTCTATGCACTATGGCGCCATCTAGCTGTCCCAGTTCTCCCTTACATACAGGAAGCTTAGATATTTAGCCACTCCATTTATAGATTAAAAAAAAAAAATGAAATCTCAGAGAATTAAGGTGATTTGTCTAATGTCACCTGATCCTCACAGTTGTTACTACTCTCTCCTCAAATTACCCTTTATTTACTTACATCTGCATATATATATTTATTTATATGTATGTATTAATCTCCCCAGCTCCTAAAGGGCAGGGACTATGATTCACACAGAGTAGACATTTAATAAATATCTGTTGAGTTCAGTTAGGTTTTAGAGGATGGGTAAAAATATTCAACATGCAAAGAAACGTCACCATGAAACACTGATCTCCCATCATCCTCTCTGCAATATTTTGCAAATGTACTCAACCAATTTTGTCTTTCACTGCCACGTGTTTTCTTGTTGTTCAGATTAAGTGTTTGTGGGCTGAGATAGTTTCTGGCTTCTTTTGACCTCTTCACTACAGCACCTTATAAAATAGGAAAAAAGTCTGGGGGGGGCGGGGAACAAGCCTGCCAATTGCCTTCATCCAGCTCCAGTCTCCTTTTACCAGGTTGTTTAGGTAAACTCCACAGTTTGATCTGCCCTGGTCCATAGCCTAATACAACTTATACCATAAACCATGGCAAGTGACAATCTAAACAGGATTAATGGGAAGAATTTAGCTACTTTCATGCTCTGCCACTGGCAGTTCCATCCTCCATGTCTTATTAGAACTCAAATTCCACTCTTGTGATCCTGGCTGTGATTAGGCAGTCTTGTCCTGGTCTCAGATCCGTCAGTACCATTTCCTCACAATCTCCTTGCCATGCTCTCTAATACCTCACCTCCCCTTCCCCATCCCTACCCCTACCCCCCTTTCCAACTCTGGCTCTTAGAAAAGTTATCTAATTACATACATTGTCATCATTTGCCAATCATCATTCCCTCTGACTTCCTTATCCAAAATGATCCTCGCTCTTCTCTGGCCTCATCTCTCTGTTTTTTTTTCCCCCCTATTAAATGTAAACCCTTTAAGGGCAAGGGTTGGCTGTCTTATTTGTATTCCCGATACCAAACATTTTTTTCCCCTGACTTGCAGTTTTCTCCTTTCCAGGACAGAGTTGTAGTGAGATTCCATCAGAAGCTTGTGACCAAAAGCAGAAACAACCAGCCTGGTTATCTGTCTAGGTACCTTGAATGAAGATGTCCTTCTACAAATTGTACCATCATGTTAGAAAATTGTTCATACCTCCCAGAAAGAAACTAATCGTAACCTTATACTTGATAATGAGAAACTCCTGGGATTAGTTACTCCTGTCTTCTATGGAGAAAGGCATGGACCAAACTCATAAAATTTGCAGACAAAAAACATAAATCTGAGAGGAACAGCTAATATATTAGATGTCATAGCTTTAAACTTGGGTTCTAAAAAAACTAATTTCACAAGTAGAAAATAAGAACACTGTGTCTACAGAGCAATTCATTGGAAAAGATCTGGGGAGGTGAGTAGATTTCATACTCAATTTAAAACAACAGTATGATGTGATAGCCAAAAAAGTCAATGCAGTCTTAGGCTAGATTACGTAGATATAATTTTTTTAAATGATGGGGAAATTTGGAAGCTGCTAAGTGAAAAATGAGGCTTCCACAGGGTTTACCAGCAGGATAGTCTATCTGTCTCAAAAGGCAGCATTTAACTCCATTAAAGGTAAAGTTTAACTTCATGTAGAGGTGCAGTGTTCAGGATTAGGGCACTGATAATCCTACTGTATTCTGCCTTTGCCAGACCACATTGGGAATACTAGGGCTGGTTTGGAAAACCACATGTTAAAAATACAATAGTGTGTTCAGAGGAGGACAAAAACAGCATAGTTAAGGGCCTTGGAGGTATCATATAGAAGGATCAGTTAAAGGAACTGGGAATATTCAACTCGAGAAGATGATTTAGGGGAGGTATATAAGCATTTTCCAAATATTTGAAGTGCTGTCAAGGAATCAGATTTGCTCGGCTTGGCCTCAGAAGAATGAATTTCCTTTTTTTTTTTAAGGCAATTGGGGTAAAGTGACTTGCCCAGGGTCACACAGCTAGTAAGTGTCAAGTGTGGTCTGAGGCCGAAGAATGAATTTTTTTTTTTTTATTTTAAAAAATTTTTTTAGGTGAAGAATGAATTTCTTTAAAAACTCTGGGTACAAGTTGCAAAGAGGAAGATTTGGGCTTGATATGAGGAAAAACTTCTCTTACAACTAATGCTCTCTCACAGTGAAATTGGCTGTCCTGAAAGGCAGTGGGTTTTCCCTTTTATTAGAGATCTTTCAGTAAAGGCTAGAAAGTTTCTTGAGTTATGTCATAGAGGGAGCCCTAATTCAGGAATGGGTGGGACTAGATGATCTCTGAGCTCCTTTCCAACTCGGATATTCTGTGATTCTTCCACAACGTCCCTTAGTAGAGAGCAGTGGTGATAATGAATCTATCATGTTTGAACTCTACCATCCCATTACTGGGACCCCACAGGACTGAGAGGGGCATAGGATTTCATATGCTGCCATTCACCCAGGAACGTTTCCTATACAACTCTTGTGCTGAAGTGATGGCTGAGGAGGTGAGAGACAGATTGCAATTTCTATGAGTGTAGGCAGTTCTTGGGGGCTTCAGGACGTAAACTGCTATTAGATCTAGAAGAGTGGTAGACATTGATTCAGCCTGGATGTGGAAAGTGCGAAGAGGAGTTAGTCATTGTCATAATCTGAGTGTTTAAGTGTAAGAGTAGTGAGTAAATGAGTATAAGGAGCAATGGTACATCACAGCACTGGCCTTGGGTCTCTTTCCCCTATACCATAATCGTAGTTTATAGGTCTGTGTTTAAGGTTGTTTGTCTTGGTTAGAGCTTGTAGTTTGGTTGCTAGTACTCCCACAAAGCTGGTACCAGGGTAAGAATGCAGGGATGAAAATAACAACATCATATTTGACAAAGTCTGTTTTATCTGAATCATGCTTACAGCTGAGCTTGTCTCCGGTTTCTGTACTTCAAAAAAGGTGCCTAGGGGCATCAGGTAACAGAATATCTGCTATCCTAGTATTATATGAGGATATAGCAATTGGCATTTGTGAAGACAAAGTAGGGAAGATCAAGTGACATCGGCAAACTATGTTACGTACACAGGTAAGACAATTTTAAAGTAACCAGGGAATTCATTTTTCAAGATATTTAAAAGAGATTCTAAAAGAATGGAAAAATCAAGGATATTGGTTCAATTTAAAAAAGGCCACTGTGTATGGCAGCAACTAGGTATAGACCAACATCTTATACCATATACCAAGATAAGGTCAAAAGGGGTACATGATTTAGGCGTAAAGGGTGATACCAAAAGCAAATTAGGGGAACCTGGAACAGTTTAATTGTCAGATCTATGGATAAGGGAAGAATTTAGAACTAAACAAGAGATAGAGAGCATCAGAAGGTGTAAAGTGCATGATTTTGATTATATTAGGGTGTCATGAATGGAAGAATCAAGGAAGTTCCTAGATAACAGACAATGAAACATACCCCTTTTTCTCATGGAAGAGAAGTGGTAGACCACAAGGATATAATACTGTATATACTGTCAGACACAGTCTCCATATTGGATGTTTTGCTTAATTGTTTTTCTTTGTCACAATGGAGGCTTCAATCTGGAGTGGAGAGCCAGGAACTGACTATGATGTAAAGACATTAGACATCAATAAAATTATGCTTTAACGAAGTGATAAATGGAAAAAAAAATGAAATGGGGACAGCATTTGACATTCTCCAGTCTTGTGGTGCCCCTCTCATTCACTATGACATTTTAACTACCTTTTAGCCACTATGACAGTGATAGGGATCTTATCTTTGAGGCAGTGAATAGAGGGCTGAGCCTGGAGTCAGAAAGACCTGAGTTCAAATCCAACCTCAGATACCTACTAGCTATGTCACCCTGAGCAAGTCACTTAACCTCTGATTGCTCTAGTTTTCTCATCTGTAAAATGGACCTACCTTTCAGACTCATTATGAGGTTCAAAATTTGCTGCTATTCGTCCTTCGTTTTCAAAGAGGAGCATGACATCAAGGAGGTGATGCCATGACTTGCAAATGAATTAAATTTAAGTGAGGGAGGGCTGTGCAAAGTCACCAGCCTCACTTTCACCTCATGAGCCATTTGGGTCAAGTGACCAGATAAAGATCAGGCAACTGGACATGGCCCAGGATGCAGTGGGGATCCTTTGGCCTTTTCAAGCTAGGGTCTTTAACAGGTCTCAGTTTGACTGAGGCAAAGCCTATTCAGTGAATAAGGTTTAATAAAAAATGAGGCAAAGAATGACCTCTTTAAAAACAATAGATTTGGGAGGAGAAGACCCACAGGGTTTCTGCCAAAACAGAATTATTTGGGCCCCAGATTGGCTCAGAATGAATGTAAATAACAATTGATGTTCAAATGAGATAACAATTGTAAAGCACTTAGCACAAGGACGCAGTAATCATTATATAAATGTTAGGTATTATTATTATTATCTGTCAGTTTTTTCCGGATCCTGGGATTTATAGTTTATGAGGTCCTAGGAACCTAGCAGCATAGAGTTGGAAGAGTCCTTAGAAGATATCTTGTTTAATGCCTTCATTTTAGAGATGGGGAAACTGAGATCCAATGAAGTTGAGTGATGTGCCCAAGGGTCATACTGAAACTCAGGTCCTCTGACTTTAAATATACCACTTTCCATTGTACTGGCTACTTTGCCTCTTTTGTTTTGGCTAGCAGCTTTATTGACCCTGACACTATTCTTACGGGATTATGATTCTTATAGGATTATGCCACTCTTTTATATGAATGAGTAGCTACCTTGCTTTCATTTTTGATATATATCTTTTACAAATCTAAGTGGGTAAGTTATTTTCTTATCATTCATAGCAGGATCCTCTTTAGTTTCCCCTTTTCTTCTTCATAATTGTTGGTATTTGTGTCATCAGAATTTTATTCTAGAATATTTCCAACAATTTGAGCTAATTTCCCTTGTAGAATTTTAGGTTGTTGCGTTCTGTCATTTTTCTTAACGAATTAAAATTTTGTCTCTCCCAAACCAGTGTTTACCTCAAATTCTATCCATCCTTCCTCTCTTCCATCACATATTTTTTTCTTTACAATTGACTGAGAGGTGTAGAAAATAAGGTCCTGCCATGTCTACTGCTTAGGGGTTCCTTAAAAAAAAAAAGACTTCAACAAACATTTGATTCAGTAAAAGAAAATACAATTTGGAAGCTCTCTCAAGCAAACATAAAAATTATACAAGACTCTACGACAGATTTAACTATAAAGATAACTTTATCCTACAAACTGCTGAGTATTGACACCATGTCAGCTATAAAGGGAGGAGACATGCTCACGTAAGGTATTCTCCAGTGACATGCAAGATATCCTGCACAGAGTCAAAACAAAAAAAGATTCCCTATTCATGGTAAGGTTATCCAAATATTCCTATTTGGAGACGACAAAGAGTTATGTAAGTACATGTTATTACTGCTGATTACTTTAAATCCCAGATTACTACAAAGCCTATTCAGTGAAATCCAGGGCAATGTCAAAGAGATCGATCCAAAGAGTCACACTGAAAGATAATGCCCAGACTGTAATAAGTAGCTGAATGGACAGATAGCTTCTCTATCTATCTATGGACAAGTTCTACTCCCAGATTTGAGTAAGTGGAGGAAATCATACTGGATAAGAAACCTTATAGTAATTTCAATGATCTCAAAGAACTCATTTTTACAAAAGTTCATCTCTTTAGCACATTATTCTTTCAGTGATGCTATAGAACTACATACAAATTTTAGAACATCATGATTTCTGAAGAAGCAAAAATAACCCCAAAAGCTATGGGAACACTTTTAGTCGGTGTTCTTGCTGTGGATCACCCAGGATTGGTAGTCTCCTTTACTACAAGACCTTTCTGGACACTAATGCCATTCATCTCTTGTGTTGTTGTTTAGTCATGTTTGACTTTGTGACCCCATTTAGGGTTTTCTTGGCAAAGATATTGGAGTGGTTTGCCATTTTCTTCCTTAGCTCATTTTGCAGATGAGAAAACTGAGCAAACAGGATTATGAGACTTGCTCCGGGTCACACAGCTATAAGTGTTGGAGGTCAGATTTGATCTCAGGATAAGGAGTCTTCCTTTACTGCACTGTCCCATCTAGTTGCCTTTCATCTTTTGTACCTGAACCCAGTCATTTGAGTACACCAGTCAACTGGTCTATCTTTTGCCCTACAGTTAGCACACTCCCATTTCCCATTCTTTTAATTTCTACGGCTAGTTAGTGCTACCATTTACCCAAATGGCAATCCTATTCTTCTTCAACTTCTCCCCATTTCTTTCTTATTACCTTCTTCAGATTTGCCGTTCTATCATGTCTTTGGAGATTCCACGAAGTTGTTAACATATTCCCTTTCATCCTGACACTCTTCCTTTTTATCTCCTCTAAGCTGTCACTCAAGGAAATTTGGATTCTTCTAGAAGAGACTTCATGCTGCGATGCCCTCTCCAGTATTGGCCACTCTTTTTCTCATATCACTTGCCATATTGGGCCAAGAGGAGAAGCCAGCATATTCCTTGCTCCCTTATTGCCATTTCCAGACCCTCTCTCCGCCACAATCTTTTAGCAATCTCTATTCCTTCTAGGTTCACCTTGTCCAAATCCAACTTGATGTTACCTATCAGCTCTAGGTTACTCTTCATTTCCCAAGGAATTCAGAACCTAACGCACAGGCTTCTTCTCTACCTTGACCCCTTCCTAAGTCCTAAGGGAGTTCAACATTATGGTAGATGTCTCATTGTACACCTTGACCTTCCCCATAGTTAATCAGCTTCTTCTACTCCTATAGCTTACATCTCCATTCTGACTCAAACGCTTGGTACAGGGGTGGTCATATTTTAGAGCTCCACCTCAGCCACTTAGTATAGGGGTAGTCATATTTTAGAGCTCACCACCTCCCTCAAATTTTCCGTGATCCTGAGCTTGACATCCTCCTCTCTGATAATAATAATAATAATAGCTAGCATTTTTTGCTCGTCTTTCATTTTCAAAGAAGACCAATGACATCATGGGATGATGTCTTGATTCACTTGTAAGTTGGATTTAAGTGAGGCAGAGTTGTACAAAGTTGTCAACCTCACTCTCTCTTCCAGAGTCATTGAAGTGCATGGCCCGGGACTCAGTGGATGACCTTGGCATCTTTGATGTCTGACTGAGCTCTAATTAAGCACTCTGTATTGCCTGCTTCAGCTGCCTTTGTGACCATTGGAACAAATTGTTCTCATCTGCCCATTCTGTCAGGGGAAGTCTTCACATGCTTGAGGAAGATGTCTGCCTAACTCACAGATGGATTTGAGGCCTACTGGCTACCTCAATCTGGGTTACCCTGTTTGCGGAGATGGTTTTGCCAGGGTGCGGCTGCTGTGTGTGCTGCAGCTTCTTGGAGCCATAGGTGAGAGTTGGGTGGCAGGTGGGCACCAAAGGCAGATGAGAAACCCTGAAAAAGGCTCAGCAGGCCCTCATACCAGAGGTGCTAGTCCTTCTTGAGAACTTCATACGTCAAGTTGATTGTTGTTGTTATTGAAAAATATACCTTTGTGTGTGAGGAGAGAGGGGGATAAGCATTAATATAGTACTACCTACTATGTGCCAGGTACTGTGCTAAGCACTTTACAAATATTATCTCTTTTGATCCTCGCAGCAACTCTGTAGGGTAGATAGGGTTGTTGTACCCATTTTACAGTTGAGGAAACTGAGGCAGGTAGAAGACTTGCCCAGGATCACATAGCTAATAAGTCTATGAGACTGGATTTGAATTTAGATCTTCCTGAATCCTGGCTCAATCTATCTTTATTTTAAAGTTTGTAAAGTTTACAAATATTATCTCATTTGACCTTTACAACAACCTTAGGAGGTAGGTACTATTATCCCCATTTACAGATGAGGAAACTGAAGCAGACAATGATTAAGTGACTTGACTGTGGTCACATAGCTAGTGTCTGAGGCAAGATCTGAAGTTGGGTCTTACTGACTCTAGGTCCAATGTTCTATCCACTACTTAGCTGCCTCTAATTATCTCCCTTTGTCTGACTCTTAAACTTATACTTTGTTTTCTCAGTGACTTCTAGTCCCTCCATACTTCTCTGTTCTCCCAGTTCAGTACGCATGTTTGGCCTCATTTGTTTTCTTTCAATCTTAATTCTTTAGTTAACCAGTTAACTAACCACTGGTCTCCATCCTAGAATCCTTTGCTCCCCTTTCCTTCCACTGTTCATTCTCTACCAACAATCAATGTTGGATCACCCCTTCTTGATTGCTACTCCCAAAATTCTGGAGCAACAAGACTGTACCACAAAAATTAAAACTATCTATAGTCATATAAAAATGCTCTAAATCACTATTGATTAGAGAAATGCAAATCAAAATGACTCTGAGGTACCACATCACACCTATCAGATTAGACAATATGACAAAACAGGATAATGATAAATGTTGGAGAAGATGTGGGAAAATTGGAACACTAATGCATTATTGGTGGAGTTGTGAACTGATCCAGTCATTCTGGAGAGCAATTTGGAGCTATGCCCAAAGGACTATAAAATTGTGCATATCCTTCGACCCAGCAATACCACTTCTAGGGCTATATCCCAAAGAGATTATACAAATGGGAAAAGGACCCACATATGCAAAAATATTTATAACAGTTCTTTTTGTGATAGCCAAGAAATGAAAACTGAGGGGACGCCCATCAATTGGGGAATGACTGAACAAGTTGTGGTATATGAATGTAATAGAAAATTATTGTGCTATAAGAAATGATGAGCAAGAAGACTTCAGAAAAACCTAGAAAGACTTATATGAACTGATGCTGAGTGAAGTGAGCAGAACCAGGAGAACATTGCACACAGTAACAGCCATATTGTGCGATGACTGACTTTGATAGACAACTCTTCTCAGCAACGCAAGGATCTAAGACAACTCCCAAAGACTCAAGATGGAAAATGCTATCCACATCCTGAGAAAAAACTATGGAGTCTGAATGCAGATGGAAGCATACTATTTGCTCTCCTTCTCTTTTGTTGTTTTGTTTTATTTATTCTTTCTTGTGGTTCCTCCCATTAGTTCTAATTCTTCTAACATCATGACTAATGTGAAAATATGCTTAATATTAAAAAAAAGACTATACCACAAAACACAATTGTGTCATCCAAGTTCAACTGGACTATTATTGTGGCATGACAATCCTTTTATTTTCCCTGACTGGCTTTCTATCACACTTCTTGATGTGGCTGTTCCAAATCTTCTGCCAAATCTAGCCCTACTCCTATGCCTAGAACTAACCTTTTCCCTAAACTTTAATTCCACACCTCTAACAATCTTCTGGATCTCTCTATTGAGATGTCATATCCGTACCTTAAGCCCAAGAAGTTCAAAATTGATTTCAATAACTCAAACAACAAGCATTTATTAAGCACCTACTGTGTTGCAGATACTGGGGGATACAAAGATAAAGATAAAACCATCTTTGCTCTCAAGGAGTATGGTCTATTTAAAGGATGCAACATATATATACATATATGTATATACATATTATATATGTATAAGTAGAATGTACACAAAATAAATATCATGCAAATTTGGTAGGAAGGGTACTAGGAGTTAGGGAATCAATACAGGCTTCATCATCTTTCCCCCAATAAACAGGTACAAACTTTGTGATCCCTGTGGAGTGCAATATGACCCTCCCAATTACCCAGGTCTGTAACCTGGGAGCCACCTCTGCTTCTCTTTCTGACTCCTACATCTATCAGTTTCCAAGTCCTTCCAAATCTACCTCTGCAACATTTCTTATATCTATTCCCTTCACTAAGTTTTATGGTTACCACTCTAGTTTATTCTGGCATAGAGCCTCCTAACCAGTCTGACACCTGCTCCTCCCTTTTCCAATATGTCCTTCATACAACTGACAAAAACAGCCTTCTGCTACAATGCTGACCATGTCACACTCCTGGCTGGATTTAAAAGAGTGGTTATTAATATTTCAGTGTTAGCATGGGAAGTCTCCAGTGGGGTTCCCTAGGGATCTGGAGTTGGCCCCATATTGTTTAATAATTTCATCAATTTGAATTTGACTGCATATAACTGTGTTATAAGAAACAATAAATTTGAAGATAAGAAAATGTATAAACTGGTGCACAATGAAACAAACCAGACCAGGAAAACAATATATACAATGTCTGGAACAACACTAGCAATGACAACAAACATTGAATGCTTTAAATTATCATAACCAAATTTGCTCCCAAAAAAAGATAAAAAAATGTTCCTTTCTACCTTCTTTGCAAAGATGGAAGACTATGGGTATGTAATGTTGCATATGCTGTTAGACTCAATGTGTTGGTTAGTTTGGCTGAGCTGTTTTTTCTTCTTTTTTTGTTATAAGGAATGAATTAGTAAGTAGGGATAGAGAGCAGAATATATTAACAGATGAAGGTGATGTTAAAAAGCAAAAAATATCAATAAAAATTTAAAATAAAAAAACAAATTTTATCAATGACTTGGATATATTATAGATGGCTTTCTCCTCAGATGTGAAGATGACATAAGTCCAGGTAGGATAAATAACACAATATCAGCATCTAATAGGCTAGAGCATTGAGTTGAATCTATTAATATGGAATTCAATAGGGATAAATGTAAAATCTTACACTTGGGCACAAAAACCAATTTCTCAAGTACAAAATGGAAGAAAATAGTGGTCATTTTGAAAAAAGATTTTGGGATTTTAGTGGACAGCAAGCTCACTGAGTCATAGCGATTCAATGTGATAGCAGCCAAAAAGGTCAATGCAATCTTGGGCTGCCTTAGGAGAAGTATGACTTCCAGGAATAAAGAAGTGCTAGTTCTTGTCTACTCTGCTCTCATCAGACCTCACATGGAATACTGTGTTAATTTTGGGGTTCCATGGTTTAAGGAAGATATTGATGAGCTGGAGAATGTCAAGGTTTTATCAAATCTTACAAAAGAACATAAATGACCCATAAACAGTCAAAACAATTTCCTTTCCTTTTCCAGTGGGCCTTTACATTACCCAAGTACTATAGTACTTATAATATTATTTTGTGATCCTCTTGCAAGAGGAAAGAACTTGGGGTTGCCTAAGAAGCAAAGAACCCTCCTTTATGGTAAGCTCTACCTTTTTATTTTTTTGGAGGTAATTGGGATTAAGTGACTTGCTCGGGGACACACAGCTAGTAAGCATCTGAGGATTTGAACTCAGGACCTCCTGACTCCAGGGCTGGTGTTCTGTCCGCTATACCACCTATTTTCCCCAAACCCTACCTTTTTCAAGGAGCTTTACAATCCCTTAGACTTACAATGCACTATACTGGGTGGAGAGGACCCCAGTAAGGAGGATGAAGCTGGGGTGACTGGAGAGTCAATTCCCCTCTCCTGGAGCTATACATTCCACATGTATCACAATCTTACTGAAGGGCAAGATCCAGGTTTGCTCCTTCGTCATGGCTCTATGACAAGCTGCTCTTTAGGTTCTAGCTCCTGGCTTGATCTATGTCCTTGGCTTGATTTGTCCTCCATTACTCTGTCTCCACCTGGCATAATTTCTTCTTCTCCAGGGAACTGAGTCCTTATCTCCGTAAGTAGTCTTTTTCTCTACATTAGGGGTGTTGTGTAGTTAAAGTGTATGGACTTCATTAACAATGTGGTGTCCAGAGGCAATGTATACCCACAATAAGGTGATGTCATGCCTTGTCAGAGCTGATAAGGAATATCATGCCTTGTTCAGGAGAGAGAGGGAAAAGAGGGCCTTCCTTCCAAGAGGATATGTGGGCACACCTGCTACAAAAGTTTTATTAAAGAGACAGTTGATGAGCATGTAGAAAAGGGAAATAGTGATTGCTAAACACCAACATGACTTCTTCAAGAATAAGATATGCAAAACTAATCTTATTTTCTTCTTTTTTTTTTGACAGATTCACTAGACTGCCAGTTCAGAGAGATTCCATAGATAGAGTATATATGTTTTAGAAAGTCATCTGACAAAGCCTCATAACCTTGTGGAAAAGATGAAGAGATGTAGCTTGAATTCTAGTATAATTACTTAAATTAGGAACTGGCTGAATGACTGACCCCAAAGAATGATTAATGGATCTATGTCAACTTGCACAGATGTCTCCAGTGGAGTGCCAAATAATCTTGATTTTGATCCTGTCCAAAGAATCTATGACTTGAGTAAAATCTTAAATAGCATCCTTTTTAAATTTCTCAGTGACACAAAGACAGAAAGGAAAGCTAACAGTTTAGATGATATAGTTAGCATATAAAAAGAGCTTAACAGTTTAAAAGAATGGACTGCCTCTAAGTAAGTGAAATTTTAAAGAGATCAATGTAAAGTTTTATACCAGGGTTCAAAGGTCAGTTGAATAAATGTAGGATAGAGCACATGTGCCTTGAAAGTTTATGTGACAAAAGTTATAGAGGTTTTAATCAACTACAAATTCACTATGAGTCAACAATTTAATATGGCAGCTATAAAAAGCTAATGCAGTCTTAGGCCAGGTTAGTAGAGGTATAGTATTCAGAACAAGGGAGCTGAAAGTATGGTTGCATTCTGCCTTAGCCAGACCACATCTGGAATATAGTGCTTAGTTATAGGTGCTACATCTTACAAAGATTATTGATAAATTAGGGCTCATCCATACAAGAGGGACCAGGATGATGAGAGAACAGGAGACTATATTTTAGGAGGATCATTAAAAGGAACTGAGGATAATTAGCTTAGAGGGAAAAAAAGTTAAGGAGGACCCAAATTAGTTGTCTTCAAATTATTTGAAGGACTGTCATGTAGAAGAGAGATTAGGTTTACCCTACTTAGTCCCAGAAGGTAGAATTTAGAATACGGATAGAAGTTGTAGAGAGGCATATTTAGACTTGATATAGGGAAAAACTTCCTATCAATTAGACCTCCAAAAGTAGAACTGATCATCTATGGCTGTTCTGGGCTCCTGGTCACTGTAGAGCTTCAAGTGGTTGCTGGTTGTTACTTGTTGGGATTAAAGGAGATTCCTGTTTAGGTACAGATTGTTCCCAATTCTGAGATTCTGTCATTTTGTACATAATGTTTGAACACTATGAAAAATGTTCATTCCAAGCTACAGATATAGTTATAGGAGCTACAGGAGCTCCATGTGGCTATAAAACATAGTCCTGGAAATATACACATTTGACAGTTTCTCTTGGTGCTACTTAAGACTTTTCGTTCACAGACCTTCAGGGAAGATGTTAAAGAATTAACATTTTCTATTTTAAATTGGGAGGGAGAACTTGTAAGGTTAATGTCTCAAGTAATATTAATTTGTGAAGCAAAGGGGCAATTAAAGGATTTTGAGGGGAAAGGACTTCTTACTATAATACAAATGATTCTTAATTCAATTCTTTCCTCATCAAATAATGTAATGTCAGAGTTGAGAGACAAAATGGAAGAAGATGCAGAGAATCCCTTCTTCCAGCAGAGGGAGAGGGGATGAGCACCAGACCCTTATTTTTTTTATTTTATTTTTTTAGGCAATTGGGGTTAAGTGACTTGCCCAGGGTCACATAGCTAGTAAGTGTTTCAAGTGTCTGGTCTGAGGCCGGATTGGAACTCAAGTCCTCCTGACTTCAGGGCTGGAGCTCTATCCACTGCACCACCTAGCTGCCCCTAGACTGATTTTTTAAAATGGCATTTGATAGCTGAGCTAGAAAATGAGAATAAATAAGTGTCGAGATAGAGAATCAAGAAAGAAAATTACATTCTGGATTAGTCCATAATATGAAGATAAGAACAGCTTTTCTATGACATGTTGATAACTCTGTAGCTTCCCCTTTGCTCCTCTAGATTGTTTACTGGGAACTGATAACTTTGCAAGGTCTGTGAATGTACTCCATCAACAGGACAGCAGGGAATAAATTGGCAATGAGCTTGATCCACAATGGGCCAGAGAAGAGAGGAATGCTCACATTTCTTTAATGTTTTAATTTACAAAAATGCTGCTTTCCTTTCAACAAGCTAGTGGTGATTACAAAAGATACTGAGAGATAGACCAGTATCTGAAGTACAAGAGAAAAAAAAGAAATAATAAGCTAACCTGGGACCAGAAAAATCTGAGGAGTGTTAAAGTTCCTGTTGTTAGGGCCCTGATCCACTTTCATAGTGTTAATACAAGAAAGTGACAGGGTGAATCAGACCCAGCCCCTTGGATGTTCAGATTCCCGTCTTTCTTCCTGAGATAGCAGCCCTATATGAGGATACTGACAGTGAGTAAGTCTTATCAGAAATAAATGAAAAGCATCAGATCTGAACCACTTCACTTTAGAAGGCAGCAGATACACTTAAAACAGCTATTACTATTGAACTCTCCTGGATCCAATGAAGAGTTCTACGTTTCATTAATCTTTTGATCCCATCTCCTGATGGAGACTTCCTGGGTACTACCTTGGGCTAAAAACTATGATTCTTCCCTGTTGCCCTGATACTTGACTTCCAAGTCAAGTCCAGCTTGCTTAACCACTATTCTCATCTTGTCCATAGTGTTAAACTGCTTGTAACCTGGACTGGTGACTGAAATTTTGTAGCCCTCAGTTGGTACCACAAACAGCCAGTCCATACCCAACAAGAGGATTACACTGGCTGACAGTCTTGCCCAGGGTATAATATACTCTTGGGCAGCTCTAGGCCCTAGGGGCTTTTACCACCTCCTGAGAGGTTAGAGGAAGAAGTTAAGGAGTTAAGACCTGAGATTCAGGAGCTAGTGAAATCTATGGGGAGGAGGGGTCAGAAATCAAGGATTGAAACTGTGGTCAGACCTGAATAATTTTTTCAGGGATGTTGGAGACAGTGAATCCGTAGAGGCGTACTCGCTCAGGAAAGATACTGGACAGTATTCGACGGTCAAGTTGGAAGGCAATCTCTCCAACCAGACGCTCACATGTCAGCTGCTTAGCTTCTGAGGAAAAGGAAGAGGACTATGTCAGAAGAAGAAGACAGACAGGGGAGAGAGTGTTCACAGAAGAGGAGAGAAGTAGACAAAACAAGGCATGCTGTTGGGGGGGGGGATAAGGGAATAATGGTAGGGGATCAGTGATTAACAGAAGGAGAGATGGAGGTTAGAAGTTCCACAAATTGAAAAAAGTACAAAAGGTGGGGTCTGAAGATACTGGGGGAAAAAGAATGGTTCATGGCAAAATATATCTATATATCTATATATCTATATATCTATATGAGAGAGAGAGAGAGAGAGAGAGAGAGAGAGAGAGAGAGAGATTTACTGAGAGCCTATATCATGTACATCATGGAAATGACCAGTAAGGGTAGAACACTGACCTCTGTTAGTTTCACTGACTTTACCGGTCTTCCGATGGGCCGTCTTCCTCTCAGTTTCCAGGAGGCTCTTGTTTTTGTGTTCTAAGGAATGGGTCCTTCGGGCATGATTGGCAGGGGAAGAGGAGATGATAGAATGTGGCGGTGGAGAATGAGAGGAATGTGGAGGAGAAAGGGAAGAAGCATGTGAAGTGAGGGCAGTACGTGCTGGGGAATTCTGTAGTTTATTGGAGGAGTCTTTGCATAAAGTTGCATTAAGATTTGGGGTGGAAGATGGGGGAGCATCTTGGTGAAGAGAGGTGGCATCTGCTGTAGAGTGGGTACTAGAGGTAGCAACAGTAACTGGAAGGGCAGATGTGGGAATAGTACCAGCTATGGGGACACTGGCCAAAGCTGAAGACGTGGTGGGAATAGAGGTGTTGCCTTGTGCCAAGGATTCTGGGGATCCAAAGAAGGTTGTGATGGGGGTCCCAATAGTCATGGTACCAAGGGGGGTGGAAGTCTGGGTTGGCTGGCCCACAAACACCATGTTGGAAGGCTCCACATCTGCAGATGGTTTCCAGTCCATTACTCTTTTGTTATCATCAGTGGAAATCATGACTGGCAATCATAGAGAAGGCAGAGTAAGGCAGAATATTAAAGTAAGGTGGGATTTAGAGAAGTGTCAGAATAGTGATAGTGATTAAGGCAAGGAATAAGATTAGAATAGGTAGTGGGATCAGAAAACAGGGTATATTACTTCAGTACCAAAACAATCCATCCCCATGACTTCTTGTCTCTTAGCTCCTGTTCCCCCTCCCCCAACAATCTCAATCATTCTTCCCTGGCACTCCCCCCACCCCACCCCACCTGTTACCTTTGGGAATAGTGGCAGAGGAAACAGGAATGTTGGCTGAGGGTGGAGGACTAGAGGAGCTGTGATGTGTTGCATCCAAAGGCTGATCAGGGCCAATTAGTAGCATGTTGTTGACCATAGAGTTGGGCAACACATTGCCTGAAGGGCTACCTACTGAGCCTATTGTGCCAGATAGGGCAGTGGTTGGAGGGACAGCCATGGGAGCACCCAGAGAACCTGGTAGTGAGCTCAACAGTGTGTTGATTGGAGGGATAGCCATGGGAGCACCCAGAGAACCTGGTAGTGAGCTTGGCAGCATGTTGATTGGAGGGACAGCCATGGGAGCACTCAGAGAGCCTGTCAGTGAGCTTGACGGTGTACTGATCGGAGGCACAGCCATGGGAGCACTCAGAGAGCCTGGCAGTGAGCTTGACAACATGCTGACTGGAGGGACAGCCATTGAACCTGTTTGTGGACTGCCTACAGAGGCTGCTGGGGGACTGGGGCCCATAAGAGGGCTTTTTGTGGGGCTAGTCATAGGACTGACTATTTGTGCATTGTTAATAGAGCCAGACAGAGGCCCCGACGATAGGCTGCCGTTAGTAGAAGCAACCAAAGGGACAGTTTCAGAGGCTATCGCTGGACTGCTTAAAGGGGCAGGTGTGGAGTAAGGCAAAGCATTTGCCAGTAAGCTGTTTGGAGATGTAGCTATGGAATCAGCCAGTTGATTATTCAGGTTGCTAGTTAGAAAGCTGAACAGTGGAGTGTTTGGAAGAACAGCCACACGGCCAGGTATTGTATTATTTGGAGGATGGGGCGGAGGATGAGGCAAAGGACCGGTCAGAGGGCTGGATGCAGGGCCAGTCGAAATGCTGGTCGAAGGGCTGGACTGTGAGTTGTTCAGAATTTCAGCCAATGAGGTTAGGATTCCTAAGTCATCAGATGCAGGGTTTTGTGTTGATACTGGGGCTGCGGGTGGAAAGACACCTGAGTAGAAACAAAAAGAAGCTAGTGAGAACTCAGATCTCTGGGAAGGAGCTGGAATTGGTGATGGGATTCCAGAGGCCACCTCCTATTTCATCTAGCTAGAGTGGCTTCTTCCTACCACCTATGGAGAGATTAGCCAAACTTCATCCTCAGCCCTTGATTATCTTAACTATGCTCTCTTTGGAAGAGCAGGGTTTATTTGTTATGAGTCAAGGGTATATGGGCATCTAGGTGGCACAGTGGATAGAGTGCCAGGCTTTAAGTCAGG
Organism: Vombatus ursinus; assembly: GCF_900497805.2. Classification (NCBI taxonomy): domain Eukaryota; kingdom Metazoa; phylum Chordata; class Mammalia; order Diprotodontia; family Vombatidae; genus Vombatus; species Vombatus ursinus. The sequence goes on from NW_020952097.1 coordinate 1,574,216, forward strand.
AAGACTCATCTTCCTGAATTCAAAACCAGCCTCAGACACTTACTAGCTGTGTGACCCTGGGCAAGTCACTTAACCCTGTTTGCTTCAATTTCCTCAACTGAAAACGAGCTGGAGAAGGAAATGGCAAACCACTCCAGAATCTTTGCCAAGAAAAACCCAAAAGAGATCAAGAAGAATCCGACAGGACTGAACAATAACACCACCAAAAACAACTAAAGACATTGACTATATAACCCATGACTAGTGGTCCTCTAAAGACTCTCAGTTCACATGGACCAGCTTGGATATCCAGGGTCAATCTGAAAAAGGATAACCTTTTTTTGCTCTAAATCACTATGGATTAGAGAAATGGAAATCAAAACAACTCTGAGGTACCACGTCACACCTATCAGATTGGTCAACATGACAAAACAGGAAAATGATAAATGCTGGAGAGTATGTGGGAAAATGGGAACACTAATGCATTGTTGGTGGAGTTGTGAGCTGATCCAACCATTCTGGAGAGCAATTTGGAACTATGCCCAAAGGGCTATATAATTGTGCATACCCTTTCACTCAGCAATAGCACTTTTAGGCCTTTATCCCAAAGAGATCATCAAAATGGGAAAAGGACCCACAAAAATAGAAATAGCAGCTCTTTTAATGGTGGCAAAGAATTGGAAATTGAGGAGATGCTCATCAATTGGGGAATGGCTGAACAAATTGTGGTATATGAGTATCACAGAATACTATTGTGCTACAAGAAATGATGAGCAGGCAGACTTCAGAAAAACCTAGAAAGACTTATATGAACTGATGGTGAGTGAAATGAGCAGAATGAGGAGAGCGTTGTACATGGTAATAGCCACATTGTGTGATGATTAACTTGGCTCTTTTCAGCAATGCAAGGATTCAGAGGACTCATGATGGAAAATGGTGTCCATATCTAGAAAAAGAACTATGGAGTCTGAATGCAGATTGAAGCATACTATTTGTTCTCTCTCTCTCTCTCTTTTTTTTTTCGTTTGTTTCTTCTTTCTCATGGTTTTCCCCATTGGTTCTAATTATTCTTTACAATATGACTAATGTCAATACAGGTTCAATATGAAAGTATATGTAGAGCCTATATTGAATTGCATGCTACCTTGGGGTGGGGTGAAAGGAGAGATGGGGAGAAAATTTGGAACTCAAAATCTTATTGAAGGGAATGTTGAAAACGAAAAATAAATAAATAAATTTTTTTTAAAAAAGGATCATTTTTTTCTTTTTTTTGGCTTATTCCCTGCCTTCCCTCCAACTTGGAAATGCTCCAGGAAAATCTACTAACACTTATAACACTCTTCCCCTATGTGAAATCTATTATACTCATGTTATAGCTTGTGTCTGGATTTCCCCAAATGTGGATAAAGGAGTCCTAAGCTTTCATAGCTACTAAATGTATATTGGGTACAGGAAAGTCTTTATTTTACCACATAGAAAATGGAGCAGATGCAGAAGACTCACAGAAACCTAGTAAGTTACAAACAAACAAATAAAAAACAAACCTACATATAAAGTATTCAAGAGAAATTATGGGCTAGAATAAAATTTTAGAAAGATTGCCAAGAAAACCCCCGATGGGGTTATGAAGAGTCAAACATGACTGAAGGGACTGAACAACCACAAAAACTAAAACTTTAGGGATGCAGCCAAGGTAACCTTAGAGGAAAATTTATTATAAATGCACAAAAATATTTATAGCAGCTCTTTTTATGGTGACAAAAAATTGGAAATTGAGGGGATACCCATGAGTTGAGGAATGGCTAAACAAGCTGTGGTGTATGAATGCAATGGAATACTATTTTGCCATAAGAAATGTTGAACAGGTGGATTTCAGAAAAACCTGGAAAGACCAACATGAACTGATGTAAAGTGAAATGAGCAGAACCAGACTGGGATCAGGGAGACTCATCTTTCCTGAGTTCAAATCTAGCCTCAGACACATGCTAGCTGTGTGACCAAGGGCAAGTCATTTAACTTCTCTCATCCTCAGTTTCCCCATCTGTAAAATGGAGATAATAATAGCATCTACTCTACAGGGTTGTTGTGTGGATCAATGAGACAGCATATGCAAAGTGCTATAAATGCTAGAACTTTATTATTATATTAGACCTTTATCAGAGAAACTTAAAGATTTTCCTAATTGTTTCTTCTTATTTTTGAAGTTTAACTACAGTAAAAAATTAAGGTTTCAACTGCATTTTATTGTGCATGTGCAGAAACTTTTCACTTTTGTGTAATAAAATTATACATTTTATCTTTTATGATCATCTTTATCCCTAGTTTTTGATACGAATTTTCTTTCCTCTCCATGGTTGTAAAATATATCTCCTTTTTTCCCATTTTTAAAAAATAAAGTGACTTTTTATATTAGGAGATGTATCCATTTGGAGCTAATTGTGGTAGATAGTATAAAACTGCTTTCCTATTTTCTCAATTTTTGTCAAATAGAAAGTTTTAACCCTGGGGTTGGTTTCTTTGGGTTTCTTGGATCTTAATTGAGCAGCTGGGTGCCCAGGCTGGAGTCAGGAAGATTCATTTTCTTGAGTTCAAATCTGGCCTCAGACACTTACTAACTGTGTGATCTTGGGCAAGTCAAACATGACTGAAAAATGACAGAGAACAATTTACTAAGTTTGGTTGCTTCTGGGTCATATTTGCCTAATCTGTTCCATCAATAATTTTTTTCCACTTTTAAACAATATTAAATAGTTTTGATGATTACCAATTTATAGTGATGAGGGAGAAAAGAGTGCTTGAGGCAGGTGGAGCAAGCAGGATTTGAGATAGGAGATAAGATGCAGGATGTGACCAGTCAGGAAAGTGATCAAAGAAGACTATGGGGGCAGCTAGGTGGCACAGTGGATAGAGCACCGGCCCTGGAGTCAGGAGGACCTGAGTTCAAATCCGGCCTCAGACACAAAATACTCACTAGCTGTGTGACCCTGGGCAAGTCACTTAACTCCATTGCCTAGTGAAAAAAAAAATAAAAAAGAAGATTATGCATTAAAGCCCCCACTGTGGACTTAATCTGTGTGCTTTCACAAAGCACCCCCAATTCCAGAACAATTCTTCCCCTCCACTTTCCTGTTCCCTTTGTTTATCACCTCCAGATTACCTGATATCCCAGGCATTTTGGAGCCACTCTTGATTCTCCCATTCTATTGTTCTCTTGCCCCTATTCCATAAAATTGTATTTACCTTTGACCTAGCTAATGGCCTTTGCCTCCTATGGGAAGCAGAAACCACTCTGCTCCCTTGGGGAAGCAGGGCCTGTGACCTATACTTTTGCCTCCCACATGGAGTAGAGCCTATTGGGGCCCTGCCTCACAGGGAGCAGGCTTGCTTGGGTGCATCACCCCAATAAATGCCTTTCTTTAACTTGGAGACTGTCCGAGTGAATTCTTTCAGGACACTAGGATAGGCATGTCTATTCCTCATCATTTCAGGTAGCACCCCAGCATTCTTGGGGTTCACCCTGAACTCATCACCAATGGCTACAGAGAAGGTCTAAGTGAATTCTTTCACACCTGAACTGCTCTCCCAACTCTGACCTCAACAATAGTATAATTTAAGATTCTTGTACTTTGGACTTCTCCCTCCAGGTTGAATACCTCCCCTTTCCCCTTCTTCACTTTTCAGCTTCCTTTTCTGAGTGGGAATCCCTATTAGATTATAAGCTCCTTGAGGACAGAGACTGTTTTTTCTTTTCATATTTGTATCCTTAGCACTGAGGGCAGCCAGGTGGTACAGTGGATAGAATGCTGGGTCTGGAATTAGGAAGACATCTTCCCGAGGTCAAATCTGATTGCAGACACTTATTAGCTGTGTGAGCCTATGCAAGTCACTTAAACCCTATTTGCCTCAATTTCCTCAACTGAAAATGAGCTGGAGAAGTAAATGGGAAACCACTCTAGAATCTTTGCCAAGAAAACCACAAATGGGGTCACAAAGAGTCTGAAATGACTGAACAACAGCAGTCCTCAGCACTTAGCACAGTGTGTAGCACAAAGCTTAATAGATGCTTTATTGCATTAAGTAGGTACTTAATTAATGTTTATCGACTGACTGACCACTAGAACCCTTTTATTCCTAATTTTTATCATTGTTTCCTTTGTGGTTTTTGACCTTTTGTTTCCCAGATTTATTTTACCTTACTACAGTTACATTCTCTAAATTGCAACCAAACTGGCCTATTTTTTTGTTCCCTGAACCCAGTATTACGTCTCCCACATCTGTGCCTTTGAACAAGCTGTCTCTCCCCCTTCTCCCCACACCTGGAATATATATTCCCTCAACACTCTGTGAGAAAGGATTAGATGCTATGCTTCCACAGCAGAACAAGGGAATTCTGAGAAGGACTTCCAAGTGGATAGTCCCTCAACCAATCAGAAAGTGCCCCAAACATTCTGTAAACAAGTAGTTCCTTTAGCCTGGAGGCTAAACCGGTTGCAACCCATCGGGGTCAAGGACCAGGCAAAGGCTTTTCTCCACTGCCTTGCTTAATAAGCTTATTGACTATTAACTGACACACTCTGACGGCAGAGATAGCCGCCATTTTTGAACATGGGACTCATGAACTAACATGAAAAGGAGGAACATGGAGGAACATGGGATGGGTGGTTCAGAAAAAGTGGAACTCAGATGAGCTGGTACAATCCTGGGCTCAGGTGGGAGGAGTATGGATCTTACTAACCATTGAAAAGTTGATTCTACTGCTGTGCCAGTGTGCACGTGCTACTAGGGTGCAGTGTGCCTACTTCTCATGAGAAGGGTAATAAAGGTTTTCCTTCCCTCACTCCTGTAGTAGATTTTTGTTTCAGATTTTTCTAACAACTCACCTCAGAGAAGCCCATGCTTCCTTGAAGGTTTATCTCAGGTTCCACCTCTTTCAGAATGCCTTTCCTGATTCCTTTCTTCAAATTATTTTGTATTTATTTATCTGTATATGCTGTTTTCTCCAGTGTAATGTAAGCCCCTGGAGGGTAGGGACTGTTTTTCATTTTGTCTCTGTATTTCCAGTACCTAGTAGACTACTTTGAACATAATATATACTTAATAGTTGTTTGTCGAGCTGCAATGAATTGGGAGGAGAGAAAGAGGACATTCTAGGAATAGGGAATGCTTATGAATAAGATGTGAATACCTTTGAGTGGAAAAGTACAGAGCATCTATAGTGAGCTGTCCAGTCTGGGCTTCATTAAGGAGTTGACATTTCATTTAGGCTTCCAATGACGCACAGGAATTGAGGAAATTGAAGGGGGCAAATGGAATACGACAAGCAAAGGCAAGGGATTTTGAAAGTGTAGAGGGTGGGCAGTGTGAACCCCCACAAATGAACCCCAATTTTGAAACAGTCAGCTCTAAGACACAAATGAAATTGTGATGTGTGTTCGCAGTTTAATTTCTCTCAAGCTGGCTTGACATGCATTGCATGGGAGTTTAGTCAAAAGCTGGGCCCCCCTAAGGGTGCCAGTTCAGAAATGGCTCAATTTGGAGGTTTGGGGATACAGCCTTATATCTTCTTTGAAGAGCAGGTGTTCCGAATGGATGACAATCAGCTCCGGTAGGTGGGCCATATTAAAATGAGAGTCTTTCATAAGGTCATTCAATCCTGATCAAACAGACATAAATTTCCATATCACCTGTCTTGACAATAGGGAGGAATCAACATTCTCCCAGACCTGTATAGGCGACATAATAAGCAGGAACAGACTCATTTAGATTACATCTTTTTTATTTTTTTTTTATGAGACAATGGGGTTAAGTGATTTGCCCAGGGTCACACAGCTGCTAAGTGTTATGTGTCTGAGGCTGTAGTTGAACTCAGGTCCTCCTGACTCCAAGGCCAGAGCTCTATCCACTGTGCCACCTAGCTGCCCCTGTTTAGATTATATCTTAACAGGTCCTTCTGAAGAAGGACTGAACTTAGAAAGAAAGGGAGATGAGGAAGCTCTGAGTTTCCAAGATAATGATTACTAAGAAGAATCACTTTTCACAGCAGGAAATAGCAGAGTTCCATTGGATATTATCTCATTAGCATGCGGTAGCAAAAAATTAGAAACAAAGAGGACCTCTACCAATTGTCAAATGGCCGAGTAAATTGCAGTGTGATGGAATGTTATCATCCCACAAGAAGTTACAAATATGAAGAATTCAGAAAAACTTGGGAATTTTGAACTGAAGTAGGTCTGTTATGAAGTGATGCAGGGATTTTTAAAAAAGGTAAATATGTACAATGATTACAATGATGTAAGTGAAAATAACATTGAAAGACAATAAATCAATGAAGGGCTTAGCCCAGTTCCTGGAACATGGTAAGACTTAATAAACTCTTGTTGACAGATGAAACAATAACCAATCTTGACTCCAGAGGATTGACAGTGTAATATGCCTTCCTCCTCATACAACCTAACTTAGAGAGGTGGGGGAGATATATATATGAAGAATGAGACGCATTATGGTGCCCAAGTAGTAATATCAACCCATATACAACCTATTTTTTGTCTTCTATAAGCTCATAGAAAATGCATTGTCACTTAATAAATCAATTAACCATTAAAGGAGGTGTACTTCATAATTTGTCCACTAAGTGGCACTATACTCGAGCCCAAATCAAACGGCATTATCAGAATCTACCGGCATGAGCCTCCTTTGTGAACTGAGCGTTGCAGGCTTCTTAAGAACCGAAAAATTTCTACTTGCCACCAGAAGGTACACAGCTGAAAATCTTTGACTAATGCCCCAGCGCCACACAGTTTGAAAGTGAAATACCACTCCAAATTATCGGAAAAACCACTACCGTTCTCCACCTCCCACCCTGGGAAATTTCCACTGACCCTTTCTCCTTACATTACGCAGCCCAGCAACATTGCGGGCGCATAACTTATTCCGCTTCATAGAATGCTCAGTGTCATTGCTTTCTGCCATTTCTGCTGACCATCCTCATTACTTCCATACGGATCGTCTGGAGAGAAACTTCAAATCCCTCTAGGTTCCGCAGGTCAGGTAGGGATTAATGGAAGGTGTAACAACGACAACAACAACAACAATTAGTATTTAGGTAGCGCTTTAAAGTTTGCAAAATGCCATAATGCTGTCTCATTAGATGGCATACCTTCTGGGGCTTGTCATAGGTCAGGACTTCCCCAAGGGAGCATAAGGTAGAGAGAGGAAGCAGTCCCATTCTTCATCTCATCTTCTGAAAAAAAAAAGATTTTTCACAAACTGCTGGTTCTGTCCCGCTCTAGTCTTGCCTCTTTTGCAAGAGACCCATCCCTGGTCCTGGTCATAACAGACACCTCAGCAGCCACAGTAGCAGCAAAAAGCCGTGCCCATTGACGGCCATATTTCACTCCTTTCCTCCTCCCCCCCAAAAGCAGTCCTACATCGATCCCTCTTGAATGCCTACTTCCTACACCAAACAAAGAATGGACGGGAAATCTTTATCAAAGGCAAAAACCACCAAAAGACAAAAAGTGTTAAAGGTCAACTTGTATTCAAATCTAGCTCCATCTCCATACCTTTCCTGTAGTTTCATCTTTGCCCCAAGCAGCTGCTCAGGTTGTCCCACTTTCAACGCCTCACTGACAGTTTCTCTTTTGAGGACCACTCTAGCTCCCACAGGGATCAAACAGGTAGGCCCCCACTACAGATGAAAAATTCAGTATCAGTGGGACTGTGGGAAAACAAGCACACTAATTCATTAGGAGTGGAATTATGGATTGGTCCAACTATTTTGGAAAACAATTTGTAATCATGCAAGAAAAGTTTTAAAAAATCATTATGCCACTGTTAGCCAGCAATTCTTTTACTGAGTTTATATTCCAAGACTGTTATTGACAACAATAAAAACCCCACCTGTATGTGACAGTGGTGTAAATTAGGTATACTCTTGGTGGGCAGCCCAAGTGATACTTGATGTACCATAAAACAATCCACACCTAGCTTGTGCTCTACTTTCTGTAAACCTACAGAGAATCAAATTAATTTATTAAAAAAATGATAAAAAGGGACTGTAGTATATAATTTGGTCACCAGGTGGTGCTATTCTCAAAAACCACAAGCTCACTAGTCTGCATCAGAAGGCATTTATATATATATATATACACACACACACACACACACACACACACACACACACACACATATATATACACACACACATATATACATACATACACTAATTCTTATACACCATAGTTGGGAGAGATTCTTCTGACAAAAGCCAGCATTTACTGCCTATACCACTCTCTTTAGCACTTGATAGTATATATAATCTTGTTTTGGTTTTTTTTTCCTATAAGGATGTAAGTTACCTAAGGTTGGGGAACTCATCAGCTGCTATTTCTCAGAGGACCTAATATTGCTTGAGCTTATTTCAGTTGCTCAACAAACATTGATTTGAAATCCAACAAATGTCATAGTCTCTGATTTGCAACATGCATTTGATGAGTGTTACAGGTATGGTGACCAATATATTTAAGAAATGGAGGATGATTTTCTTTTATCAAGAGAAAGAAAGCATACTTTTAATAAGGCCTTGCAAAAGAAATATCCTTACATCAGATTCTGTGTCTCCATTCAGAGTTTAGAAATTTGGTCATCATATCTATAGTCATAGATATTGGAATTGGAATGGATCTCAGGAGTCATCTACTTCAAAACCATCATTTTAAAAATAAGATAACTGAGTCATAGCAAGGTCAAATGACTTGCCCAAGGTCACACAGCAGTAAATGGCAGAACTGGTATCTGGACCCAGGAATTTTCTGCTGACATAGATTTTGAGCATCCGGAGTTACCTTCATGCCATAAAGAGGTATTAGAATTGGACTTTAGCAGAGGACAGTAAGGGATGATACCTCAGGACTGTATGATCTGAAAAGAAAATTGAACAGCCATGTGGGGAAAGCAAAGAATAATATATAGACAGTCCAAATGTTTCATTCTTATGCACTGAAGGGAGGAGGGGTAGAAGCATTTATTAAGTGCCAACAATATCTTAGGCATTATATAAGTGCTTTACAAAAATTATCTTGTTTAATCCATGGAATCTTAAAAAACCAAGAAAAAAGCTGCCTGTGTTCTAGGTAGATCATTAATGAAAGATTTATGGAAGGGCAAAAACAAAGATTGAAAAAGGTAAAAAGTTGTGCTTTGTACCACCGGAGGTAAGTACCACATCAATGAGATCATAGATTCCTTTAAGTGTAGTATTATTTTAAAATATACATAGGCTTAAAGATCACGTACACACATATGCATGTCTAGCAATATTGCACATATATAATGCAATATATAAATCACATATACATAATAAATATCACATATGTGATAAATTACATGTTATACATGTTTGATGTCATTTATTGCACATGTGAAATAAGTAATTTATTGTCCATGTGTTATTAATGATGTCTTATACATGTGATAAATGTTATATATCATATGTGTGATATTAGATTATGTGATATATAACACATTCCAATGGTGTAACTCATTAGATTATCCATCTGATTAACAGTCTTTATTTATTTGTCTTTTTTTTCTGTGCAGATCATTAGATCAAACTCTTTTGACTGTTAGTGGATCTCACTGAGGAGGCCCTTCTAGTTTTATAGAGCTTCATGCAAACAGCAGGATGGCATCTTTATATGGTAAAGGACTCCACCATTGTGGGTAATCCAATGGACAGTTCATGTTAGGTAAGTAACAATTAATTGCTTGTATGCAAGAAATGGAGTAAAGGAATATTTGAAGGATCCAAAAGTTTGTTGTTGTGGTATTCCCTCCACCAATGCAGCTAATAACTTTTTTTCTAACTTAATCAATGGTCTTTGAGAGTTGTTATGGCCAGTTGAATTAAACACTGTGCAGGCAACTTGGTCATGAGACTCTAGAAGTATAACTAGGCCAATCTTCAGACAACAGACATAATAATACATCATACACCTCACCTCCCAGCCCCGGGCATTTAGGTCCCTTCCAGTTTCAAATCTTATCCTATGATGCAGGAGGTTTTAATGAGAAGGAAGTCAAACAAAGGTAGTAGGTAAGCAAGATACATGTATTCTTATAGTACCTCAGATTTAGGAGGAAGAGACCTCCTCAGTAGCCATCTAGTCCAACATATACCCGAACAAAAATCCCCGCTACAACAGAGCCAGCAAGTAGTGATCTAGACATCTAGACTGTTTGAAGACTTCCAGGGACAGGGAACCCATTAACTTGAGAGGAAATCAAGGACTTTTCAGTCATGTAACTAACAAAATGGAAGACTAGATACTTTCTCTGATCCTCAAAACTTCTCAGACCTCTCAAAAATAGAAATTATGGGCCAGAGATAAAGCAATTTCAATTATCTCTAATGGTCTAGGAATCAAAAACTCAGAACTCCATGAACTAATGCCTAATTTATGCTCACTCAGCTTCCCCCTGCCCTACCATCAAGCATCCTCTCCAGCAAGGCTATACAAGCTGACCCAACCCATGGGTTTGCCACAGAATGCTATCCCATACCTTGCCCCTCCCCCTTTCCAGCTCTGTAGAGATCCACATTACAAACTGGAGAAATTTGCTGAGTCTTCAATTTCCAGCACCAAGGTAGCATTCCATGTTTCAGAAAAGAAGAGTAACAAAGGAAATAGGCTTGTAACAGAGCTCAACTCTACACCTTGACCCCAGGCCTCCCTTCCCAGTGAAGCAGATATCTAAACTACAAATAGCAGAAAAATGGAAAGGGTTTAGCATCCACTTGGAACCAGTTGTTCCCCCTAAAAGTTATTTGGAGCATAGACCTAAGCTGGTGAAACATGAATTGCCCCAGGGTTAGTGTGAGAAGAGGTTGAGACACTGAGATATAGTCCCCAGAGAAATGACCATCAGAAGGGAAGAAGTCAGCAAATGAGCAATAGGGGAAAGTAGGCTGAAACTGTCAAAGATCTCAGCAGATAAACCAAGAGGATACATTAACAGCAGAAGAACATATGGCCTCTAGATCTACAAACCAGGTCAGGCATCTATGAATAAACAGTGCAAAACAAAACCAAAAAAAGAACATTATGGAAAACCTGATTTCCGTAACCTGATTAGGTAGAGGACCCTGTAAATTTTGAGGAGAGCACGGAATAACAACAAGCTATTCCTAAGTGGTTTAAAAGAAAAATGACAATCGTGAGAGCAGAATTTATGGGCCATACAGCAGAAATAAATGGCAGAATGGAAAAATTTTAATCCACTGTGGCAAGTTTCACCAAAGAAACAAGAGATGACAATTGATTAGGAATGCACAGAAGTGAAGAAAAATCTGGAAGAAGAGAAGCAAAAAGCAACAGCATTAAAAGAAAACATGCTTTCCATATAAGCAAAACCCGAACATCAAAATGCAAGAAATAATACAAGAAAACTGCTTAGAACTTCTGGACAAAGAAGACAAAGTATCATCAAAAGAATTGATAGAGTGTCACTGGGAAAAAAAAACCCCCAACAACCCAAGACTGAAAACTCCAAGATATGTGGTGGTTAAATTTAATAACTCCATGGAGAAACAACATATAATGCTGGAAAATGTTTTTTATTATGCATCAGGGAAATCCAAAAAAGCAGGATACAACCATGTTATCAGATGAAGCAAAAAACATTTAAAAAAAAAGGTATAAACAAGGAAACATGTTATGCTAAAAGGAACCATAGACAACAAATCTGTATCAGTATTTAATATATATGCTCCAAATGCTAATCATCCAAATTCATAAAGAAAATGTTAACTGAGCTGTAAGATGACATAGATAACCGTACAGTAATGAAGGAGATAGATTTCGGTGTTCCTCTCTCAATTTTGGATAAGTCTAATAGAAAGATAAACAAAAGGTAAAACAGAACCAAACATTGCTGGAGAAACTAGAGCTAAAACACTTCTGTTATCTTTCATTGGAATTGCAAGAGTATATTCAACATGTTCTCCATTCTCATCCCAGTGTGATAAATCCTTCCTTGATGACAAGCTTCTAACTTGTCTCGGCCAGGAAAATTGTTTCACCCTGTCCTTTTGTGGATTCTGTCACTCCAAAATTTGTCATAAGTCACTATTTAAATTTGTTTAGAGGGTAGTTTGGGAGAGGTTCTAGCTAGTCCCCGCCTTTTCTCCATCATCTTGACTCCACTCCACTAAACGTTCATTTTTTTTCAAAATTTTGAGTTCTAAATTCTAGCCCTCCCTCCTTTCTCTCCCTACCTTGAGAAGGCAAGCAACTTCATATAGATTATACAGGTACAGTCATGCAAAACATAGTTCCGTATTAGTCATATTGTAAAAGAAAACACAGACTAAAAGATACCAAGAAAAATAAAGTTTTTTTATTCTTTTTTCTCTTTTTTAATTTATTTTTTAAAGTTTTTTTTAAAAGGATGCTTTGATCTGCATTTAGACTGCATCAGTTCCTTCTCTGGAGATGGATAGTACTTTTTATCCTAAGTCCTTTGGAATTGTCATGGGTCATTGTATTGCTAGGAATACTTAAGTCATTCACAGTTGATCATCATACAATATTGCTGTTACTGTGTACAGTATTCTCCTGGTTCTGCTCATTTCATTTGCATTAGTTCATGTAAGTATTTCCAGGTTTTTCTGAGATCATCCTGCTTGCCTTTTCTTATAGCACAATGGTATTCCACCACAATCACATGCCACAACTTGTTCAGCCATTCCCCAATTGATGGGCATCCCCTCCATTTCCAATTCTTTGCCACCAAAAAAGAGCTGCTATAAATATTTTTGTACATATAGATCCTTTTCCATTTTAAAAAATCTCTTTGGGATACAGACCTAGTAATGGTATTGCTGGTTCAAAGAGCATGAATGGTTTTAAAGTCCTTTGGGTATAGTTCCAAATTGCTGTAGAACACGTATTCTTAATCAAACAAGAGATAGAGGTAATTATCAAAGATACTACTCTGTATTGTCCGGTATATATTCTCATGTGTATACTTTCTCTGATTTCTGTTCTGCTATAAACCTGGATAAATGGATTTCTTTGCTACTTGTTACAAGTGTCTTTTGTGGGACTAGTATTTGGTAGAGTGTCAAGTCTTGGTTATAAAGCTTGGGACTCTCATTTTTCCATTAAGAAACTATGATCAGAAGTTTAATTTGAACCTGAAAATATATCCCCTCTACTAATAATATTTAAGGGAGCAGATAGATATAATTCTAACCTAATTCTCTCTCTGAGGAGAGCAGAGTGGCCAAGCTTATGGCTCTAACATCCTGCTTGTCCTCGTGGTAGGAAATAAAATCTCCCTTACATAAGGATAAGGCGAGAAGAGGCTAGAGATGTTTATTCTGCCTTCTTTTGAGTCATACAATGACATCCCAGTGCTACATGTGATGGGAGGTAGGGGGTGGGGGGATAGGAATAACTTGTGCTACAAAAATATTTGTGTGCACTACAAATTTATGTTGCACAATCTCAACTGAGCCCTCACTGCTGCTCAACAATCTTTCTACACCTACTTTATCAACGCACTATGCCACGTCCACAAGGGCTACAAATCTTCTCTTCTCCCACATACTGCTTTACTTGGTAATCTGATTAGCAATCTTGGATTTAATGATCATTTCTATGCTGATGACCCTCAAATCTACCTATCCATCTCTATCCTCCTGCTGACTTTCAATCTTGCATCTCCAGCTGCCCTTTAGACATCTCAAACAACATTTCCAGTAGGCATTTTAAACTCAATATATCCCAAACTGAAAGATAATGATGTTTCCCCTTAAACTTTTCTTTCTTCTAAACTTCCTTATTACCACAGAAGGGACCACCATCTTCCCAGTTCTCCAGACTCAACAGCTTAGGAGTCATCCTGGATTCCCCACTCTCCCTCACCCCCCATATCCAATCTGTTGCTAAAACCTGTCGATTTCACCTTTGCAGCATCTCTCAAATACACTCTTTCTCTCCTCTGACGTATTCCTCTCCTCTCCTCTGCCACCTTCTTGGTGTAGCCATCATCACCTTACACTTGCTGGTTGATCTGCCTGCTACAAGCCTCTGCTTCTCCAGTCTATCCTCCATTCGTTACCAAAATGATTTTCCTAAAGTACTGGTCTATCACCCTCCCACTGATCCCTTATCACCTCCAGGAAGATATAAAACCCCACGGCATTCAAAATGCTTCATAGCCTCTCCCTACTCTACTTTTCCAGGCTTCTTATACCTTATCCTGCTCCTCTCCTCCTCCCTTCCTTCCTATATACTTTTCAATCCAGTGTCACTGACTTCCTTGCTGTTCCACAAACAAGACACTTCATCTCTGGGCTCCAGGCATTTTCTCTGACTTTCCCCCATGAATGGAATGCTCTCTTTCTTCTCCACCTCCTGGCTTTCCTCACTTCCTTCAAGTCCCAACTAAAATCCCACCTTCCACAGGAAGCCTTTCCCAATCCCTCTTAATTCTAGAACTTTCCCTCTGTTATTTATTCCCTATTTATCCTGTATATAGCTTGTTTGTACATATTCAGGTATTTGTCTCTCCTGTTAGATTATGGACTTGTCTTTGCCTTTCTTTGAGAAACGTTTCTCCTGACCCATAGAGGGTGCTTAATAGATGTTTATTAACTGATGGCCTTATATGGAGAGGGGGAGCGATACTGGGGAAAATCTTGAGATGTAAAAAACAGAAGATGTTCATAAATTTTTTTTAAAACAATAAGATTTGCTATTGTAGCCTTCCTAACTTTAAGGTAGACAATAAACTGTGACTAGAGGCGGGGCTAGGGAATTTGGAAGTCTCAGGGTATGTGGGGTATAGGAACACAGGTCAGAGTTGAGATGACTCTTTGAAATATATGGATGTTTGTAAACTCACAGTCCAACAGGGCATTTTATTTTGGGAGGAGGTTATGATGGTTAAAACATTAACTGCAAAGCTGTAGAGGGACTAAATTCATGGAGGAAGTAAAAGCAGATATCTTACAACATAAGTTTTATGTTCACATACATGAAGTAAAATTTCATGGCACACCTGGTGAAACTCATACCTGGCAAACACCATTTGAAAGCCATTGGCATAAGGGACTCACATATGGATGTCAAAAGGCAAATATTAGAAACATCTTTTACAGGCTTGCTATTTCGTTGGTATACAAAGAGCTTGGTGAGGAAACAGCCAGTATGTGTCAGAGAGGCATGGCCCAGATCTTCCCGACTTTGAGGATGGCTCTTTATACAACTATGCCATGCTGTTTCTGACCAGCTCTCTTATAATGCAGTAAAATTAATAATGAATGAAGAAAGTACGAGAGATGTCATGTCACAGCTGATGTAGAGCTGGACTTGAAGCTTAGACTAGCTCTGGGATCCTCGGTACGTCAGGTAGCCTCTCAGTGCCCAGGGAACTCTCTAAGATTCTCAGCTGCAAAGCAGATGCCAGCCTGAATTGGTAGAAGGAATTTCCTCTCCCAATATTTATTATTCTACAAAGGAAGTATGAACAAAAGATGCAGATCTAAATAAAAACTAAGTAATGACACCATGAATAATGATTGGGTCAAAAAACAAACTCCAGAAACAATAAATGATCAGGTTGAAGTTGATGGTAATAATGAGACAACATACCAAAACTTTTGATATGTAGGTAAGCAGTCCTCAGAGGAAAATTTTTATCTCTCAAAATATTTATTAGTATAATAGACAAAAGAGGATCGATGAAAAGAAGCGAGTAAAAAGACTACAAAACAAATCTAAAACTCTAAAAGTAGAGTAAAAAATCTTGAAAATTAGAGATAAAACTCAAAAATAAAAAGATTACAGAACTGACAAACCAAACTGAGAGCTATTATTTTAAACAGACTAAGAAAATCAATGAAGCATTAGCCAGCTTAATCAAGAAAAAAAGAGGAAAATTACCAAGAACAAGAAACAAACAAGGTGAATTCACATTAGAGAGAAAATAAAAAGAATTGTCAGGAGAATTTATACACAATTATACAGCAACAAAAATTAGAATGAAAAGGAAATTGATTAAAATGTACAAAAATAGAGAAAGTAGAGAAAAAAGAAAATACTTAAATTAAAAAAGAAATATAGATCTTAAAGCAATCTTGGAGAAAGAAACTGTCGAAGTCATAAGTTAATTGCCAAAGGGAGAAAAAAAAAAGACTCCCAGGCCAGATGGATTTACAAGTGAATTATAAAGCAATTACCCATGTTATAAAAGTTAATCTCAAAAACAGAGACAGTACACTCTTTTATGAAATAAATGTGGTCCAGATACCCAAACAAGAAAGACACAAAGCAGAGAAAGAAAACTATAAACAAATGTCACTAATGAATATTGATGCAAATGTTTCAAATAAAATCTTAACAAAGAGATTGCAGATTTGTATCCAGGAAAAAAAAATTCCCTATGATTAAGTTGTATTCATCTCAGGGATTCAAGGATGATTCAACATTAGCTAAACAATGAGCATAATTAATCATATAAACAAGGATAACAAAAAAGATGAATGTTTTAATAGATACCAAATAACCTTTGACACAATACAGAGTTCATTCATATTGAAAATCCTAAAAAGTAGAGGTATGGCTCCATTAATATAATAAAAAATTTTATACTTACATATATGCATATGCAAAAAGAGAAATACATATGCAATTTTTAGAAGCATACATTGAAAAACTATCTTTTCTGGTATTTATTGAGTAAAAGAAGGATGCTGCCTAGCTCTATTATTATTCAATATGGTTCTTGCTAAGCATTGTGTAAGCTCATGCAGTGTGATGTAAGAAGAACCAGGAAAGCAATATATATAATGACTACTACAATATAAGTGAAAAGAACATAGAACCTGAAACTGATTGCTGTGTAATTATAATGAATTAGTTTGTCCCGAAAAAAAAAAGATTAAAAAATGCACCTCCTTCCCTTCTCTGAAGAGGTAGGAGACTATAGTGATGCAATATAGCATTGACAAGAAAACAAAACCAATGTTATGAGTATTGGCAAAGAGAAGACAGAAGTATTTCTGTTTACAGGTGATCTATGGTGGTGCACTTAGAAAATCTCAGAGAATCAGTAAAGGAACTAATGATTAAACTATAGCAAATTTGTAGGATGTAAAACAGATCTACAAAAATTAGCATTTCTTGTAATAAAAAAAGGAAAAAATGATAACGAGAGAAATAACTACAAAAATAACTACAAAACACATAACAAATCTGAGAGTTAATCTATCAAGGCATGCATACATTTTTTATAAAGATAACTACAAAGCATATTTTAGAGAACTAAATGGAGAATTCAATAACTATAGAGATATTTGCTTAGATGTTAGGCCATCCAAATATTTTATTAAAAATGACAATACTATCTAAATCAATTGAAAGATTTAGCTCTATTTCAATCAAATTACATAGAGAAAACTATTTAGTGCTAGGCAAAAGAGTAACAACATTCATTTGTAAGAACAAAAGGTTTAGAATCTTAAAGGAAAGAACGAGGAAAAAAAAGTACAAACAAAGGGTGCATAGCATTACCAAATAGTGAACTTTTTTTTTAAGTAAAGCAGTAGTCATCAAAATGACTTGGTACTGATTGAAAATGAAAAGTAGATTAGTATAACAGACTAGATAAGAAAGAAATCAAAATAATGACTCTGCAAGTGTGGTGCAAGGGCACCTAGGTGGTAGAGTAGATAGAGCGCCTGTCATGGAGTCAGGAAGCCTCATCTTCCTGAGTTCAAATCTGGCTTCAGACACTTACTAGCTGTGTGACCCTGGACAAGTCATTTAATTGTTTGCCTCAGTTTCCTCATCCATAAAATGAGATGGAGAAGGAAATGGTAAACCACTCCAGAACCTTTACCAAGAAAACCCCAAATGCAGTCAGAAAGAGTGCAACTGAACAACAATAAATGTTGTGTAAAAATGACTAGGAAAGCACTACACCTAGTGAATCAAGAACCTGAAATGAAATACTGCGTAATTATAATGACTAAGCTTATCTCCCAAAAAAGATAAGAAAATGCACCTCCTTTCCTTCTTTGCAGAAGTGGGAAACTATAGATGTGCAGTCTTGTTGAAGTGCTTTTTTTTTCACTTTCTTTTTTCATCCTTTGTTATTTATAAGGAATAGCTCACTGCGTAAGGTAGGGGACAGATATATATTCAGAAATAAGGGTGATACAAAAATAAGAAATATCAATAAAATTTCCATTTAAATTAATAAAAAATTTAAAATGAAAAGAAATGACAACTCTAAAAGAAAGAGAAAAAGAAACAAGTAGTGCAGTTTGATAAACCCAAGAATGCAAATCCCTTGGGTGAGGGAAGGACTTCCTTTTTAATAGGAACTTCTGGGAAAACTAGAAAGCAGGTTGACAAAAGTTAGGCTTAGGTCAACATTTTGCACTACATGCCACAGTAAGCTCAAAATGGATGTGTGATCTGAATATGAAAGGTAATATTACAAAAATATTAGTAAATAATGAAATTAGATACTTTTTATAACTATGCCTAGGGGGAGAATTCATAATTAAATACAAGATAGGGAAGATTTCAAAAGATAAAATAGGCAATTGAACTACAAAATGTTTGTAGAAGTTTTTTTCATTAATAAAATCAACAGACAGTATTAGAAAGTAAATGATAGAGTAGGAAAAACTCTCATGTCAGTTATCATTTAAAAAATTCCAAAATACAAAGTGAATAGGTACAAATATGTAACATTAGAAGCCATTTCCCAATAGAAAAATGTCCAAAGAATATGAAAGTTTTTAAAAATTTGCAAATGACAATACAAGTGATAGCACAAAAACATACCCCAAATCCTTAATCATTAAGAGAAAAGCAAGTGAAAACATGTCTGGGGTTTAATAGCACTCCATGCACATTGGCAAAGATGAAAAAGAGATAGGAACAGTCAATGCTGCAGGGAGAGTAAGAAGTCAGGCATACTAATATCCTATTGATGGAGCTCTGAAGTGGTCTTATCATTTTGTATTCCAGTTTGAAATTATGTAATAATAGTAACTAAATTGTCTATATTCTCTGACCCAGCAATCCCACTATTAAGGACATTGAAGATAAAAACAAAGGTTCAGTATATACCAAAAGATTCATAGCAGCACTCTTTGTACAAGAACAAACTGGAAGTAAAGTGGTTACCCATTCAACTGGAAAATAACTGGGGGAAAATCCTATAGTACATGAATTAAGGGAGTATTGTGCAGAAAGAAATTATGAACATGAGTGATTAAGATAAATGTGGGAAGATTTGTAGGAGCTGATTTAGAGTGAAAGAGGCAAATGAGATAATACTTGTAAATTACTTTGCCAATCCTAAAGCACTGGATGTCTTAGTTATTATTGTTCTTATTAGCAGAAATAATAAAGAGACCCAAGAGAACAACATAAATAGTGTAAATGAGATCATTAAGTTGAAATCTGAGTTCAACTTAGAAAAGCCAGAAGATAACGACACACCTCTCTCACAGCTGAGAGTCACGGAACCACTAGGGCAGAATACTGTATATGTTTATCAGACATAATTTCTGTATCAGATATTTTGGCTTAATTTTATTCTTTGTCACAAAGGAGGTTTCATGATGAAGTGCATGGTAAATAACTGTGATATAAAGACAAAAGGCATCAATAAAAATTTATTTTTAATTTTTTTTAAGGAATGGATAATAGCGTGGGGGGAAGGCAGACCTGCAAGAATAAGTGGGGATAAAGAGGGATAGTAGATGAGAAACTTTTAGAATGACATAAGGTGAGTAATGGAAATCTGGGGGGGGAATTGATGGGACACAGAAATCAGCAATAGGGAGACATTAAAGAAACAAGATTTAGCACTGATTAGATTTGTGGGGTGAGAACAAGAGAGGAGTAAAGAATGATGCCAAAGCTGTGAACCTGGGTAACTGGAAGAATGATGGTGCCCCCAACAATAATAGTTTAGAAGAGGGGTGGGTTGTGGTGGAGTAGATGATAATTCTATTTTGGATAAGCTGAGTCTGAGTTGTCCACGTGATACCCAGTTTGAAACGTCCAATAGGCAGCTGGTGATGTTGGACAAGAGCTCAGGAGAGAGACTAGGGCTAAATATATAGATCTGTGAATCATCTGCACAGAGATGATAATTGAATTAATGGAAGCTGAAGAGATCACTGTGAGAGGGTTAAAAGAGAAAAGAGGAGAGAGGCCCTAAGGTACACCCATAGTTAACAGGTCTAACATAGATGACGGATCCAAGCAAAGAAGAATGGGAATGATCAATCAGACAGGAAGGAGCAAGGTCACCAAAAACCCAGAAAGGAGAGACTATCCAGGTGGAGAAAGTGGCTGATAATGTCAATGCTTAGAGGTCAAGAAGAATTAAGATTGAGAAAAGGCTGTTCTATTTAGCAATTGAGAGATCATTGGTAACTTTGGAGAGGGCAGTTTCAATTGAGGGATGAGTCTGGAAGCCAGAGCTCAGAGTTTATAAGACAATAAAGAAGATGGCTTTTCAAGTAGTTTAGCTAAGAGGATTAGGAGAGATATAACTTGATAGTTAGAAATGTTATGATATAGGAGAGACTTGGTCATATCTGTTGGCAGGAGGAAAGGAACTAGTAGATATGGAGAGATTGAAGATTTGGAAGAGAGATTTGATAGTGGCGGCAATCTTCCAGAGAAGATGGGAGAGAATGCAATCAATGCTACATGTATAGGTTTGCTTTGGTAAAGCAGAAGGGTTGCTTCTTTATCAGAGACGGAGGGAATGAGGTGAAAGTGAGAAATGATATCAGGGAGACATGAGATGAAAAGGAGAAAAGGGGGAGCTTAAGACAAATGGCTTTGGTTTTCTTGGTGATTGATAGGAATCTAGAAGAAGGAATGATGGAGACAGAAGACTGAGTGGATAAGACACTGAGAGGATAGGTGATGAGGATACTGAAGAGTGGGACATTAGTTATGGATGAAAGGTAACAGTAACTGGTGAGTAATGGGGGCACAGTGAGGGGTAAGTGATGGAAACAGAGGTAACGCATAGGAATTCTAATGGGTGAGGGACAGGGACACTTATAGGAGTTTTGAGGAAACCTAGCAATGAGTAAAAGTATAATATTAAGGGCTGAAGTCTTCCATATGTAATATGAATATTGGAGAGCTTTAGGTGGGTTAGGCTTGTCCCTTGTCTCCCACATATAAATTTTTTGTGGATTGGTCTCCTTGGGAGAGACTTACAACAATTCCATGGGAGGTAGATAAGAAGGGAACCCAGGTGTGCACCAGTAAAGGATTCCAGAAGAGCATGCCTCCCTGCCTCTTTGTATCAGAAAGATTCAAAAAATACCTCTTGTCTAGGTATTTTGATTGACTTCAGATTAGAAATCTCTTTGTTTCCTACTAATCACCTTAAGGTGGCATAGGAATGCTGCAGAAAAGCAACTGAAAGGGGCTGTGTTCTCCCTGGAAAGAAATCATTATTCTTCTGCCTCCTGTCCCATGTCTCATTCTAGGTGCAGGGTATATCCTCCTGTTCTTTCAGGCTGCCTTTCTTTCCCACTTGCTACTTCTGCAGAGAACACTGACCACACAACAAGGGTGAGTAGCCACTTAATTTGTTCACACAGAGTGTCTCAAAAGCCTCAGTACAATTTAAAGCTTCAAGAACTTCAGGAGTAGAAATGGTACAAAAGTACTATAAAATATAACGTATTATTTTTTACAAAAAAGAACAATTGAAAGTTTAATTATTTATATTTCTTTGACACTTATTTGGCTCTGTGAATTTTAAAGAATAATTAAAAAATTTTAATAACAAAATGGAGCCCCCTGTCATTATGTAATGTGGCCGTTTCTGGATGATACATTCTCAAATTGGTAGATTAATGGAGGATGTCCTCTTACTTGGCCACCCTGGTCAATGATCTATCTTCATTACATTTTTTTTTTTGTGGGTTCATGTCAAAACTGTTGGTTATGCACCAAAACCTCATTCTCAGGATGATCTTAAGCTAGGATTACAAATGCAATCCTAAAAAACAAACAAACAAACAAAAATGCAATCCTTTCAGTCATTGAACAGCAGCTAATTAAGGTTTTTAAAAAGTTCAAAAAATCACCTAGGGTGATCTATAATATAAGATGGTGGTTATGTTGAATTTTAGTAAGAAACATATCAATATTTTAAAATTTAAGTAATTAACTTTTTGAATATTGTTTTTGTAAAAACAAATTAGCATTTATACTTTTAAAGTTATTAAAGCTTAAACCTTTTGGGACACTTTGTATAACAGTGGGAACAAACAGTATCCAGGAAAAGAACAGAGCGACAGGGGGAGGGGAACAGTATGTGGGCCTACGCAGGCACTGAAGAGCTTTGCCAAATGGAGCAGAGAACTGGCTTCTCCAACTCCTTCCTCTCCCAGAGAGAGCTCTGGACAATGGCTTCGTTCTCTGAGTTTCCCAGAAGAGGGATGTTGTCTCTGAGGGGCGTTTGGGGGCAGCCTACCAAACCTGGTTTGACCTATACCACTCCTACTGGTTACACTCTCTCTTGGCCCTGCAGGCATCGACTGCATTGTTCATGCAAGCAGCAGCAGCCACAATTTCCTCTCAGAGTCTTTGCAGGGAAGCCTACAAGGGAGCACAGTCAGGCCTCAGACACTTAGTTGGGCGACCCTGGGCAAGTCACTTAACCCCATTTGCCTCAGTTTCCTCATCTGTAAAATGAACTGAAGAAGGAGCTGGCAAACCAGTCCAGTATCTTCGCCAAGAAAACCCCAAATGGGGTCACAAAGAGTTAGATGTGACTGAAAACAACTGAAATGACTGAACAACAACTACAGGAACACAGATCTAAGGCTGGCTAAATACTTGTCTTTGGAAAAAGTCCACATAGTGCCAGGATGAAGGACAAAACTGAATTCTCTACCTTTTGACCAGGGTTCTTCCTTTTCCTTCATCCAGAATTCTTTGTGAATAGTCATAGATATCCATCCCAATCTCATGATGTCAGTGGTTGGTTGATTGAGGGCAACCATCTTGATTTTCATGGAGATTCTGACAAAAGGGTATGGTTGGAACAAAATGAAGGATGATTGATGGGCCATGCTAATAGAGTGAGTGATGGGGATTAGTGATAGGGTGAGATGACTGAGAGAAACTGGGATTCTAATAGGGACTGAATGACAGTAGACAGTGAGGAGAGGTAAATTTAAGCCAGAGAGAGATGACACAGCCTGGTCATGACCGTGCTTCACTGTGCAGATTGGGGGTCATTCTTACTGTTAAATGGAAGGAGGAGATCCTCCTTTTTTCCCCTGGGTGTCCGTAGGTCAGAGCTGTTAGTGTTTGAAATGCTGGTGAGGGTGAGGCTGCCTAGATACCAGAGGCACCTGGGAGACATGCCAGACACCAGCAAGAGAAGGCAGTGTGTTAAGTGGGGGGATTTCAGGAGGGGTGGTGATGCCTTCTGGGAGAATGCCAAGATTTTAGATGCTCCAGTTACCATTCTGATAAATGACCAGGAGCAGATAATTTCCATCTGGGATGCTGTCCAGGAGCCTGGATGTTAGTGAAACGATTCCTTAATGTATTTATTTAATTAACAAGCATTTATTTTCTTTCCTTCCTCCACCTGAAAAAAAGAAACCCTTTTAGCAAATATGTATAATCAAGCAAAGCAAAGTCCTGCATTGACCATGTCAAAAAACATATATCTTGAGTCCATCACCTCTGTGTCAGAAGATGGATAGCATGCTTCATCAGTAATCTCTAGGAAACATAGTCTTCTCAAGTCTTTAAGTTGTTAAAACAATTCTTAAGTTATTTCTCTTTATAGTTTATTATCATAGCATAAATTGTTGTCCTGATTCATTTCAGTTCATTTCACTCTGTATCAGTTCATACAAGTCTTCCTGGTTTTCTCTGAAAACATCCATTTCATCTTTTTTTTTAGGCTCAAAACATTCCACTGCAGAGAATGTATATCTTACACACACACACACTCACACACACACACACAGAGTTGCTGTAGCTACTGGGAAATTGAGGTTTATATCCTTTCTAGGAAAACAGCTGGGACTCCACAGCCCAGAAGTTTTAACACTTTTTTTTTGTTCAGTCATTTCAGTGGTGTCTGACTCTTTGTGACCCCATTTGGAGTTTTCTTGGCAAAGATGTTGGAGTGGTTTGCTATTTGTTTGTCTAGTTCATTTTACAGTTGAGGAAACTGAGGCAAACAGGATTAAGTGACTTGCCCAGGGTCACACAGCTAGTAATTGTCTGAGGCCAGATTTGAACTTAGGTCTTCCTGAGTCCAGGCCTGGCACTTTATCTATCTTGCCACCTAGCTGCCCCTGATTTAATGCTGTACCTTCATTTTTATTCCAATCAGCAAATGTACCCTAATCTATAATGTGAATCTGTAGTCACATGAAGTTGGGAAGATGAAAATCACTTTGGAACTGGTGCAGGAGCGATTTAAATAAATGTATCCATAATTGATAAATTAATATTTTATACTCTAGAATAAATGGAATGAAATAGAACTTGGGATGATTTTTAATTCACTAAGAGGAGGCTGAGAGCCATGGGATGGTCTGTCTGTACTTGTGCTGATATCTTGTAGGTGCTTTTTCAAAAGGAGTAGCTTGAGCTTGGACCAAATAGCGAGTTCCTCAGGGTGGGCAAGAGAAAGGAGTAAGCATTTATATAGCACCTACTATATGCCAGGTACTGTACCAAGTGCTTTTTTTTTTAAACAAATTTTATCTCATTTGATCCTCACAACAACTCCACAAAGTAGGTGCTATTATTATCCTCATTTTACAGTTGAGGAAACTGAGGCAAACAGAGATTAAGTGACTTGCCCAGGGTCACATAGCTAGTAAGCGTCTGGACTGGATTTGAACTCAGGTCTTGCTGACTCTAGCTCCAGTGCTCTATCTAATGCATAGTCTCCCCTGGGAGACATAAAAGCATTGCCTACCTGTCCACTGGCTTTTCCTATTACTACTAAAATTCAGGGGTACTCTTGTAGAGAGAAGAAAAATCCCTGTACCCAGTAGTTGTGTGCTGGTAAGTGTTTAACACTCAGCTTTCTTGGGGGGAAAATATATACACAAAACACTTTTAAATTTAATTTGCATTATTAACATTTCATCATCACTTTCTTAAGTCTAAACAATCAATAAATCAAGCCCTGATATGTAGCTTTGCCAATTTCTGAGATGAAAATGTTCACACTGAAAATTTAACAATTGGCTCTCTGGAGAGCTGACTCCAGCATACTCCCCCCTACACTAGAGAGAGCTACACTAATAGGTAGGGTGAATGATTGAAATTATGAGCCAGTAGGTGGCACTGGTAAGCAAGGCGGCCTGAGCTGTCAGTCATTCCCTGGGGCAGAAGACTTGTCTGACGTGCTCAGAAAACCCATCCCCCAATCCCTTTTTGTAGATGGGACTTTGCCTAGCAAAGCTTTGCCTCCTTTCTTCATGAAAGCATGGCTTTCTTTTCAAACTCTCAACACCAACACTATTTCCTCCATTTCACCTCTATGCTTTTTTTTTTTTTTAAATCAGCTTGAATTTATCCAGGAGTGCCCTGGCCTCAAGTTTTTTTTATAGACATGCAAAGTTTAAGACCAGTTTCCCCACTTTATTTCCCAAAGGTTCTAAAGGGTGACTCCCATATGTCCAGAAAAGAAAATCCACTTTCTCCCATCCTGAAAGTGCTAAAGGGATAGTAGATGTAATCAGAAAAGGAGGCCAGTCATGAAATAGAACTTGGGATGATTTTTAATTCACTAAGAGGAGGCTGAGAGCCATGGGGGAATCTAGGCTGGGCTGTCTCTAGGCCAGAGGAGGCCATTTCCTAACCCCAACCTCCCCCCCACCATTTTAAAGAGGATGAAACTGAGGCCTAGGGAAATTAAATGTGCCCAAGATCGTACAAGTAGATCATTGGTGAGATTTGAACCCAAGACTTTTGACTGCAGAGTCAATGCTCTTCCCACTGTGAGTGAGCTTTCCAGGGAGTGGTATGTAGCTTGAGTAGCTTCATAATGTAAAGGTTGTTTGCAAGAAAAGCTCTTTATGAACAACATTCTAAATACACAGGAAGACAAAGCAGCGCACACTTTGAGTGTACAGCATGGCATGGGGTGAGGGTCACTGTATTAAACAGGGAACACCTAGCATTCCTGCTCTCTTAGGCATCTGTGGGTCAGAGCAGGAAATATGGAAGCTTCAGGTGATGCTGAGGTTGCTTAGGATGCTGGAGACATCCCCTAGAGACACACAGGAGATCAGCAAGAAATTCTGCCAGCCAGAGACAGTACAGGGCAGGGTGCTGGAGTGTAGAACCCATCCTGGTAGATCCTTGGGGAAACCCAAGATAACTCCTGACCTTTGAGCCTCTGGTGACCAACCTGGTGAAGAGCAGGAGCAAAAACTGGGAAACTGTTGGTGAAATGATTCTTCCCCTTTCCTCCTTGAGACTCTCACCGTTGGAGGTGAGGGAACTATCTTCTCCTCCTTTAGCAAAGTCATCTGGGTACCCCTTCAGGTTCCAAAGACTTGGAAAGGTGGAGGGAGTTGTGATTTCAGACCTTTCTAGGAGTCGCTGGGCTCATCCAGTAGGAAATTTTAATGTGGCATCTTTTACTTACCATTTCAGTCAGTGAATGTGCTCTAGTCTATAATGTGACTGTGTAGCCCCTTTCAGATCACTCCAAGTTGGAAAGGATATTACAATATCAATGCGAATGGAGCATACACAAGTCATTTTGATGAATTATAATTGGGAATTCACATACCCTGGTTGTGGTTCTCAATCTTTTTGTTCTCAAGATTCCTTTATCTCTTAAAAATATTAAGGACCCCAAAGAACTTTTATTTATATGGGTTATAGCTATAGGTATTGACCATATTAGGGATAAAAATATTTTAGTATTGTTATGAAATTAGGTTTGGCCTTGTAGACCCACAGAAAGGGTTTCAGGAACCCCCACAGATCCTTGGATACTTTAACAACCATTGCCCCAGACAAAAGAGCCTAGGCTGACCACACCATTCCTGGTGACCACCTGGAAAGGTGATATGATCTACCTGCTTCTCTCAACATATGACTCATTGCTGAGTTGAGTCCCTATGATTGGTTGTTGAGGCAGAACTCTGTGGATATAATAAAGGGGTGACCTGCCCCTCCAGTCTCTTCTTCTTTTATTGATTTAACATGTGAGAACTATTTAGAGTTGTGTCCAGAAGAGTTGGGTGAAGGAATAGCAGAAACCTTTCACCCATTTTTTACTGTATAGCCAAAAGCACAAACTATCTAGACATCCTTATGCCTAGGATAAAGCCACTTCTCTTGTGTTTCCTTCCCTAACAAGGTGACTAAACAGCAAGCTTGAGATGGACAAGTCCAGGCAGCCTTGTGAATTTCTGAAGGTCCTGAGGTCCTGAAAGGCCAGTGAGGCAGTGTCTTCAGTGTCCACCAGAGTGGATGATTACGGCTGCAGCAGCCAGAATGGACTGGCATTCAAGGGAAGAGTTGACTTTACAGAGAGAGAAGGGGAAGGAGCACCAGAAAAGAAGCTTACTCTTAGATCATACTTGGTGTTTGATTTGTCTTCACTCCATAAAGGTGAAACATAAAATGGCTAATTAGCAAAACTGTCAAACTATTAAGTCTTCATGAGGCTTACGACCACCTCCCAGCAGATTGTAACCTGACTATAAACTGAGTTTCTGAATCCTGTTTAAATCATTCTGTTAATATGTACTGTGATTCCCTTGTGTTTACCATTGCTTTCTGTGCGGGAAGAAAGTGCCCTATCCTATGATTAACTCTTATAATTCACTGGCTACCTCTTTTAGAATTGTCCCCATAGTAGCTGGGATGAGGTCGATGAACGTGAGAATTTGGAAGACTATTTCCTCTATTGAGAAGTCAGGTTTTCCCAGAGTTGAATCCAAGGCAAACTCTGAAGGCAAGTAAGGGACAAAGACTGGAACAGGTAATTAGCCCCTGTGACCTCAGCTTAGTGGTTCCTAGGCAGCCACTCTGCTAGACTAGAATATGAATGGAATAGCGGTCAAAACTTTAGAGAGGGGATGGGTTGTGATGAGCCAAGAAATGTGCAGAGGATTTTTTTAATTCCAAGACTAGGCCCTGACTGTAGAATAAAGACATAATGAAAAGCATTGAAGAGTTATTATAAAGGGCTTGGGCCCTTTATAAATGTGATCACTTCACATTTAAATAACCCACGTTATTTCATTTCAAATTTTCTGATGTGAGCAACATAGGAAAATTGAAAACGGAGCTTTCCCTCTAAAGAAGAGGATTTGCTTAGTTTGAAAAGAACAAGCAGAGAAGTGTGCAGATGATGAAACTCTTGATGGAACTTGAAAACGATATTACACTTATGGATGGTGCTGGGACTGAATGTCTCTTACCACAGGGATGTCACAATTCTGGGTTAGACATTTTCTCAAAAAAGTACCCACATTCCCTGTGGTAAAAACCAGTGGAGACTTAGATCAGTCAGGCAACAGAGAGAGAGAGAGAGAGAGACAGACAGACAGACAGACAGACAGACAGACAGACTGGATCTGTGATTATATTAATATGGGGAAGTTCCAAGTGAGAAAAATCCCTCCACCAAAGCACGTTCTTTTTTAGAATCTTAGAGAGCTGCCCGGAGGCTTGAGAAGTTAAGTGACTTGTCCAGATGGATTTTTACCAGTTTGAGCAAATTTCTTAATGTATCTTAGGGGCATTTGTCACTTCAATGGCTTAAACGAATGAACTACATCTACCTAAAAGTATTGTTGTGTGTGGATGACATCAATATGTTAGGAAAGATTCTGGAAGAGCATGAGAAAAGACTGATGTATTTGACAATAAGAAGCTGTTCTGAAGCTACCAATTGACAAGTGTCTATTTTTTAGAAATCTCTGTCAAGAACATGGTCACATAGCACTCTCACCTAAGTGCTCTCCTCTGTGTTTCTCTTTCTGGATTATGAATTCCTGTATATGATTTCATGTACATATATAATATATAATATATATAAACATTTATATGTGTGTGTATGTTTTGTATTTAAATAAGTTTTTGGCAATGTCTTTTTTTTTATATTACCATAGTTTTCCCTAGCATCCTTTCCCCTCTCCTTCTCAGAGAGCCTGTATATATAACAATATTTTTAAAGACAAAAAAAGAGGAAAAAAATCAGCACATCTGATCGATACATTGAAAAAGTCTGAAAATATGTGTAATGGGCAACACTTATAGAGCTCCCATCTCTTCAAAGGGGTAGAGTGGGAGGGCCTTCACATATCTCTTCTTTTAAACCATATTTTTTCTTTATAATTTTGCTGCATTTGCTTTTTGATTTTTGGGGTTGTTCTTTCCATTTACATTGTTGTAGTCACTGTGTATGTTGCTTTCTTTGTTCTGCTTACTTCAGTCTGCATCAGTTCATGTAGATCTTTTCATGTTTCTCTGTATTCAATACATTTGTCATTTTTTTTTCCTAAGGTAATGCCCTATCATAGCCATAGTCCAGTCATGAATCACATCTCACCACAGCAATACTTACTCTTCAATGCTTCAATGGATCTGTGATCTCATCTGTCCATTGCAAACTATCTATGTGTTCTCACACTATGTGATCCCTTTCCATGTTTTCCTATAAATGTCACACAGAAGGTTTACCCAACGTATGGTAGTGCTTTCTCTAAGTATTTTTACATTTCTTGGGTACTAGTACTGCTGTAGGTTTGTAAGTCTTAGAATACTATAATTTCTGAGTAATTAAAATTGCAAGTGACCCAAAGGGTAATGGAGAGATTTATAGTGGGAGGGAGGGAGTTGCTGCTTATTTCCATTGATGGCCAATATGCAAGTGTAAGTGTATGGATCCATTGACTATCTTGTTCACTTAAAAGCAATTACCTTTTGTTAAGAAAGAACCTCTCTAGAGCCAAAGACATTGGGTGAGATATTTGATTGCACCCTAAGGAATTTTTTGTAAAAAAGAGCTATCTCAGAACCAGATAGAGATTCTGAGAGTCCTTAAGCAGAGAGGAAGGAGTAGGGTCATTCAGAGCTGGTCAAGAACTTGCGCCCAGGGGCAACCAGTGAAAAGAGAAAGAAGGAAAAACTGTGATGGAGAAGGGAGATACTGAGGATGAGAAAGAGACTCAAGCTGAGTTAAGTTCCAAGGAAAGATTGGCTCTTTCTTGAACTTCCTCTCCCAGTGTCCATTTATCCAGAGACACTATAATATAATCTGATGTTTTGTTACTCAAACATTTTCACTAAATTGAATATTGTCATAACCACAAAGAGGCCAGGAGTTAGTTAGAAATAGATATAAATGTAGAGTTAGGTAGAGAACCCAACCTCTGTCTAAATGTCATGAATTTTCCTAATGTGGATGGGTGTGTGTGTGTCTCAGAATGATTGTGATTGAATTAAAAACTTTTCATCTAAATTAAATTCCCTAAAGCAGAAGGAGTCATGTGAATCTTAAGAGACCACTGTATTGCTGCCTTACAATGAGCTAGTTGTAACAGGGTGTTATACAAATAATGTCATAAAAAATGTATAATTAGCAGAGGAGGTGCGCTGGTTGAGTCTTTGCATCAAGGGCAAAGTGTTACAGATGGACATCTGCATACTGCAGTTATACTTATGTAGCAGAGGTCATCCCCTTCAAAGCCCTTGGAACATGCTCAGAGTGGCCATGTGGAGCTCAGTGGGGGATGGCGGTGGTATGGTTTCTCTGGCCATGTGTGACTCATCTCAAAGGGGCTCACACTGTAAGATAACAAGGAGCCCTTTATAGGCCATGCAGCCAGAAGAGCTTGTGACTCAATGGTCTGCCCCCAGGAGTATACTGGAGCCATTTTCTACAGGTTCTTGAGAGACAGTTTTTAAATTTTTAGTGTTAAGTATCTACACCTCAGAAACTGTTGAAGCTGCAAATCAGAGACCGATTTGTTGTTTAGTTGATTTTTTTTTTTAGACTGAAGTGATAATGCAGATTAGACTTTAAAAATGTATCATAGGTACTTTGTTTTTTCAAATCCAAAAAAAATCCAGACCCTTCCTTCCTTTCTAACTGAAGATTGTGCAAGCTTATTTTGGACTGGATCCCTAGAGTTGCATGGGAGAGACGCTGCTGGCTGTGAGCATATGGCCGTGAAGGTATATGTCCTTGCTAAGACAAATCTGAGTCTGGGTTTGGGCTGCCTCTTTTGTGTTTCCTTTCCTGAGCATATGACCAAATAGCAACCTTGAGACATAGATGTATCTAGGCTTGATTGTCACCTTGTGAATTCAAGAGGTCTGGAAGTCTGTCAGTGTGGCTAATGTGATTTTTACAGGAATGGCAGTATCTAAGAGCAGAGGAAACTTCTATATCAGAGAGCTTGCAATTGACATGAGGATTGGTATATGCCTGGCTATTTTAACAGACGACATTATTCCAAGGATTAATTCGACAGTGCCTAGCTGAAATGAAATTAAAATTGCCTAAATAGTACTCCTGTAAGTTGCTTTATGTTCTAAAGCTATCACTCTTTGCAGATGATATGATGATATACCTAGAGAATCCTAGAGAATCAAAACAATAAACAAGTATAGCAAAGTAGCAGGATGTAAAATAAACCCACATAAATCATCACTATTTCTATGTATTACTAACAGAGCCCAACAGCAAGAGATAGGAAGAGAAATTCCATTTAAAGTTACTGTAGATATTATAAAATATTTGGGAGTCTACCTGCCAAAAGAAATCCAGGAACTATATGAACACAGTTACAAAACACTTTTCATACAAATAAAGTCAGATCTAAATAATTGGAAAAAATCAGTTGCTCATGGGTAGGCTGAGCTAATATAATAAAAATGACAGTTCTACCTAAATTAATTTACTTATTCAGTGCCATACCTATCAAACTACCAAATAATTATTTTATAGAGCTAGAAAAAATAATAAGATTCATTTGGAATAACAAAAGGTCTAGAATATCAAGGGAATTAATGAAAAGAAATGCGAGGGAAGGTGGCCTAGCTATTCCAGATCTTAAATCGTATTATAAAACAGCAATCATCAAAACTACTTGGTGTTGACTAAGAAATAGAGTGGTGGATCAGTGGAATAGGTTAAATGTGCAAGACACAATAGTCAATGAGTATAGTAATCTACTGTTTGATAAATCCAAAGACTCTAGCTTCTGGGATAAGAACTCACTATTTAACAAAAACTGCTGGGAAAACTAGAAAATAGTATGGCAGAAGTTAGGCATAGACCAACATCTTACACCCTATAGAAAGACAAAGTCAAAATGGTACATGATTTAGATATAAAGGCTGATACTATAAGCAAACTAGGAGAGCAAGGAATAGTTTACCTGTCATATCTACGGAGAAGGGAAGAATTTATGACCAAACAAGAGACAGAAAACATTGTGAAATGCAAAATGGATGATCTTGATTACATTAAATTGAAAAGTTTTCACACAAACAAAGCCAATACAACCGAGATTGGAATGGAAGCAGAAAGCTGGGAAACAATTTTTACAGCCAGTGTCTCTGACAAAGGCCTCATTTCTAAAATGTATAGAGGAACTGAGTCAAATTTATAAGAATACAAATCATTCCCCAATTGATAAATGGTCAAAGGATATGAACAGGTAGTTTTCAGATGAAGAATTTAAAGCTATCTATAGTCATATGAAAAAATGCTCTAAATCACTGTTGATTAGAGAAATGCAAATCAAAATTCTGAGGTACCACATCACACCTATCATATTGGCTAACATGACAAAACAGGAAAATGATAAATGTTGGAGAAGATGTGGGAAAATTGGAACACTAATGTATTGTTGGTGGAATTGTGAACTGATCCAACCATTCTGGAGGGCAATTTGGAACTTTGCCTAAAGAGGTATAAAACTGAAAAGAATACTCTTTGACCCAGCAATACCACTTCTAGGGCTGTATCTCAAAGAGATCATACAAATGGGAAAAGGACCCACATGTCCACATGTACAAAAATATTTATAGCAGCTCTTTTTGTGGTGACCAAGAATTAGAAATTGAGTGGATGCCCATCATTTGGGGAATGGCTGAACAAGTGTAGTATAAGGATGTAACAGGATACTATCGTGATATAAGAAAAGATGAGTAGGTGGACTTCAGAAAAACCTGGAAAGACTTATATGAACTAATGCTGAGTGAAGTGAGCAGAACCAGAAGACCATTGTGCACAGTTAACAGCCACATTGTGCTATGACTAATTTTCATAGACTTGGATCTTCTCAGCAATGCAAGGATCTAAGACAACTACAAAAGACTCATGATAGAAAATGCTATCCACATCTAGAAAAAGAACTATGGAGTCTGAATGACAATCGAAGCATATTGTTTGGTCTTTTTTTCTTTTGCTGTTTTGTTTTGTTTCTCCTTTCTTGTGGTTCCTCCTATTGGTTCTAATACTTCTTTACAACATGACTAATGTGAAAACATGTTTAATATAAATGTATATGTAGAGCCTATATCAGATCACATGCAGTCTTGGGGAGGGGGGAGGGGAGGGAAGACCAGAAAATTGAAAACTCAAAAGCTTATGGAAGTGAACGTTGAAAACTAAAAATAAATAAATCAATTAAAAATGTAAAAAACAACAACTCTGAAATAACAAAAAAATTGCTTTATGTTCTGATGAGGTTTCAGATTTAGAGCAGATTGTTCTAGTAGTTATAGGTTAAGTTTCTGAATCCTGTTCTGTTAATGTGTGTGTGTGAGCATCCTGTGTTTAACATCTTTTTCTGTGTGTAGGGATTATCTGCTCTGTACCTGATTCATATTGGATATTGAGTATTTCTTTGACTTTACTTTTTTTCTGGGAGGCACTAGATGTATTTCATGCAAAATAGTGTGTGGGATACCAGGGTGGGGGACTTAAACAAATGACTATGAGATCAGTAAGCATTTGTTGTTTCAGTCATGTCTGACCCCATATAGGGTTTTCTTGGCGGAGACATTAAAGTGGCTTGCCATTTCTTCTCCAGCTCATTTTATAGATGAGGAAACTGGGGCAAACAGGGTTAAGTGACTTGCCCAGGGTCACATAGCAGCTAGTAAGTGTCTGAGGCCAGATTTGAACTCAGCAAGATGAGTCTTCCTGACTGCCAGCCCAGTGCTCTACCCACTGCGCCACCTAGCTCTCCATCAGGAAGCATAAGTGCTCTGATTAGAGGCAGGCTCCCCTAAAACTGAACTAACTGAATAAGGGACAAGAAGTGATTAGTTTGCCAGGACTTTGTTGATCCACCATTGGTTTCTTTCTTGAATTTTAGACTTCAAAGGCAAAATGTTCTTCTTGGTCTCCAGATGTTACTTCTCCTTGTTTATAATTCATACTTTGCACGTTTCTGATCTGATCAGAAATGACATCTGATATTACATGTTTTTATTGCCTTTCTTCTTGGTGTAACACTTGCCCTCATGCTTGATATTGCTTGTACTTGGGAGGTTGGTTCAGTACATCTGCTTGCAGAGCTTTATTTCTGTAAGGCACGAATTGATACTCAAGGCATCCGCTACAGCAGCGCACTCGGATGAGCATGCACAAATACCTTTAGCTAAAAATGGAGGATGTGCCGTCAACAGCCCTTCACTAGTGCTCCCAAGTCTTGTCTGCATTTAAAGTTTAGAGGAATTAATTAATTCCAATAATGATGATGATGATAGCTAATGTTTATGTAGTGTTTCTTATTTTCCAGGCATTGTGCTAAGCATTTTACAAATATTATCTCATTTGATCTTCACAATAACCCTGAGAAGTAGGTGCTATTTTTATTATTTTTTATTATTTTACTATTACATCATTTTTATTTACTATTATTATCATTTTATTATATCATATATTTACAGTTAAACGAACTGAAGCAAATGTTAAGTGACTTGCCCAGGGTTACAGAGCAAGGAAATGTCTGAGGCCAGATATGAAATCAGTTCTTCCTGATTCCAGGGGTCCAGCACTTATACACTCTGAGCCACCCAGCTTGGTTCATGTGCCATCACCCAACTCGAGAATCCCAATCTTGCTTCCAATGAAGCTCAACGAACTCAATAACTCAGTGTGAAAACTAAATGTACCAGCTATTTCAGTGAAAAGAAAAGTAATGGGTGATCATTAACCCACAAACAATTGAGAACAAGCTGTTGCCGCCATTTCTGAATTTCTGATTCCCCACCCCAACACCACATTTCTATCTTGCTCTGGTTTTAACAGAGCTGGGGGTGGGGAGACAGATGCACAAAAGGCCTTTCTTGGTAGATAGAGGCTGTTAGACCTCACTAGTCTCAAGATCGCGGTGTGAACACAAAGCCCTCTTACCCACATATGCCTCTTTGGTGTGGCTCCTGCCAATCTCTGCCTCTGACTTCTGTCCAGACTTGTCTGCAACTCTTGGCTAGCTGTCAGGTGAGTTTGTTGCTTGATATTTCCATGGGATGGGTGGCCTTTGGAACCTCCCCCAACCATGTGGTCAGACATCTTCTTCAAGTCTCCCCCTGGTGTGTCATCACCAGGCCCCGAAGCCGACGTTGGTGCTGAGACTGCCTGTTGAACTGTCCTTCGGAGGAATGTGACCAGCGTGACTTCTGACCGCAGCGCTTTGTAAATCCCTTTGCCCTCTTCCCTTCAGCTCCACACTTTTATTTCTCTTTGGTGTCCAATCTCCTCTCAGTGTTCCCATCATCGTTCTTCCAGTCTTGACATTACTAAACACTTAATGTGTCCTTGTCATTGACTAGAGTGTTCCCCTATTACATGCTAAGCACTGTGGGTAAGCAGTGTTTTCTTGCCATGTCTAAGAATCAGAGGAAGACAGAAGTGTGGGGGGCTGAGACCTCATGCAATATTGTAGTGGAGATGTCAAAACAAAGATAGTTTCCTGTTTCATAAGGTCAGAATGGGTCACATGGAAACATGCCCAAGGTTTTGAAAATTTCAAGGGAAAAATAGCCATGGGTGGGAGGGGAAAGCTGCTTAGGGGCAGCTGGTGATGAAGTGGATAGAGTGCGGGACCTAGAGTTAGGAAGATCCTGAGTTCAAATCCAGCCTCATTTACTAGCTGTGTGACTCTAGACAAGTTATTTAACCTCTGTTTGCCTTAGTTTCTTCTGTTGTAAAATGGGGATAATAAGAGCACCCACCTTATAGGGCTGTTGTGAGAGTCAAATGAGATAATATTTGTAAAAGTGCTTAGCATAGTGCATGGCACATAGTAGGTGCTATATAAATGCTTATTCCTCTTAGGATTGAGTTTATTTTTTATTTTGTATCCTATGAATTACCAGTCATTCTCAGTGATATTCTTCCTGGGTTGTACATGCTGCTTTATGGTATCTAGCTTGGCAGATAGATGTGGGCAGTTTCCCACTTCCTTCCCATTTTAAGAGAAAACCTTTTTGAGTAAATTCATAAATCTCTAGGCAAATGAATTTTTAAAATTTGTATTTATTTATTTTTTAGGCAATTGGGGTTAAGTGACTTGCCCAGGGTCACACAGCTAGTAAGTGTCAAGTGTTTGGTCTGAGGCCAGATTTGAAGTCTTCCTGACTTCAGGGCCGGTGCTCTATCCACTACGCCACCTAGCTGCCCCGAATTTTTTTTTTACTAACTCTTATTAAATATGCTGTATTCCTGACCATCACTCCATATTTTAAGCCATGATGTAGATTTCCAAATCCCATTCTTAGATGGCATTTTCTTTTCCATCAGTTAACTTCTTAGATCTCTCTTTGTCTTTTAATGCCTATACCTTCAATCGACAGCAATGATGAAAACACAAGCTATGACTCCAGCATCTTTAATTTCTAGCTCAGAACTTAAGCTTTCTAGGTTTCTTCTGACAAATATTCTTAACCTCAAAACTCACCAAAATTTAAAAAAAAATCTCAAGGACAAACGTCCCAAGAATGAGTTACAGATTTCTTCCCTTTATAAGAGCACCTGCTTTACAATGTACTAAGAGTTGAAAGTCAGGTGGTTAGTCTGGGTTCCTTTGTGCCTCCCGAGGGCGAAACTGGAAAAGCTCTCCATAAGACATCGAATGATGCTCTAAGTCTACGTTACCAGTGCTTTTGTATAGGTGTGAATGTGGCTATAGGGCCTTTGCCTTCCCCTTCTTTAGTGCTTCTTGTACCTGTGTAGATTGACTTGCCTAGGTTCCTCATCTCCCATCCTTTTAGTTTCTTGCCCACGCTATTCTGAAGATTACCAAAATTTATTTCACTCATGCCTCCATTATCATTAAGATTTTAATTTCATTCTCTACTTTAAATGAACCAGAAGTAACATACACTTCCAGTATAAATCAGAATACATTTATTGAATAGAACTGAAGGTAAAAGACAATATTATGTGACCCCCTCCTGCAGGGATATTGCTCTGGGGACTTGTTGGGGCTAGAAATATCTGCTTACTGGCATACGTGGATTACAAGGGCTTTTGACTTTGGGAAGCAACTCCCATGCTACCTCGTGGCCATGTTTCCCATAAGGCATGTTTCCAATAAGGCAACTGTCTTTGTTTTGAAAGTCCCACTATAGCATCACATAATAGGAGTTTTTTAAAGTTTCAAATCTCAGCCCCTGAATTTGTTTCTCTCCGATGTCTAGAGACAGTAGGAAAATGAAAGTGAAATCATTGCACATCTCTTGTAGGTGCTTGATAAATGCTAGTTGCCTTTTCGACTTTGACATAGTAAGGAGTGAACACAGATCTGGAAAAGATAGACACCACACACACACACACACACACACACACACACACACACACACACACAACCCTCAGCTGGTCATAGCGAAAGAACCCAGAAGAATTAAGGACATTTTTTAGGATTCAGTGGTTACTATCATGAATTTGTGAATAAGTTACTATTGCTAAACAATTTCACCCAAGGATATATGATTGCGAGGAACTAATGGCAGAGGGACAAAAAAAAAAGATGAAATTGACTAAAACCCTCAGAAGCCATTTGGAGACCCTTAGAATGGGAAATGTGAACAAGCTTTTCAAGATTTGGTCAGCTGCCTCGTGCATGCACCAGTGTTGGCTTTAGACTCAAATAAACTCTTTATGTTGTCTACTGATGCTAGTTTAAAATGCTTGGGAGCAGTCCTATATTGAGTGAGTAATGCTCATAAATATCCTGTTGTACTCACCAGTGGAGCACTTACTGGTTTGCCATTTATAAACTAGAGTTCCTAACTTTAAAGTGTATTGTCGCTAAAAAGTTCAGAAACTGTAAATATAGAGAAAAATTTCTGTGAATGGACAACAACCCATTGACATATTCTGATCTATATCCTGAAGCTGACTGTCAGAGATTAGTATCAGTGCTAGCTAACTATGTGTTCAACTCATCAACTGTTGTCTAGGAAGTACCAATAGAAATGTAGACACTTTCTGCCATAGGCCTCATGACACCAAAAATTATGTTGATACACATAAAAGGAGTGAAAGCTATCTGTTACACCTAGTTGTCCTTGAATGATTGGATGAAAGAAAGTGGGAAATAATAACAATCAATAAAAGGATTAACCTTTGAGGACTCAAGTTTTTTTCCTTGGAGACCTTACTATTAAGACAATGGCAGAAGTTGGAACTATGCAGTGGAGAGCTATACTGGTTTATAATTGATCTGACACATGCCACCAAGAAGCAGTTTATACTGTCTTGTGAACTGCACACTATGGCCATGATGGCATTGAATGATGACTTTGGAGACTTGGGTCAAATCGACTTCTCAACTATTGAGAAACAGGCTTGATTGTCCTAAAATGGTAGCAGATGTGTATAAGAAGCATGTAGCTTGTGCTTGATATGTCCAAAGGAAACTTCTGCCAACTTGGGCTGCATACTCAGAAAGTGTAGGCACCAGCAAACTGTTGGAGCTTGTGTAAATGAATAATAATAGCCAGCATTTATATAGCACCTGCTAGGTGCCTGGCACTGTGTTAAGTGCTTTTTTACAAATATTATCTCAGCTGATCCTCACAACAACCCAGGGAGGCAGGTATTATTATTATCCTTTTTTCTAGTTGAGGAAACTGAAGTAAATAGAAGTTAAGTGAATGACTTGCCCAGGGTCACACAACCAGATTTCATACTCAGGTCTTTTTTTATTCCAGGCCCAGCATTTTATCCAGTGCACCACCTAGCTTCATTGAGATGTTGTATCTAAAAGTAGACCGGGGTGGGGAATCTGTGGCCTTGAGGCCACATGTGGCCCTCGAGGTCCTCAAGTGCAGCCCTTTGACTGAATTCAAACTTCACAGAACAAATTCCCTTAATAAAAAGATTTGTTCTGTAAAACTTGGACTCAGTCAAAAGGCTGCACCGTGGGGCAGGCAGGTGGTGCAGTAGATAGAGCTCTTGCCTTGGAGTCAGGAGGACCTGAGTTCACATCTGGCCTCAGACACTTGAAACTTACTAGCTGTGTGACCCTGGGTAAGTCACTTAACCCCAGTTGCCTCACCAAAAAAAAAAAAAAAAAGAAAAAAAGGCTGTACCCCAGGACCTAGAAGGCCACATGTGGCCTCGAGGCTTTAGGTTCCCCACTCCTGAAGCAGACAATAAAAAAAGAACCCTACCCCAGTAGTGACTGACCATTTCCCCAGTATGCAGAGGCATACCCAATGAGGGACCAGAATGCTACTTCCTTTGCTGAGGTGTTATGGGGGAAATCTTTATCAGTATATGGCTTTCCATCTGGAATTCAAACTGGTCTAGTCAGAGTCAAGAACCACACCTTATGGGGCAGCTAGGTGGCACAGTGGGTAGAGCACAGGCCCTGAAGTCAGGAGGACCTGAGTTCATATCTGATTTCAGGCCAAGCACTTGACACTACTAGCTGTGTGACCCTGGGCAAGTCACTTAACCCCAACTGCCTAAAAAAAAAAGAAGAA
Source organism: Vombatus ursinus (assembly GCF_900497805.2). Classification (NCBI taxonomy): domain Eukaryota; kingdom Metazoa; phylum Chordata; class Mammalia; order Diprotodontia; family Vombatidae; genus Vombatus; species Vombatus ursinus. The sequence goes on from NW_020952097.1 coordinate 1,614,238, forward strand.
GGAAAAAAAAAAGAAGAACCACACCTTACCACCATGGAGACATACCATCAGAGTATTGCCACCATACCCTGCTAAATACGTTAGGATCATTAAAATCTAAGCAGAAATCTCAGTGGAGTAAACATGTGGCATTTCTAGTGCATGATTACAAAACTACAGGGACAATATCACAGGTTTCATTCCATACTTGCTAATGTTTGGAAGGGAGCCACTTTTACCTCTTGCCTTGTGGTTTGGAGTTCAAGAAAATGTGAAATATGGAGGGACTCATAGTCAGGATGCATCTTGGTTAAGAGATAACATGAAAGAGCTCAGAAAACTCTGATAGAAACAAGTGTTTGAACAATGCCTGAGCATATTGTCAAAACATTTATACAGAATTCTGATAAGGAACCTTGGTGTGTATGAACCACATGAGATAGCAAACCACTGAAAAGCCATGCTCTACCAAGGCATAGAGAGACTGGGCAATTTGCTAGTTTTACAAAACAGCCCCTGAGGAGACAAACCAAGATGAAAGTGTAAGAGGAAATGTAGTCCAGCTCCCTCTACAAGTACTCCCACAATAATTAGACAAAATAGTGATAGGGAAGTCAAAGGAAAAAAATTGTAGTGGTCATCTTTGCAGCCCAAGATCACAATATGACCTATACACAAGTGTCTAGGGCAAGAACAGAAATGGGCTGTCATCATAGACTTGAAACCCAAAGCTCCAAGCTAGGCCAGCAGCGCAGGGCACCTGGAGCTAACGGTGGACTCAACCCCCAGCCTCAGCTAGCAGCACAGGGTCTCTTAGAGGGTCTGAGAATGCAGACGCATCACTCAGAGAAAACTGTGAATGTGGTCCCCAGGACAGCAATGAAGGCAGTTTGGAGGAAGGGAAGGAAACTTCCCAGAGGAGCCAGGATCACAAAGTCAACCTCTAGAGTTTCTAGCTAGGGCAGCAAACCTGGGTTGTCCAAAGCAGAATAATGGGAAAAGTGACTAAACAAACAAACAATGTAAAGAACTATTATGAGGTCAGGGGTACCCAGGACACAAACCCAGAAAAAGAGAATAACTCCAAAATACCTCAAAGCTTCAAGGAAAAATATAACCATGCCCACAAGATCAATTAGAATTCCTAAAAAAAACATATGCAAGAGTTAAAAATTATAGTTAAATGAAATAAGAGTAATAGAAAAGGCATTGGGGAAAAAATGAGAGGTATGGAGGGGAAATTTGGAAAGAGAATTGCAAACTTTCACAAGAGGTACAAAACCTTACCTAAGTAACGGAATCCCTAAAAATTAGAATGGACCAAATTGAAATAAATGACTCTACAAGATAATAAGAAATATTAAAAGAAAGTCAAAATATTGGAAAAATGGTATAAGATATCTCATATCCAAAACAACTGATTTCAAAAACAGATTAAGAAGGGACAATTTAATAGTTGTTCAACCACCTGAAAGCTTTGACCAGAAATTAAAAGAACTCGTTTATCATATTTCAAGAAATCACAAAAGAAAATTGCCCAGACATTAGAACAAGTGGGCAGAATGGAAATAGAAAGAATCTCCCGATCACCAACAGAAAGGAGCTCCAAAAAAGTAAACTCTTAGAAACATCATAGCCAAAATCCAGAGCTTCCAGGTCAAAGGAAAAATACTGCAAGTATCCATAAAGAAGCGGTTTAAGCACCAAGTAACCAGTCAGGATCACACAAAACTTAAAAGCTTTTGCTCATAATAAGAGGAGATCTTCGAATGAAATATTTCCAAGGACAAAAGATACAGGCTTATAGCCAAGAATAACTTATCAGCAAAGCTGATTATAATATACCACATGGAGGGAAAATAGGTATTTAGTGGAATAAAGGACTCAAGCATTTCTTATTCTCCACAAAGGTGGCAATTGCAATCTCTCATGGAGATGGAATAGGTTAGGTCCCAGATCATATCTGTCCTTGCTACACAAAAGTAAGCAGTATTTATATTTAGATAGCAACACACATACGTATCTTATATTAAAAAACAGGTTAGGAAAAGCCTTTGGGATAAATATACCTTGTAAAAATCTGGCAAAATCTGATGAAATCTGTTGTATGAGGAACTGACAATCACAAAGGTGATTGAATTGACTCAGATTTATAGAGTCATAGAAGTTCCACACAGGAGAAATAGTCCAAGGACAGACACGGATGATTTTTCATGCAAAAACTCAAATTATTAATAATTTGTTGGAAAAGTTGTTCAAATTATCTCATAATCAGAGAAACACAGATTGAAACAATTTTAGCATATTGTCTTATAACCATCAAAATTAGAATTTTTTTTATTAGAAAATTAGAAATTAGAGAAGAAGAAATTAGGAAAAAAGAGGTAACAACAGCTAAATCTAATGCAGCGGAGGGTTGGGGAACCAGACATTCTTTTATACAACCAGGGCCACAGCTAGCATGAGAAGTTCAGGGTCCGATTATAGTAAAGAGTGAGTTTCCTCTAAAGTTATTTGCCTATCACTTCTGAAGGTAATGGAATTATACCTGGAATAGTATATATTGAAGTTATATCTTGAGCCAACTTAGTCTCAAAAAACCCCATTCTTAAAGATTTACTTTTGCTTTAAGCGTAAATACCTTATAATATCTTATACTTTATAATACCTTAACAGATGGATATCTGTTAGTCTGGAGGTTTATAAGAAGTGGTCAATTTTTTCCCCTATTTTTTTGATTAAACTATTATATATTCACTATCTATGTGGAATTCCAGAAATTAATCATTTTCTTGATTCCTAATGGTAGATTTTTTACACCAGGATGAGTTTAAACTCAAGAAGAAGGAAAAGGAAAAGAAGGAAAGCTTGTGGAGTGAAAAAAATTTTAAACGCCTGGCCAACTTTTATTATTGCAACACTATGTAAGAAATAGTAATGATTAGTCCTAAGCTATGATTATGGAACTTGCTGTTTGAGGTAAAATCTTGTGGGGCTATTATTTGATATTATTCTAAATTTTGATTTCAGGCATGATTGTCTGCATTGTCATGAGGCTAAAAGCTGCCCAGAGGGAGTGTGGTCTGGGAAATACTACACAGGTGGTTGTCTGAGCCTGGGAAAGGTTGAAGGACAACCTTGGCATGCCAAAGGTAGAATCCTCTTGACTCATTTCCCCATGATGTTACTTCCTTTTGAAAAAGAATGTCTTACACCTGGGTAATCCTGAGTCCGGTTATGATACCCTGTAAATGAGATAGAATTTGATACATGATTGGCTGTTTCTGAAACTTAACTCTGACTCTTATCTGATATCAAATAGAGCTAAGGATGCTTTATATTTGTATACCTGTGTTGAGTCATTCTGTGCATGGGCCTGGAGGATCAGTTTTATGGCTGTTACAATCAAGTCCCTTCCTCCTGTCATCGTAAATTTCTATTATTTGTGCAGGTGAAGAGTGGAAATTTAACACTGCAATACTGAATCTATTAATTATTTGATTGATATTAAGGAATCTGATTTGCTATAAAAAGTAAGATACAAATGGGAAAGATCTCACTGTTTGCAACATGAATTTGTAGTGAGTTACCTTAAAGATGTCCCAGGAGTCTATGTTTGTGAAATATCTATTGCATTTGAACATGGTTGAATGGTTGAACATGTTTTACTATAGACAACTTGTTTCATATAAATTATTCTCTATACATTTGGGATTAATTAATTTAGCATATTTACGCATCTCACCCCACCTCTTCTGTGATATGGAGTTAAATAAGCAAATTCAGTTGTGTAATGTTGAACCTGGGATAAAACGCATCTACTTACAATGAGTATTGTTAGCTATGTATTTATGTATAGGATTAGATCCTTAAAGTATCTAAGGGGTGAATTAGTAGGAGTGAAAAAATTTTGAGAAAAGCATCAAGATCAGATGATTATGTACCAAATGTAAATAATTCTAATGGAATATATAGGCCTTAAGCATGTGCCAATAACAAGTTCTAAAAAGGCCTTGTGCATGTTATGGTAATAAATTCTAGAAATTGGGTTCAGGATTTTACATAAAAAATTGCATTGATAATTGTAAAGAAGAAAGATAGAGACAGCAAGTAGTATGTAATAACTGGAAATTTTAGAATGTTCAGGTAAATTATGATTTCTTAATTTGATCTTCTAATAGCTCTATTATTAATAAGACCAGAATCATAAATTTTGAACTAGTTTTCACCACATGATTTAGCTATTGGAAAAAGAAAATTTAGGAAGATATACTAAATTTTGTTGAGATCTGTTTTGCAAAAGATTTTAGTGGAATTACCTGAGAATCTCTGCAAGTGACTTGAAGCCATAGAATCAGTATCTGCTGGAAAGAGACTGTTTCAGAGCTGCCCTGAGAATGAAGCCTTTTCTGGAATGTCCAAGGGAAGATGATTTTAGGGACCAGAAAACTATATGGGATATCTGGGACTCTAAATGAAATGTGCTGATTAATTGAACATTGGCAATGTGTTACCAGGTTATGAGGAGGATTGCTGCCATTTAATATTGATGATCATTATTGCATTACTTTGATCTTTTGTTTAATGGAATTTGTGTTTACTGAGATTTCTTAGTGATTTTGCTGATATGTAAATCTCTTCTCTAAAATTAGTACATGGTGAATCCTCTAAATGGCTTGATTTGTAACATGTCTTAGTTTACATATAAAGCCTATTTAACAAAGTTTGTCTCTGGGGAATACATGAGATTATGACACTATGTATCTAAGTTTATTCAAGTTTATGACATCAATAGGAAACATAGAATTATGATTTGTGATCCACAGTACACTTATTTCCTGTTGTGAGTTTAAATCCACTAGTTTATAGCCACTAATGCTTGCTCAGATTGATTTGTCACAAGCAGCAGAAATTAGGATGATGCAGTTGAGAATAAAAGAGCGATTTAAGACTGAATGTGGTGCTGAACCATGCATATTTTGTTTTGTTGTTCAGTTGTTTCCATATATATGGTTAGCACCAAATGAAGGAATTATTGAAAGTTATACTGACTCAGTGACCCATTATTTCCAGTCCTGCTTGTTGATCAGTGTTGGGAGAGGATCAATCTGTTCTTTAGCACATAATCCTACCTGTGATATTTCTACCCCTATCCCTATTCTGATGAGCTGGTCATGTTGTTCAAAGGCCAAATGTATCTTTACCTAAAAGATTATTTTTTGGAGAATTCACACAAGGCAAGCATTTACACAGAGGTTAGAAAAGTGAAGTGACACAAGGATACTCCCAAAGCCTCTCTGAAGAACTTTGGAATTGATTGTGAGACATGGGAGACACTGGCACAGGACTGCCCAGTGTGATATGCCCACTTCAAAGAAGGTGCTGAGCTCTCTGAGCAAAGCAGAATTTCTATAGCTCAAAGGAAACATGAGATGTCCAAATTTAGAAACATCTCCATTCCAAATGTTCAGATGGATTATTCGTGCCTGACTTATGGTAGAGCCTTCTGAGCTCATATTGGTCTGATTAGCCATAGTTGGACACACTGTACATTGACCCCAACACAGTGATGTCATTTTGGTCCTCTTCAACTATGATGGACAATAACCAGGACCCCTACTTGATAAACACCATGTATAGGTAAGTGGGGAGGAACTGAGATGTAATGGCCCATCCCCTTTTGCTGACATGGACCTATCCAAATTGTCTTGATCTCATTTCAAAAGTTATCAGTAAAAGCTGGCTCCATCTTGAAGCCATTGCAGATCTCCAGTGACCATCCTGCCAATGTGTTGCTACCTTGATGTACTTTTAATAACTCCTTATAATTCTCTTTGTCCTGAGTTTTGCCTTGTTAATCAGGGCAAAAGCCCAAATAAAGAATTTTTCTTTTGACATGGCCAGTGAGAAGAAGTCCAAGCTCACCTCCCTAAGGCCTCCTCCTTCAGGTACCTGAAAATAACTAGCATGTCCCTCTGGGGTCCTTTCTCCTGCAGGCTGGACATCTCTACTTCCTCCAAATGACCCTTATGTGACATGCACTGTTCCTCATTCTGGTTGCCTTGTTCTGGAGGCTTACAAGCTTCTTGGGCCTGATGTCTCTGCTGCTTCTGACTCTATTAATTACCCCCATCCTCCTGAGACTCTCTTCTGCTCTAGCTTCTCTTCCTATCTGTCTGACATCATCTTTTTTGCTGGATCATTCATTATCTGTGCCTCATCCCCTAAGCATGGGTCCTGGGACCCTTTTTCTCTCTCTGTAAACTCTCTTTCTCAGTGATCTAATCTGCTCCTGTGGGTTCACTTATTATCTCTCTGCAGGGGACTTTCATATTTATACAGCCAGCCCTGACTCTCTCCCGAGCTCCTCACCAGCATCACTGTCTGCTGGACATGTCCACCTGAATGTTCCATAGAAATCTCAAACTTAACTTATCCAAAGGGCAGCTAGGTAACACAATGGGTAGAGCTCTAGCCTTGGAGTCAGGAGGACCTGAATTCAAATTCGGCCTCTGACACATGACATTTACTAGCTGTGTGACCTTTGGCAAGTCACTTAACCCTGATTGCCTCACCAAAAAGCAAAAACAAAACAAAACAAAAAAAAACTTATCCAAAATGAATCTGATTTTCTGCCCCCTAAGCTTGCCACTCCTCTAAACTTTGCTTCTATTAAAGACATCCTGCATCCATTCACTCAGGTGTTCATTCTCAGAGTCATTCTCAACTCCATTTTCTTCCTTCACCCTCTCCATAGAAAATAAGGCTCTGGGGAAGCTAGGTCATATAGTGGCCAGAGCACCAGCCCTGGAGTAAGGAGGATCTGAGTTCAAATCCTGCCTCAGACACTTATTAGCTGTGTGACCATGGACAAATCGCTTAACCCTGATTGCCTAAAAAAAAAAGTTTCCAAGTCTTCTTGATTCTATCTCCACAACATCTTTTGCTCTCATCTTCTCTGCATCTATAGGACCACCACTCTAATTTAACTCTTCATCACCTCTTGCTCTTCTCTTTAATCCTCAAAATAAATTTCCTAAAGCACAGGTAGAATCAGTCACTCCCTTGCTCTAGAATCTTCGGTGGCTCCCTATTGCTCCTAGGATAAAATACAAACTCTTCCACTTGGTATTTAAAGACCTTCACAGTCTTTCTAGCCTTATTTTACATTGTCGCCCTTCGTGCATTTTAAATTTTAGACAAGTTGGCCTACTTGCCAGTCCACTGGCTAAGTCAGTGCTCAACCTTCCTACCTATGCTTGGACTATTTCCCATGCCAGGAATATATGCTCTTCTCATCTCCATGTTAGACTTCTTTGCTTAATTTAAGGCCCAGCTATGGGAAGCCTTCTCTGATCTTCCTAGAAGTTAATGGCTGGCCTTCAAATTATCCTGTATCTACATACACATAATCATCGCCATCATATAATTGTCACACCCTATTTTTTCAGTCCAAAAATTGGTTCATAACCTTTTATCATGTAATCATTTCATGGTATAATTCTATTTATCACACCACTTGAAAGGTAAACAGAGCAGCAATGTATTCACCAGTGGCGTATGAATATGTATTTCTCTCTCCTGCGTGGCGAGCCAAGAGCCTAGAATTCTCATTGCACGTTCATTGTCAGTATGTTTCCAAAAGCTGACTTGCGTGGCTTGTCTAGAGTGTTGCAGTACTAATGGTAGTGTCACTCTGAAGACTGTGGGCACAAGGGCAGCGGGAGGGCAGTCAAAGATGCCATGAGTAAGTCACGTGAGTGGTAAGAGTTGCATCTTCCCGCAGTAGCTAACCTGTACAGTTCATCTGCCAGCAATACATTAAAGTGCGAATCATTTCTTTCCAGTTATGGTTAAATATAAAAACTATTCTGTGGGCTTCACGCTGAAAGTGATTGTGTTCGCTGAACAGCATAGAAACAGCTATGGAAAGGCAGTTTTCAGTGAGTGAAAAGTTGGTGCAAGACTGGAGGAAACTAAAAGACAAGCAATTACTGGCACAATTTTTTAAAGCTTCACATAATGGTCGCACTCCACTTTTGGCCAAAAAATTTGGCATAGAATCTCTGAGATTTATGCGGTGTGTGTGATGAAATTCAGGATCTGTTTGCATATTCTATCCTCTCACCAGTAGACCATAAGTCCCTTGGGGATCAGGACTATTTTCATCTTTTGTATCCCCAGGTTTAACAAAATGCCTGCTTATCCACTGAATTGAATAGAATTGAATTGATTCAATCTTCACTGAATTGAATGGAATTAAATTGATGCTGCCCTTTGACTCTGGGACCCCAACACTGAGACTATAGACTAGAGAGATGATGAAAAAAAAGAAGAGTGGACAAAAACATTCAAGGCAGCTTTATTTGTAATAACAAGAAACTGGTCATTGCCAACGTAGCCAGTAATTGGTGAATCACTGAATATAACAGGATGATAGGATTTAGAGCTAAAAGGGATGGACCTTCATGGTCATCTAGTCCCATCCCTCATTTCACAGAGGAGAAAACTGAGGCCAGGAGAAGTTAAGTATCCTAATTGTAATAAATCAATGTAAAGAACTATTTTTATGCCTCGAAGGTAAGCAACTTGTTCAATTATAGCGTGTATATGTATGTATGTATGTTTGTATGTATGTCTATAAATAGTGACTTAAAATGACATACATGAAAAGTACAAAGAAACATAACAAAAAACTTATGCCAAATGAAGTTGAGTTAAGAGAAGAATAACATACATGCTGACTATGACTATATAAAAACTAACAATAGTAACAAAACCTTATGACTACAGACAGTAAAGAATTTGTTATTGTTGGTTAGATCCTCATACTCATGTTTTTTAAAATCAAAAAGTAAAAAGTTCCTACCTTGTATTTTTATTCAAGATTCAATACCATATTTTGTTTATTTGTATTTGAGGAAAGCATTATTGAGTTTATAAGAACAAATACTTTTGAAAAAGGATGAGGGATAGAAGAACCTAATTTGTGAGTCAGGAGAAAGCCTAAGGGTGAACAAAGGAATGAGTGGGGTGATGTTTGGAGGTGAGTGATTTAGGATAGGGGTGAGTGATGGAAATAATGTAAGATGAGTTAAAGGGAAATCAGGACAGTGGTGGGGACAATGAAAGATGACTGATGACCAGCATTGAGTGGCAAATATTGGAGTGACTCTGAGAGGGGTAACGGAGACACCGAGGATGAGAACTGTAAGGAAGGGATGATATTGGGGCGAAGGGTGAATGATGATGGGAGATACCAAAGCATGAAGGATGATGATGGAGATACTCTGGGGTAAATAATGAAAGTAGAGAAACAGGTCACTTAGAGGTAAGTGATAAAGTGACTCCAGGGGTCAGTGATGGGGAGCCTTGAATAGTTGGAGGAGCTAGGCAGGTGTGTCAATTGTGAATGGGCTTTTGCAGAGTGGGTAAGAGTTTGGGAAAGCACTGAGTGGTGATATCCTAGGACTGGCAGGGAAAATTAGAGGTATGGAAAACAGGGGGCCAGGAGAGAATGGAAGTGAGGAATTTTAAGGCAAGGAAAAGTTGGGAAAGTCTTTAAAGAAATTCACATAGGAGAATGTGGTACATTGGAAGGTTCATCTTCCTCAACAGGCAAGAAGGTCCATTTCTCAGGTTTATTTTTCAGATAAGAGACCCAAGACCTGATCCTTCTTTCTCTACCTGGTTCTCACTCTCCATTTTGTAAACATTCCACCTGGACTTCCGCTTCCAGGAGCTAAGATGGCGGAGTAAAAAGGTTGTCACTCTCACCCTCCCCTATCAACCTCTGAAAGCCCAGAAAATATCGCCCCAGGAAAAACCCTGGAACAGCTGAACCAGAAGAAAGACAGGGAGCAGCAGTGCAGTAGCCCAGGTAGCTTGAGGGATTAATGGGAAACGTCCCTCTTGCCCTGGGGAAAGGGGAACAGGATAGAATGGGAGGTGTTGAAACGAGCTAGTGGAAAGACCCACTTTAGCACACCAGGAGGAGATTCTGAAACCCAAGTGATGGAGCAGGTAAACACCAACACCTGGACCTCTGAGTGCCTCAGTCAGGGGTGGGGGGGTGGGGGGGAAACTGGTGGACACCAGCTCAGAAAACCACCAGATGCCCCAGCATTCTACAGAAAACGGGTCTCCCAGTACCTTAGCAAAAATAAGGGAAGCAGCACTATAAAGGGCCCCAGGCAAATAAACACCCTGCAACATCCATCTGAAAGGAGCTGAAGAAAGTGAAAGGAAAGGAGAAGCAGGCAACCTAGAGTTGCCCTAGAGTTCTAGCCTTGCTGATTCAGCCCAACACCAGGCAAGCTGCCAGAACCCTAGAGCCTTCAATTGCCAACATCAGAGGCCCCAGCACACAAAGCCAGTGACCAAGACCTAGGCTCCCAACACAAGACGTTGGGTCAGTGCCCTCTGTTCCCCAGCAGGAGAGCTCAATCTCTTTAAAGGCCAGGGAATAAGAAAACACCATGAGCAAAAAGAAACGTACCATAGATTCATATCATGAGAACAGTGAAGATCAAGGCAGAAATTCTGAAGAGGACAACATTGTCAACAAACCCACATCTGGAACCTCAAAAAAGCATATGTAAACATTCCACCTATCTGATTTTAGGGTCCCCTTTAAATAAAAATCTCTCATTTGTCTTCATATCATTTTGCCACAAGAGGAAAGTGATTTCCCTGGCCTCCTGAGCCACCCACCTACTGTCATGGACTCAACTCTATAATTTCAACACTCTTACGATCGGACGTCCGAGAGGCATGGCTAGTCACTCCCTCGCTGAACATGCTGTTGATCCCACTGATGCCCATGGTGCTTGCTTGGGTTTTTATGGCTGACTTCAGCTCATGGTTCTCTCGAATCAATCTCACCAGCTTCTTCAGCTCCTCATTTTCACGAACTAATCGCTCAATCTGATGCCTCAGCCCTTCATAGTTGCTGAGAAGTGACATGGTCCGGGGAATTGGAGGGGAAACAGTGCTGCTGTGGCAGCGCCCAGGAGGCCGGGGCCTCCGCCCCAGGCTGGTGGGAGGCATAGAGGAGTCTGCAATGGTGGCTATGTAGGACTCCAGGGCTATTATGAGGTCAGAAGCATCCCTCTCCAGCCCCTCCCTACCCTAGACTCCAACTGACTTCAACACAGGAAGAGTCCTAGAGACCTAGAAGGGCCCTCCCTTCCTTGCTATGGTTACCTCTTCTCTTCAGGGCACTGACCTCTAGTGGGTTGTTAGGGATCTCAAGTAAAGGCCTGATGCTGTCCCAGCCCAACTAGGCCTCAAACATCACACCTAAAGCCAGAAAGCCAGGGAGTTTTGTCAAAGCTTGGCTGCCTGGAGCCTTAGACCATAGATTAAATGCCAGAAAGACCAAGCCCTCAGACATCAAGTCTGATATAGATCCCTGCATGTTCCATATGGATGATATCTTTTGATTTTCTGAAGGGTCACTGGCCTTAGGTTATCATATTTTATAGGCGTTGTTCTCTTCCAGAGCCCCAGTGTCTCTATCTTCTGGATTCAAGACCTCATTCTCACCTTTGTGTAGGTGCCAAGGACCCAACATCATTTGTCTTTTGCTAGATTTCTGTCACCAGTGCCTCTGACTTCTCCAGGACCTTCTCCTGGATCCAGGTCCCTACCATCTCTTGTCTCCTTTTTCATAGAGCTCTTCAGCTAGAAAACTCAACCTCCCCTCTTGCCTTTTCCCTTCTCCCTCCCATGCCCCCCAGGTCATGGCCATCAGCCATGTAGAATGGCAACTTGGTGAATCTGAGTAGTGCTAGGGTTGTCCCTTTCTCGTCTCTGCATTCTCTTCTGGAACTTGGACCCTGAGCACATTCCCTAGAAGGTTCAGGACAGTCAGCTAGCAGGAAGAGTTCCAGCTTAGGGGAGAAGGAAAAGGCGAAAGGAGGCTGGCTGGAAGAATGTGAACTAAGGATTCTACCCAGACCTCATAACGGTAGAGGTAGGGGGATGGTGTTCCCCCCAGGCTCCAGGCCAAGACTGAGTTGCTCCCCTATCTAGCACACATGGCTCAGTTCCGAGGAATCAGTGCAATCTGGTTAAAGAAACCAGACTCCAGTATGGGAGGCATTTGGAGTTGGAGTGAAACTGATGTCCATGTGTTTATTATCTGTTATTCAAGGCTTCCCGATATCATGGGACTTTCTATTTTAAGTAAATTGTTCTTTTTGCACAAGATGTGAAATCAGATTTGATAATAATTGGTAGAGGAGCAAAATCAGGGGTACTGGGGGCTTGAATGCAAAGGAAAAGAGAATCTTAGTGTGGCATATGGGATTTGCTACAGATTTCCTTAAGGAACATTTCTCCCTGATATCCTGGAGAGCCAAGAGACACTCTCCAAATCCCTTCATTTTTTCTTCTAGGAGGGAGTCTAGCCTGTACTTTAAACATAGATAACATTACTTGGTCACAGCAGAAAGACAAATACTGCGCATTCTACAATCCTTGCAAAAAGATCACTTGTGCTCTGTATTCTGGAAGTAAGATGCTTTGTTAGTCTTACCAGTACATCTCTGGGCCAGCTTCCCCCAACCCACTGATCCTAGCAACTGCCTCAGTATTTTTCGGCTTCAAAGTGCTCTTTCCTCTTCTCACCTGAATTTTACCTTGAAGGTAAGCACCTAGATAGGCAAACCTACCCTCCTTGCTTTTATCTTATTAACTCCTCCTCTCCTTGGATCCTTCTCTTTCTCCTCTGCTCGGTTATTTTATCCCCTTCCTCTTTCAGTTATTTCTCTTTCCTCTGAGTTCTTTTCATTCTCATTCTTCTCAAATTCTCTCAAATTTCCCCAAATGAAATGTCATCTGTCCTCCTTCACCATTCCAACATCCTCCATATTTCCTTCTTTACAACTGCCTGTCTTTCACCTGTATTTTCTCAGTCCAAATGCTCACCTCATCTTTCTTCTCCTCTCTACCTGTCCCAGAAGGACAATACAAGCATAGTGTCCAGACTGAGAAAGGGAGATCCCCACCCTATTCGACCATTGTCAGAGCCTACCTGGAATATTGTGTACAGGTTGGGGTCCCACATTTTAGGAAGTCACTCAAAATCATTCCATATGAGAAATTGTTGGGAGTCTCTGACAGAAGCCTAATCAGCTAGGCCTCAGACATTGTTCCCAGAGCAAGAAAGCTGAGGATGTAAGGCAAGGTCTAGTAGTAGTCTGCCTAAAGTGTAAGTTGCTAGACTAAATGACCAAAGAGCCAGGCCTAACACAAAGAGCCACTCGGGGGCATATTCTACATGTGGGGATAACTTCTGTAGGCCGGCACTTTCTCTGGGAGTCTTTCTTGGGTATGTATTAGAGGGGACAGTTGGGTATATTTATAGAATTATGTGGCTTCTAATTAGCCAGGCACAGGAGAGGTATAGAGAAAAAAAGAGTTCCAAAGACTATCATTAAGTTCACAACTTATTATTTTAACCTAAGTTTGAAAATAGGCATTATGTTAATTTTGAGCATGGTTCCAAATAAAGATATGTAATCAACTAAATGGTAACCACTTATACAATTTGAATATTCAACTAAGTCAGGAAATAGGAGAGGAAGCTAGGGGACATAGCAGTGGAAGTGTTGGACTCCCTGGGGTCCAGAAGGACCTGAGTTCAAATCCTTCTTGAGACACTAGCTCTGTAACTATGGAGCAAGCCACTTCAGGGCACCATGGAGCAGCTGAGTAGCATACTCCATAGAGAGTTGGACCTGAAGTCAGGAAGATTCATCATCCCAAGTTCAAAACTGGCCTTTGACACTTACTAGCTGTGTGGCATTGGGCAAGTCACTTAACCCGTACTGCCTCGGTTTCTCATTTGTAAAATGAGTGGGAGAAGAAAATGGTAAACTACTCCAATATCTTTGCCAAGAAAACCCCAAACAGTGTTATGAAGAGATGAACATGACTGAAACAACTGAACAGCAACAAAGTAAGTTTCTATAATCATGGAGAAGTGCTACAGTTTCCATGACAGCATCTCTGGGGGGTGAGGTGCAGTCCCCAACCAGGGTTACATTCTTCCCTTTGACAAAAAGTTTCTAGCACCTACTAAATCACTGATCAAATCATCAATCATGATTCCAGAGGACTAATGATGAAACATGCTACCCATCTCCTGCCAGAGAGGTGATAGACTCAAGATGCAGAATAAGACATATGTTCTTAGACATAGCAATAGTGGAAATTTGTTTTTCTTGATGACACCTATTTGTTAAAAGCATGTTGCTTTTGTTTTTATTTTTCAAGTTGGAGAGTAGTTAGGAAGGAGAGGAGAGATAAAGATATGATAGCCAAAAAAAAAAAAACCCAAACAGGTAAAGGAAAAGAAATGGATAAAAAGAGGTTACAGAAAAGGGCTCTTTGCAAGTTACATGCCGAATTTATTGTATACTTTAAAAGAAAAGCAAGCTATATAGAATAGGGATTCACAGTTTCATATATAATTCCCTTTTTTCCCCATGTTATTTGCTGTTTCTTAAGCTCAAATTTTTTTAAAAAAATTAGATTTTTATAAAAAATCACTGTGTCTAGAGTCAAAGGTTCAAGGTTCAAATCTTACTTCTGATCTTTCTACTGGGTGTGTCTATTGGCAACTCCATGATCTGTTTCCTTATTTGTAAAATGATGAGATTAGATTATATAAACTCTGAGGCCCCTCACAGCTCCAGATCTGTTATCCTCTGTGATTCTCTGTAGCTGGCCACAGCCATTTTTCAAATCCTATCTAGCCACCCATCCTGACGTCTTGTCATCTGCCCCGTAGTGACACACACACCATTGTCCACTCCCACCTCCTGACAGTCACACTTCCCATTTCTAAATCTTGTTCTGGGAACTGTAGTCATATCAATGTTACCACTGTTATGGGTAAGGATGTGTCAATCAGCTCTCCTGTGGCTCCACTTACCATCTCTGGGACTTCCCATTCCAAAACACCCTTCCCTGGTCACCACTTCCCTACAGGTACTTTCTATCCTTTCCATCAAGACTCAAGCTCATTGTATGCTGGATTATCTTGCTTTTTAATATTTGTATTCCTGAGACTTAGCACATACTAAGTTTGGCACATAGTAAGCATTTAATATTTCTTCATTCATTGTTAATATCCATTTCTCCATTTCCAATGTTAAGAATTTATTTGTGCTATACAGGTCAAATAGGAGTTATATTAATTATTCCCCATTTGTTTTCTCATTTTTATTCTATTTATGTGTAGTGTGGGTTTACTTGGAGGTTGCAACCCAAGGGAGCTCATGTTGTGGGAATGGGTCTATAGGAGTCATTTCAGGAAGCATGCACTGGACCTCCCCTGAAAACTTCAGCAGAGGGACTCCACAGACATATATGCGTCTCAATTCTAAAGGACTAGCCCTTTGAGAAGACAAAGCAATCTCTTCTCGACCACCGAACAGGAAGAGCCAATGACTCAGTGTAACTTCATTCACCTGTGTGTCGTCTTCCCATTTCTGATTTCCCTTAGTTGTTAAGTGCCTTCTTCCGTCATTCCTCTTAGGATAGACCCCAACAGTCCATCAGGACACTTATCCAGGGGAAATCAGAAAAGGCTTGCTGTAGCAACTGAACTTTTAAGAAAGTTAAGGTTTGATTCTATAAGGCAGAGGTGAAGAAAGAGTACATTCCAGGTAACCCCTCACACCCTTTACACCAGGCATGGACCAGTGCAAAAGTCCAAGGAGAGAAGATGGAACACCAAGTTTGGGAAATCACACATAGATTAGTTTGATTTAAACACTGGGCATGTGAAAGGTAGTAATATGAAGCAAACAGAAAATTAGGTTGGAGCCAGATCAGAAAGGACTTTATATACTAAGATGAAGAGTTTTATTTCCTCCTAGAGTCAACAGAAGATCTTATAAAGGATGAAGTAGTCAGACCTGTTATTTCATCTTGTAGCTTAAGTGATTTTTTTTCTTGTCATTATCATGTTTAACAATATTATGAGAGAGTTGGAGCATCTCCTTGTCTAGGCCATGGACTCTTTTTCTTTGCAGGGTGATGCTTGTTTTTTATAATTGTTCCAAGCTTTTCTTGGGGAATTTCCTGAAATGAAGTGTTTAGATTTTTTTTTCTTTAAATTTTCTGGTATTCCAATGGACTAAGATCTCTTTGTATTGATCTCTTGAAATTTGTCCCTTATCACTGGAGAAATAGAGCAATGTGGTAGAAAGAATACTGGATTTAGTCAGAAGATCTGGGTTTAAATTCTACTTCTGTGATTTAGTGCTTGTGTGTATTATCCTAAGGAAGGAAGGACAGAAAGAAGGAAGGCAGGGAGGAAGGGAACAAACATTTATTAAGCATCTACTATGTGCCAGGTATTGTGCTGAGTGCTTTATAAATATTATCTCATTTGAGCCTTACAACTCTAGAAGGTGGATATTATTGTCCTCATTTTAAAACTGAAGAAATGGAGGCAAGTAGAGATTATGTGACTTGCTCAGGTAAGAGCCAGTAAGTGTTTGAGACTGGATTTGAACTCAGGTCTTCCTGACTCCAGGTCTAGGACTCTATGCATTGTGCCACCTAGTTTCCTGGGAAACCTTATCTAGGCAAGGCATTTAAATTCTCTGGGCCTCAGTACTGATGCCATTTAAATTTTTGAATGCCATTTAAATTGCCACTTAATTAAATGCCATTTTTGGGGAAGCCATTTAAATTCTCCGGGCCTCAACCTTAGATGACCACTAAGGTCCTTTATAACCCTAAAGTCTCTGATCCTATAAATCTCTTTCCAAATGAGTTGTTTTCTAATCCAACCTGCTCAACACAAGTGGGAGTTGGGAGAGTGAGCACAAAGGGGAGGAGGGTACACGTTGAAGTTTCATCTGGAATAATTTGGGGTTCCTTTGTATTTGCGAGGACCCCCTGGAGAGATTCTTTACCTGGGACTTCCATTATTGGATACCTTAGATTTAGAGAACCATTACAAAAAAATTAGCATTTTTGTTTTCTCGTGTGTTCCTTCTACAAGTCAGGCCAGTTCTTTTAAGCCAACTTTTGCTCCTTTGAATGCTTATGTACTTATGTCTGTTGTATCATTCTTGTCCTCACTTATGCAAGATCACCCAGTACCAAGCAGTTTGCCTCAAGCATACTATGATAGCTCATAAATGTTTCTTTTTTTTCTTTTTAAGCAGATCTAGACTGCTTGCTGCATGAGATTGTTATGGACCCATAGGCTCACCTGTTGACCTAAAACCCCAAGGAGTAAATTCCAAGTGCCCTGGCTTCAAATGTTCAGGATTTACATAACCTTGTTTTGTTTCTTTTCAAACAGAACCTGCTTGTCTTAGTGAGGAATAAATTCAGTCTTCTATTTGGAATTCCCTAGATCTTTTAAAGATCCTTGGAGAAATTTTGGGTACCCTAGGCTGTTTCAGGGAGTTGGGAGGTACTCCTTGGCCATATATGTTTTCAACACATGTGCTTTAACTACCATTTTTGAGTCATCTCACCCCAAGAATCTTGTGTGAGAAAGGGGAGAGTGCCCTACAGGATGGGGGAATCTTTTTTTTTGTAAATATTGTTTTCCTCAGTAAATAAATTCCTTTTCTAAAATCTGATAGATTTCTGGATAGAAACATATCAGATTGGCACTCATGAACCACTCCATAACTCTTAGGGTTACCCCTAGAACTCCAAAGAGAAAAGTTGTCAGTGGCACTTTGGGTACCTAACCTGCCTGTGGGAGATAGTTGGGGGAGTGAACACAGTGTGGGTGCTACACAAATTTTTGAGGAGCCCATAGAGTGCCAGGCCTGGAGTCAGGAAGATTCATCTTTCTGAGTTCAAATCTGACCTCAGACACTTACTAGCTGTATGACCTTGGTCACTCAGCTCTGCCTTAGTTCCTCAACTGTAAAATGAACTGGAAAAGAAAATGGAAAACCATTCCAGTATCTTGGCCAAGAAAATCCAAATGGGGTCATGATGAGTCAGACATAAGTGAAACAACTGAGGTGTATGGGTGTCAGGGAAGACTAGCACCTAGTTATAATACCTCTGGTGTGAAGTCTACTTAGCCCTTTTCAGAGCTGCTCATCTACCTTTGGTGTCTACCTTCCACCCAACTCTTACCTGTGACTCCAAGAAGCTGCAGAATTCACAATGGTTACACCCTAGTAAATTTTGGCAGATGGGCTAAACCAGGTTGAAGGTAAGCAACAGGCCTCAAACTCATTGGTAAGTTAAGGTAGTGTCTATCCCAAGCATGTGAAGACTTCTCTCGGTGGAATGGTTGGATATGAACAATTTGTTTCAACGGCCATGAAGACAGCAGAAGCAGGCACTGTGGGGTGCTTACAGCTTGGTCAGATATTGAAGATGCCAAGGTCATCCACTGCATCCTAGGATATCACCAGTTGTCTTGGCTTTTATCTTGACACTGTACTATGATGACTCTGGAAGCGAGTAAAGCATGCAGCTCTGTTGCACTTAAAATCCAGTTTATGCACAAGTCAAAAGGCATTACCTATACCATTTTACTCACCTCAGAGTCTTGTGGCAATGGGTAAATGACAAAGCAGCAGGTGCAGATATACACTGGGAACTATAGACACAACTCTGAACACAGGTAGCCCAGGCCATAGGGTCATCATCTCACTGGATTGAAGCAGCAGTGGAATTTGGCAGTCTCCTGGGCTTCCAAGCAGCCTTTTTGAAGGACTGCACTGTTTACCTCCTGGCATGAGGAAAGGTCTAGAAAAGGTACCCTAACAATTGTCAAAAGAAATGTGAGATGAGAAAATTTAGACATCTCCACTCCAAATGTTCATATGGACTATTTGTGCCCAATCTGTGGTAGAGCCTTTCAAACTTGTATTGGTATGATGAGCCATGGTGATGTCATTTTTGTCCTCTTCCAGCATGAAAGACAAAACCCAACCAACCAGAGATAATGCTGACCAGTGATGAGCATCAGTAATTAGGGCAGAAGTATCACCATTTGCTCTGTACCTCATGTTCCTGGTGCTATTCCTGCTTATTGTCACCATCAGAAGATTCACTATGAATGGAAAAGATTTGGCAGCGTCCACCTTGTAGACTAAATCACTAACATCCAGGATTTGGTCCTTCTAAAGGAAGGAAGAAAAGTTTGAGAATTCTTGTCTTCATTCTCCTCAATAATTGGTAGCTCTTTTAAGGAGACATTATATTCCTTATTGCCTTTGTTGCTAACTTTTTTCTCCTGCACTAAGGTCTTCTCCAGGGCTGCCTGTGCAAGACTGCTCACCTGTCCAAGGTCAGGATTATCCAGTAATGACCCTATGGACATTTGGGTAGTAGAAGATCTTCTCAATAACCTTTAGGACCTTGCCACCAAGGGATGTTGTCTCATAGGACCAACATCTACCCCCCTCAAGCTAGGCTAGTTTTTCCTTAAATGGTATTGAAAATATAACTGAGACTGAATTGGTCCAGAGGACTACGATTGAGATCAATAATATAGCTTCTGATAGGGGCTCCACCTTCAGTCTTGACACACCCTTCCAAATGGTCCACTATCATGACAAATAGGGAAGCAGAGAAGCCACACCCAACTGAGGGAATGTGGTATCATTACTGAATATCCTTCCCATGCTATTGCGAAGTAACTGTCCTCTTATAACTATTTGATAGACTGTGTCTCATTTCATGTCAATCTTGAATCAGAACCATCAGAACTGTTTCAGCAGTCCTGGCCTGGAGGACCATTAGTACATAAACAAATAAATAAATGGAGAAAAAAGAAAATATGCAATGATAATTGTTACATGAATCAATATATATCAACATATTTAGTTACAGCCAGAGCATAGATTACATACAAGTGTATTAATGGTGTCATCTATGACGTGTACCCAATTATGTTCCTTTTGCATTATCATGTTAGTTTTGTCACTGGCTTGATGGTTCTGAACCAGCTGTGACTTGCTGTACCTATACTTGAACTATAGTCTAGTTTTTAACCTTTTTTGTGCCCTGGAACCCTTCGACCACCTGAGGAAGCTATGGATTCCTCACATTCGAGTTTTTAAATGCATAAAATAAAATACATAGGATAATAAAGAAAACCAAATCATTGAAATACAGTTATGAAAATATTTTTAAACACAAATTCACATACCCCACATTAAGACTCTGCCAATCTAGGCTGACCATTAGCATCTTTGGACCAATAGACCTGCATTACTAAACCTGAGTGGGTAGATGGCCTAACCCAGCACTCTCAAACACTATGGATTGTCTTGGTCCTGGTGGGGGGCGCCTTCATAGCTGAAGCACTGGTCAGAAAAGATTAAACTCTGGGGTCAGCTCTTCCCTTGTCTGAACTTACTCTGCCTCAGTTTCACGTGGTCAGTGAGAGGTAATACAGCGTCCTCTTTATCTGAATCATCACCTTTAGAGGTTTCGGCTGGGGCTTATTGTTGGCCAATCAAGAGAGCCAGAGTAATTTGGGTTTAAGGAGTGGTCCTTAAAAAAGAAAACTAGCCCATAAACCTCAAACTGCAAGGTTTCAGCGATCAAAATTTATATTCCTTTAGGAAGAACACCTGCAGGTAAGTGTATGATTCCCTATGTGGACAGAGGAGGGGAGGAAGGGAGGAAGGAGGGGAGGAAGGGAGGAAAGAAGGAAAGAAGGAAGGAGCTGTGTTGCCTAACTGGAATTGTCCAGTTGGGACCCCAGTGGGCCAGCTACTACTACTCACAGATTGTTGATTGTTCTTTGTCCTTCGTTCTTGAAGAGGACCATGACATGGGGAAGGTGATGTCATGACAAAGTAAGTGGATTGGATTTAAGTGAAGGCGGGCTGTGCAAAGTCACCAGCCTTACTCTCTTCTCTAGAACCATCTGGGTCCAGTGGCAAGACATAGATAAGTACCACTGGAGATGGCTCTGGATGCAGTGGGAGATCTTGGCCTTTTTAAGCTAAAGTCTTTCCCAGGTCTCAGGCAATTCCTATTCAGTGATTAAGGCTAGATAAGAAAGCGGCAAAGAATGGACTCTTTTACCTAGTTTTCAAAAAAATCAATCTGGGAGTTGAAGACCCTCAGGGTTTCTGGCCAAAACAGAAACAATTTCTATTTTTTTTTTTTTTTGGCTAGGCAATGGAGTTAAGTGACTTGCCCAGGGTCAGTGTTATGTGTCTAAGGCCAGATTTGAACTCAAGTCCTCCTGACTCCAGGGCCAGTGCTCTATCCACTGTACCTCCTAGCTGCCCCAACAATTGCTATTTACACTCACTCTTTACCATTAGATTTTTTTTAACGAGGTAAAAGAGGCCATTCTCTGCCTCTTTCTTATCTAGCTTTAAGAAAAAAGCTACTGCAACCTGGGCCATCTCATGATGTCCTAATCTCTATCTTGCCACTAGACCCAGATGACTCTGGAGGAGAGAGTGAGGCTGGTGACTTTGCACGGCCTTCCATCACTTGAATCCAATTCACTTGCAAGTCATGGCATCAGTTTGCTGATGTCATGGTCCTCTTCGAGAACTAAGGACAAATAACGGCAGCAATAACATCTAGCCTTCATCACTGAATGGGTGTTGCCTCAAACAAACTGAGACCTGGGAAAGACCTTAGCTTAAAAAGGCCAAGGTTTCCCATTTCATCCGGTGCTGTCTCCAGTTGTCCTAGTCTGTATCTTGCCACTGGACCCAAATGGTTCCAGAGGAGAAAGTGAGGCTGGTGACTTTGCACAGCCCTCCCTCACTTAAATCCAATCCATGTGCAAGTCATGACATCACCTTCCTGATGCCATGGTCCTCTTCGAGAGTGAGGGACAAACAACAAACATTTTGAGGTATTATTATTTGATATATTTTTAGGTTCTGAGTGACCTCTGGCTGAAGACCTCAACACTCTTTCCCAAGGCAAGTTCCTTAAAATTCAGTGTCCAAACTACCAGCACTAAGCTGTTTTCTGGAGTACATTTAGTACATGAGTGGCCATACACCACAACTACAACCTCTCTGGTGACTTTTTTGTACCAATTTATGACCCCTGATCCTTGGAATCTTTGCCTGTCCAAGTGGAAACATTCTGTCAAAGGTCCTCTTTCTCATTAGGTTTTCTCTGAGTCCTTTGAGTCTAGGTGACCAGGGGTGCTCAATTATTGCCTTGTTTCTGTTGCTCAGACACAAAGAGATGTTCCAGAATGAGTCAAAGTTGCATTTTCCTGTGTTTGATTCCTCCGTTTAGGCCCTGACTGCTCTCCGTAATTCCATAGCTCTCCTGTAGTAACTGTGCTCATAAGTCATCCATTTATGTTCTTATAGCATAACCAATTGTGTCCTCACCTCCCTGAAGGGTTATAGATCTTTGCCCACGTTTCCCATGGAAACCTGGCATCTTCCTGAAGAGTTTGAAAAAGAGTTAGTAAGCTGGAATGAGAGTGGGTGAAAGGAGTAAATGTAAAATAAGTCTGGAATGGAAGTTGAAGTCACATTATGAAGGTACAGGCTGAGGAGTTTCACCTTCATCCTGTAGGCCATGGCGAATCACTAAAGACTTTTCATCAGAGGAGTAGCATTCAGTTCAGCAAATATTAAGTGTCTACAAATGACCAGATGTTACGCTAGGTGCTGGGAAAGAAATACAAAATTGGACCAGTTCTTGCCCACAAGGAATTTAAATTCTATTGGGGAAATACAAGATGTCATAATAAATGCAAAGTATATATAAATTAACTTTAAGAGGGAGAGAGTGCTACTGTGGTCTAGTTAATACTCCACATGTGACATAGACTCATGGCCAGCACATAAGAGCAATAAATATTTGTTTAGAGTTGGTATTCACTTGGACTATTAGAGGCAGATAGGTGGCACTGTGGATAGAGCACCAGGCCTAGAGTCAGAAAGACATGAGTTCAAATCCAGTCTCAGACACTTACTAGCTGTGTGTGACCTTGGTCAAGTCACTTAACCATGTTTGCCTTAGTTTCCTCATCTGTAAAATGAGCTGGAGAAGGAAATGGCAAACCACACCAGTATCTTTGCCAAGAAAACCCCAAAATGGGGTCATGAAGAGTAGACATGACTGAAATGATTTGAAAAGCAACAAATTCACTTGGAGTTTTAATACATATTTAGGGTCACATATGAAAAAATGCTAAGGGGTTTGAATTAGCTCCACATGCAATTTCTGATTTAGCTATCAGGTGGCACTCTGCTTGAGCTATTTTTCTAGGTCTATCCTCCAGACCTACAGCATCTCTTCTACTCTCTACAATATTTCAAATATCATTGACAATGACGCCTACCAGTTCTTTCAGCAATCATAGCTACCAACTCTTCCAGTACCCGAGAATGTAGTTCATCTGGGCCAAGTGACCTGAATTTATCAAAGACAACTTCTCCTTACTTATCTTAAGTATAAACTACCAATTAGTCATTTTTTTTTTGTTCTGTCATTTTCCATTCCTCAACCCCACCAGCACTGGCAAACTGGATCCTGTAATATATGCAATAATATTATTAATGATTCAACTTTGCAAAAAGTTATCTCAAAGGGATTTGGTGTGACTTATAAAGAAAGTACACTTGAAAATATTGACTGTTCACATGCAGTCTAGAACAACAAGAATGCTACTTTTTCTCTAGCAGACCTTGCAAACTAGAGCATCCAAGAAGAAGAGTACCACGTGGGGGCGCAAAGCCAAGATGGCAGAGAAAGGCCAAGAAGTTGCCTAAGCTCTCCCCAGTTTCCCTTGGAAACAACATTAAATCAAGGCTCTAAATGGATTCTGGAGCAAAAGAACCCACAAAAAGATGGAGTGAAACAATTTTCCAGCATAAGATAATTTAGAAGGACTTCAGGAAAGGTCTATCTCACTTGGGTAAAAGGGGAGTGCAGCCCAACACAGGTGGTATCTGGGCAATCTAGTGGGAAGCTCTTAGCCATAGCACAGATCAGCAATGATGCCCCTCGGTCCTGGCTCAGCAAGCCATTGGCACAGCCAAACAGATGTGAAGTCTCTAGCCGCAGCTCAGAAGGCAAATTCCCAGCCCCCAAACCCTGGTACAACAGGCGCATCTAGGCTGCAAGCACCTGAGGCCCCAGCACAGAAAGCCCCCAGCCCAGGAAGCTTGGGACGGTGCCCCCTGTGTCCCAGGAACAGAGCTCAACTTTTAAAAATGAGCTAAGAAGTAAAAAGAACCCTGACCGTAGAAAGCTACCACGGTGACAGGAAAGATCGAAACAAACTCAGAATAGGACAGCAATGTCAAAATGCTTATATGTGAAGCCTCAAAGGGGAATATGAATTGGCTTCAAGCCCAAAAAGTCCTCTTGGAAGAGCTCAAAAAGAATTTAAAAAATCAAGTAAGAGAAGTAGAAGAAAAATTGGGAGAAGAGCACCATTGTGGAGAATCTCTACAATGAGTCCCAACAAATGTAAGGTTATCCAAATATATTCCAGTTGAGCTCCATGTGTAAAACAGTCTTTGGGCTTACTTGCCCAAACCATATCAGCTGTGGCAGGTTGGGTCTCCAGAGGAGTGGGTTTGAAAATTTTCCTAATGCTGCCTAATAAGACTCCACTATATCATCAAATGAGACAATATTTATAAAGTATTTAACAAAGGACCTGACACGTAATAGGTCCCTAATAAATGCTTATTCCCTTCCTTTCCATGTCCCTGACAGCATGCTTAACAATCAGCCAGTAAATTCAGTTAATTATTTTTTTTTCAGCTTACTCATTTTAAAATTTTTGTTAAATTAAATTTTTAATTTTTAATTAATTTATTCATTTTGAACATTAAAATATGGAACACTTCATGAATTTGTGTCACCCTCGCAGAGAGGCTATGCTAATCTTCTCTTCATTGTTCTAATTTTAATATATGGGCTGCCAAAGTGAATACCAGTTAATTCTTTAGCAAAGGCATTTACTCAAATGACATAGTAATGATAATAGTTACAAACCATTTCCCCTAAAACAAGGGGGTACACTCTCCCACAAATGCAGAGTCCATGAGGAGAAGAGCAGATATGAATTTAATGATATAATTTTGAGGTACACATGTAGGGAACATATATGGCTAACATAACTTGTAATTCCGGAACTGTAGGACTTTAATGTCCTTTCTTACTTTAGAGGACCCTCATGGAGTTCACTAGAGGGCATGGTGTCAGTGATGGATGAATTTTTTCACTGCTCAGTTAGGTTGGCTCCTAGAAAAGCCATGGTATCTCCACTGGAAAGGTGACTCAATTGGACTTACTCCTTATGGGATCCAGCGTCTTGTGTGGACTGATAAATCCACTACTGTCCTGGACCAGTCAAGTTTCTCAGTCAATAATTTACTATTGGACCAGGCCAGGCAGGTCACTCAGATGTTGGGCAGCTACTTCCAGGTTGGACTGGGTAGGACACATACGCTGGGTTCTTCTGAGGGCACAGGGCTACACTGGACAGATTGATCCACGAGACTCCCTGAACTTGCTCTTCAATAGGATGTAGTTGTTGTTTTATTTTGTTTTAAATTTAAATTTATTTTCTATTACATTTTGAGTTTCCAGTTGTCTCCCTCCCTGCTTCCCAACCCCACATTAGAGAAAGCCAGCATTTGAAGTACATATATATATATATATATGTATATACAGGACCATATATCAATTTTTTTCTCTGAAAGTAGATAGTTTCCCTTCATAAGCCCTTTGTAATTGATTTAAATGATCATATTACTCAAAATAGCTTAGTCATTCATGGTTAACTCTTCAAACAATATTACTATTACAGTATAAAACATTCTTGGTTCTGTTCATTTCATTCTTGATTATTTCCTGCAAGCCTTTTCATGTTTTTCTAAAACCAAACTACTCATCATTTCTTACAGTACAGTAGTGTTTCATTACAATCATATTATTCAGTCATTCGCTTCCCCTCAATTTCCAGTTCTTTGCCACCACAAAGAGAGCTGCTATAAATATTTTAGAACATATAGGCTCTTTTCCTTTTTCCCTGATCAGACAAGGAAACAGACCTGTGGCATTGCTGGGTCAAAGGGTACTACAAGTAGTTTTATAAATCTTTGGGCATAATTCCAAATTGCTTTCCAAAATGGTTGGATCAATTCACAATTCCATCAACAGTGCATTAGTGTCCCAATTTTTCCACATCCCTTCCAACATTTGTAATTTTCCCTTCTATCATTTTAGCCATTCTGAGAGGTGTGAGATGGTACTTCAGAGTTGTTTTAATTTGCATTTCTATAGTCAATAATAACTTTGACCATTTTTCCATATGACTATATGTAATTTTGATTTATTCTTCCAAAAACTGCTGTTCATGTCTTTGGATCATTTATCATTTGGGGAAAAACTCACGTTCTTATAAATTTGACTCAGTTCTCTATATATTTAAGATATGAGGCCTTTATCCAAGAAACTAGATATGAAATTCTACCCCACCTCCCATTTTCTGCCTTTCTTCTAATTTTGGCTATATTGGTTTTATTTGTACAAATCCTTTTTAATTTTATGCAATCAAAAGTAGCCACTTTATATCCCACAATGCTCTCTATCTCTTGTTTATTCAAAAATTCTTCTCATTCATAAATCTGATAGGTAATATGTTCCATGATCTTCTAATTTACTTATGACATCTCCCTTTATGTCTAGGTCATGTATCCATTTTGACCTTATCTTGCTAAATAGTGTAAGATATTGGTACATACCTAGTTTCTGCCAGACTGCTTTCTAGTTTTCCCAGCAATTTTTTCCAAATAGTAAATTCTTATCCCAAAAGCTCAGATTTTTGCATTTATCGAACAGGAGGTTACTATAATAATTTACAAGTGTGTAAAAAAGAGTGAAAAAGTTGTATGCAGTCAGATGACATCAGTTCTTTCTCTGGAGGTGAATAGCATGTTTCATTAGGAGTCTTTTGGATTGTCTTAGATCATTGTGTTGCTGAGAATAGCTAAGTCATTCACAGTTGATCATCGTACATTGCTGTTACTGTGTACAATGTTCTCCTGGTTCTTCCCACTTAACTTTGCATCAGTTCATGTAAGTCTTTCCAGTTTTTTTCTAAAATCATCCTGTTTGTCATTTCTTATAGCACAATAATATTCCGTCACAATCATATACCACAGTTTGTTCAGCCATTCCTCAATTGATGGACATCCCCTCAATTTCCAATTCTTAGCCACCACAAAGAAGAATTGCCATAAATGTTTTTGTACAAATAGGTCCTTCCCCCTGCCCTTTCAAAAAATCTTTTTGGGATATAGAACTATCAGTGACATTGCTAGATCAGAGGTATGTACAATTTTATAGCCCTTTAGACATAGTTCCAAATTGCTCTCCAGAATGGTTGGATCAATTCACAACTCCAACAATGCATTAGTGTTCCAATTTTCCCACATCTTTTCCAGCATTTATCATTTTCCTGTTTTGTCATGTTAGCCAATCTGATTGGTATGATGTGGTACCTCAGAGTTGTTTTGATTTGCATTTCTCTAATCTCTTACTATCTCTTCTTAAAGGGCTATGTTGGTGACATATAGAAATGCTAATGATTTATGTGGATTTATTTCATATCCTGTTACTTTGCTAAAATTATTAGTTTTTTCAACTAGTTTTTTAGCTGAATTTCTAGGATTTTCCAAGCATATCATTAAATTATCTGCAAATAGAGATAGTTTTATTTCCTCATTGCCCATTCTATTTCCTTAAACTTCTTTTTCTTCTCTTATTGCTATTGCTAACATTTATGGCACAATATTGAATAGTATTAGTGACAATGGACATCCTTGTTTCATTCCTGTTCTTATTGGGAAGGCTTCTAGCTTATCCTCATTACAGATAATGCTTGCCAATGGTTTTAGGTAGACGCTTCTTATCATTTTAAGGAAAAATCCCTTTATACCTATGCTTTCAAGTGTTTTTAATAGGAATGATTCTTGTATTTTAGCAAAAGCTTTTTCTGCATCTATTGATATGATTTTGTTGCTTTTGTTATTGATATAATCAATGATGTTAATAGCTTTCCTTATATTGAGTCATATTCATTAGTGAAATTGGTCTAGAATATCCTTTCTCTGTTTTTGCTCTTTTTGGTTTAGGTATCAGCACCATATTTGTTTCATAAAAGGAGTTTGGTAGGACGCTTTCTTTGCCTATTATGTCAAATAACTTATTTAACATTGAAATTAGTTGATCTTTAAATGTTTAGTAGAATTCACTTGTAAATCCATGTGATGCTGATGCTTTTTTTCTCAGGAAGCTTATTTATGGCTTATTTAATTTCTTTTTCTAAATTAGGTTTATTTAGATATTCTATTTTCTCTTCTTCATTTTACATTCAGTTTATATTATTGTAAGTTTTCTTCCATTTCACTTAAGTTATTAAATTTATTGGCATAGAATTGGGCAAAACAACTCCTAATAATTGCTTTAATTTCATTTTCATTGGTGGTTTATTCATCCTTTTCATTTTTGATATTCATTCATGACTTGATATTTCATTTTGATTTGTTTTTCTTCTCTCTTTTTTTAAATCACATTAACCAATGGTTTATCTATTTTGTTGTTTTTTCATAAAACCAACTTAGTTTTATTTATTAATTCAATTACATTTAATTTTCAGGATTTCCAATTTTGTGTTTAGAGATTTTTAATTTGTTCTTTTGCTAGCTTTTAAAATTGCATACCCAACTTATTGATCTGTTATTTTATTGATGTATTTAAAGATAAACATTTTCCTGTGATTACTGTTTTTGTTGCACCACATACATTCTGATATGTTGTCTCATTATTATCATTTTTTAAATAAAATTGTTTATTGTTTCTATGATTTGTTCTTTGACACACTCATTCTTTAAGTTAGATTATTTGGTCTTTAATTAATTTTCAATCTGTGTTTCCATGTCCTTTATTAAATGTAATTTTTATTGCATTATGATCTGAAGAGGATACATTTAATATTTCTGCTTCTCTGCATTTGACTATAAAGTTTAATGCTCTAATATATGTTCAATTTTTGTAAAGGTGCCATGGATTGCTGAGAAAAAGATCTATTCCTTTATGTTTGCATTCAGTATTCTCTAGATATCTAGCTTATCTAAGATTCTATTCATATTATTTACTTTTTGGGTTAGATTTATCTAGTTCTGAGAGGGGAAAGTTGAAGTCCCCCACTATTATAGTTTTGCTATTTCCACTCATAATTCATTTAGCTTTTCCTTTAAAAATTTGGATGCTATAGCATTTAGTTTAGCATATAGCATATGTGTTTAGTTTTGGTACTACTTCATTATCTATGATATCTTTTAACATAATATCATTTCTCTGCTTATCTCTTTTCATTAAATCCATATTGGCTTTAACTTTGAGGTCATGATTGCTACCCCTACTTTTTTTTTTACATCAGCTGAAGCATAATACATTATACTCCAGCCCTTTATTTTTATTCTATGTGTGTGTCTCATTTTAAATATATGTTTCTTCTAAACAATTGGGGTCTGGTTTTTGATCCATTCTGCTATATTTTCACTTTGTGGGTGAGTTCACTCCATTTACATTCAAAATTATAAGTACTAGTTGTGTATTTTCCTCCATCCTATTTTCCTCCACTATTTATCCTTCTCTGTCTCTGTCTCTGTCTCTTTCTTTTTCTCCCCTATCCTATCCTTCCTCAGAAGTCTACTTTACTTGAAAATGAGAAGATCAGAGAGGTCAAGGAAGTCTCCAGGGTGGGAAGGCAGCTGAGGCATGGTGGTGAAATCCAGAGAGTCAGAAGCAGAGGCATGAAAAATGCTCAGCCTGGGCCCTTTCTCAAAAGGAAGTCCTTTTCTAGGGCAATGACCCTTACTCTAGAATTGACTGTAATTTCTCCTTTCTGGTTGCCTCAGAGTCATTACTGTGAGGTTTTTCACTTCCAGGAAGCAGGTGGTAGAACTTTGGTCTCTCTCATTCAACGATCCTTCCTGGTTGAAAGCCAAAGTAAGGTATTCCACCTTAACTTAAGGGAATCAGTCTCAGGGCAATTAGATATATTCCTGTTGCTCATCTTTTTTTTTTTTTGGCAATTGGGGTTAAGCCTGTTGCTCATCTTGTGCAGATGAATGGTGAGGGACAAAGTTCTTGGGTTTTGCTGGCTTCCTCATATATAATAGAAGTCTCAGATCCTTACTAAGGTGTAGAATGTTTATTTTGAAGCTTGAAATCTCTCAAACTGTTTCAAGGTCCCTGCCTATTCAGCCCTTCCTATCTTTAGCTTTTGTTGAAAAAAAAAAAAGGCACATTTTTACAGTTGCAAAGGTCATTTTCTTTGGCAGAGAAAGCAGAAGCCGAATAAGACCTCAGCAGCTCTGCTTTCTCTCCACTGGCAAAGAGTGATCTTTGTCCCTTTATTTCTTCTCCTCAATATAACTTAAAAACAAATACCTCTTTTTATTTTTAACTTCCCTTACCAACCGTGGCTCATTCTTAACTTGGGCACCTATTTTTATTATTTTAAATCTTTATTTTCTATATTTAAACATATATATACACATACATATCCTATAATTTTGAAATTTTAATTTTTAATTTTTAAATTAAATTTTTTAAATGCTTTATATCTTTTGTTTTTTCATCTGCTTCATTTCTTCCCTATCCAGCAAAATATCCTTTGAAACAAAGTACAAAAAAAGGAGAAAAAGCAATTCTCAGAAAGATTAATAGAGTCTCTCCTTAAAAGCAGTGTTCTATGTTCCCAGTCCCCTAACTCTAGAAAGAGGGAATGAGGTATACTTTGCAGTCTCTTCTCTGTGGTCAGCCTTTGCCATTAAAATTACATTTTTTTTTGTTCTATCTGTTTACATTGTGGTGATCATTTCTGTACTATTTTCCTGGTTCTCAGGAGAACAATTTACACAATAATAACAATATTGTAACAAGGAGCAATTTTGAAAGAATGAATAACTCTGACTAATATGATGACCAACTGGGGCAGCTAGGTGGCGCAGGGGATAGAGCACCCGCCCTGAAGTCCAGAGGACCTGAATTCAAATCCAGCCTCAGACCAAACACTTGACACTTACTAGCTGTGTGACCCTGGGTAAGTCACTTAACCCCAAGTGCCTAAAAAAAAAATATAACGACCAATAAA
Organism: Vombatus ursinus; assembly: GCF_900497805.2. Classification (NCBI taxonomy): domain Eukaryota; kingdom Metazoa; phylum Chordata; class Mammalia; order Diprotodontia; family Vombatidae; genus Vombatus; species Vombatus ursinus. The sequence goes on from NW_020952097.1 coordinate 1,645,361, forward strand.
GATTCCAGAGGACTATCAGTAAAGCATGCCACCCATTTCCTGACAGGTGCAGAGTAAGACATATATTTTTGGACATGGCCAATGTGGAAATTTATTTCACTTGATGATGAATATTTGTTACAAAGGTTTTCTTTTTTTTCTACTTGGGTAACAGGAAGGTGAGCAGAAGAGAATTTTGTGTATGTGTGTATTTTTTAAAAATGTTTTAAATTGGGCAGCTAGGTGGTGCAGTGAATCAAGCACCAGCCCTGGAGTCCAGAGGACCTGAGTTCGAATCCAATCTCACACACGTAACACTCACTAGCTGTGTGACTCTGGGCAAATCACTTAACCCCAATTGCCTCACCAAAAAAAGTTTTAAATTTAAATAAAGAAAAAATTATTTTTCTGGTTCTGCTTATATCACTTTACATTAGCTCGCATGCCTGTGAATCCTTCTCTGAATTCTTTATATTCATGGTTCCTTGAAACCCAGTAGTATATGTTCCTTATGTTCCTGCCCCATTATTTGGTCATTCCCTAACTGATGGGCACCTGCTTTGTTTCCAGTTCTACAAAATAAGTATATGGGACATTGACCTCATTGGGGTATGTGTCTAGTTTAGTGACATCTCTGAGTCAAAGGTTTTGATGTTGGACTCCACAACCTGTAAGTACCTTCCAGATCTAAATGTTTCCTATGGTATGTTTGTCCCTTTTAAAAGCATGATTCTCAATTGTTTCCTGAATGGCTGGACTGGTCTACAGTTATGCTAACTGTATCTGTCCTTCTTCAGGTCCTCTAACATTGTCCATTTCTATCTGTCCCTGACAGTGTTTTTACAGGACTGGGTGCCCCTTTCCTGTGGCAGGGCTCTCAGCTCCAGAATCAATCTTTCTCCCTTATCTCTCCTCTTTCAGTGCTCAACCTCAATGAATGGCTACCAGAAATCTTCCCAAGACTAAAAGAAGAAGACAAGTGAGGACTTGGCAATCTGAATTCCCATATACACTTTTGAATGTTTCCTGGTGGCTCACTGATCTATTTTCTTCTGTCAGACTTTGGTAGAGGAAGGATACCTGCTATATTTCCATAACCCCTCTTTCAAATGCATTTCTCATAGACTGCATATATTATTACTATAGCTTTAAGAGCCAGATAGAGCTCAAAGAAAATAAGAGGGGAAAAATAGTTTGTGCTGGCAGTTTAAAGAGTCATTTGAGAAAACAGTTTAATGTGAAGTGCGTCTCCCTATGGGCTCGGGGAAAGGGATGTGTTTAACCTGCGATCAATGAAGATTTATGAAGAATTGATGCAGAAGGCAGAGGGAGAAAAGGGATGTGAAACTTCTTCCTCATCAGAATTATTGTAAGGGATATAATGTTAGAATGAAACTTTATAAAAAAATTCTATTAAGAGTTTGCTCTGAGAGTTTTGAAGTGACATTTGAGAAATATCTGAAATTAAAGTGCTTCTCCCTGTGGAGTCAGGAAGAAAAGGGTATATTTTAATCTGTGATAGGTAAGGTTCTACTTGATAAACTATAGAGGCAGATTGTTAAGAGTGAGAGCGTGGGAGAGACTGGAGAGATTGGTTATTGTTGTAGTCAGGGTGCTTCTGTCTTCAAGAGAAAAGAGTTTCATTTCTCAGGAAGAAGTTTTCAACTTTATCTTACAAAAAGGACTTTGAGAAGAGATCTTATTTGATAACTATGTGAGAGGCAGCTGGCGACTCTGGATAAAGCTTTGGGTCTGGAGTAAGGAAGACCTTAGTTCAAATCCAGCCTTAGACACTCCCTAGCTACGTGACCCTGAGCAAGTCACTTAACCTCTGATGACCAACAAAAGGGATCCCTGGGGTCCACTGGAGAAAGAAAGAGCAAACCACTCTGGTATCTTTGCATGAAGGTCAGACACAACTAAAATGTCTGAGTAACAACAAAAATGTTGAAAAACTGAATATTGTAAAAACTTAAGGTTGCACAAGTGAAGAGAAGTCCATTGACATTATATTGAGGGCTCGAGGTCCCTCAGGATATGTGATTGGTCATAATCAAAATATTGTAAATTGTTACATATGCCTTATGTTTATTACTGGTGCCATTTGTCAGATGTTATATACATTTAGTAAGTTTAATATTTAACTATAAATAAAAGTGATTACTATTGGGAAAGGAAATTTCTTCATTTCATTAGTTAACATTTAATGAGCTAAAGTGGGGATTTAAGTCAATTAATTAATGAAAAATACTGCATTTATTAATGAGAAATAACTTATCACAACATTTCTCTAGATCATTAGAGAGCTTGGAAGGATAAAATTAAATAAAAAGCAATGAATCAAATGGCAGGTTGAGATTTAATGATGTACAAGATGAGGCGTGGTGAGACCCCAGACCCATGAAACATTGCTACATGTGGCATCCATTTCTCTGACTTGTTATATGTGGGGTAACATCACAACTCGATATATGTACACATACATGTATGCATATATACAATACACATATCCATATGCATTGCATGTGCATACATACATGTTATCACAGGGAGGATATATATATTTATACACATACACATAGAGACTGTTTTCACTTTATGTACATTTGCGTTTCACAATTCAATGTTAGGCAAATAATTCTGAAAGAAATCCACATTCCAAAAAAACCTGTGTTAAGGTTACTGTACAGTGCTATGTGCTCTCTCTCCTCTCCTTCCCGTCAGCTAAGCGCTCAGTCCCCTCCTCCCAAAAAAAACTTGAAAAAACTCCTCTAGAAGCATGGAGAGGCTGCCACCTCCACCTTCATTCTTCATTTTTGAAGAGATCTAATGACATTGAGAGGTTAATGTCTTGACTATAGTGTGAATTGGATTTAAGTGAGGCAGAGTTGTATAAAGTCACCAGCCTCACTTTCTGTTCCGGAGTCATTGAAATCCAGTGTCAAGACAAAAGTTAAGATGACTGGAGATGGGCCGGGATGCAGTGGATGACCTTGGCATCTTAGATGTCCGACCAAGCTCTAAGCGCTCCACAGTGCCTGCTTCAGCTGCCTTCATGGCGATTGGAACAAATTGTTCTCATCTGCCCATTCAGCCAGGGGAAGTCTTCATATGTTTGTGATAGATATCCTCTACCTCACCGATGGGTTTGAGGCCTGTTGGTTACCCTCAACCTGGGTTAGCCCATCTGCCTAGATGGTTTTACTGGGGTATGGCTGCTGTGCATGCTATAGCTTCTTGGAGCCACAGGTGAGAGTTGGGTGGCAGATAAACACCAAATGTAGATGAATAGCTTTGAAAAGGGGTCAGCTAGCCCTTACACCAGAGGTACTAGTCCTTCCTTAATAACCCATACAGCCCCGAGGGAGGATCATGCAAATAACTGTGTGCATGCAAAATATAGATAAAGTATAAAAGGAAGTTAATTTCGGAGCAAGGGTCCTGGGATGGGGTGGGGGAACAGTGTAGCAGACACACTGGAAAAGGTCACTTGCAGAAAGGTGAGACTTGAGCTGAATCTTGAAGGAAGCCAATTGATGGAGGTGAGGAGCTAGAACATTTTAGGAATGGTGGTCAGTCAGTACAAAAGCACAGAGTTCAGAGCTGCAAGGAACAGCAAGTATCCTGGCTTAGACAGACTGGAGTACCTAAAGGGAAGTAAAGTGGGATAAGAAAACCAGAAAGGCAGGCTGTAATGTTTAAAGTTCCCGTGACAGCTCTTTACATTTTATACTGAACATAACAGGGAATCACAGGAGTTTATTGAGTAGGGGGAGGGGACTAGCTGAAATTGGGCTTTAGGGAAATTGCTTTGGCAGCAGAGTGGAGAATGGATTGGAGTCTTGGAGGAGAGCCTGAAGCAGGGGGACCAAGTCAAAGGCTATTGCTATGGTTCAGATGTGAGGTAATGCAGGCCTGAACGAGGATGGGGGTTGAGTCAGTAGAGAGAAGGGAACATACAAAGATGCTGTAAAAGTAGTGTCAAAAGAGGATTTTTTAAGAGCTGAAAGTGGTCAGCATAACTGACTCCGTTTTATCCTGTATTTGCCACTTTTTTACAACAAAGTGAACCATCTCTTTCAACATCTCCCTTCTAACTGCTTGATGACTAGAAAAGGAAGATTCTTAGGACTTTCATAGTTCAAGAAAGTTGTCCCTTTCTCTTCTGATAAAGCAAATAGTAGGCACTTAAGAAATGCTTATTGATTGACTGATTTATGAAGGTAGTTCCTTGGCCTAGGTGGAATGGCCATGTAATGAGTGGTGAACATGGTTTTTTTGTTGTAATAAACAGCTTCTCTTAGGTTAGTATCTATGGCTCAGTAGCTTTGGAGGACAGAATATGGAAATGTCATGTGCAAATTATCTCACACACACATGTCCACCCTTTCCTGGTGGAGTGTGTCACACTCTGAGTGAGTAAACTGAAGTTTTCCTAATATCTGTATCCTGTGTTGGCTTAGCGACTAGTCAAGACCCCAAGAAAATTCTCCCAAAAGTAGGAATGATGAAGATTTGGCAACAGATTGGATATGTGGGGTGAGTACAAGTGAAGACCCAAAGATAATAATACCTGCATTATGACCTGGCTAACTGCAAGACTGATGGTGCCTTTGACAGTAATAGGAAAGTAGGGAGAGTTTTGGGGGAAAGATGGTGGGTTCTGTTTTAGGCAGGTTGAATCTGAGATGTCTATAAGAGTTTGAGATATCCACAAGGCAGATATAGGCTGGAGTTCAGGAAAAAGACTAGGGCTGGACATACAAATCTAAGAATTACCTGCCTAGAAATGATGATTGAATCTACAGGAGCTGATGAGATCACCAAGTGAGCTAACATAAAAGGAGAAGAGAAGAGAGCCAAGGATAGATTCTTGGGGCACACCCATGGTTAATAGATGTGACTAAGATGAAGATGTAGCAAAGGAGACCAAAAAAATGAACAGGAGGATCAGAAGGGAGTAGTATCAAAAAAACTTAGAGCGGAGAATTTATTCAGGAGGAGAGGTTGATTGTGTTAAAAGCTGCAGATCGGTCAAGAAGGATGAGGCCATTAGAATCGGCAATTAAGAAATCATTGGAAGCTTTGGAGAGGGCAATTTCAGTTTAATGATGAGGTTGAAAGACAGATTACAAAGAATTTAGAAGCAAGTGAGAGCAGAGGAAGTGAGGACATCTAGTGCAGTCAGCTTTCTCAAGGAGTTTAGTTAAGACGGGGAAGAGAAATACAGAACAGAACTTAGTTGAGATGGTAGAATTAAACAGGAGCTTTTTAAGGTTGGGAGAGACATGAGTAGGTGGAGGCATCAGGGAAAGAGCCAGAAGATAAAGCATTGGGGGCTTGGCTTGAGATGCTCAGGGCTCCTTGTATCACTCGTCCTCTCCTGTCTGTGTCTTTATCTGACACCCATATGTCTGTCCCCCCCCTCCCCCGCCCTTGCTATGCTCCTCCTCTGGTTTCCACCAGGGCCCCATGTGGCTGGCCTGTGTGTTCCTCCTCCAGTTCTCACTTCTGTCTCTGGTACCCATGTGTCCTTGAACCATGTACTGGCCCCCTCCCTCCATGGGGGGAGGGATGACCCCTTCCTACCTCTCTCTGTCTCTCCCTTCCCTACATCCACAGGCAAATTCACATTACATAAAAATTGATTTAAATAGAGGTCTGCTGAATGGTCCAATTCTAAAAAGTGAGAACAGTCATATATAAAACAGGAATGTGCTGGTAAATGTTTAACAACTGGCTTTTTAAAAAATTTATATATATAATATATATATGTGTGTGTGTGTGTGTATCTGAGTGTGTGTGTGTGTGTGTGTATGGCAGAACACACTTGTAAGTTTAATCTGCATTATTAGTATTTTTCTCCATCATTTTCTTAAGTCTAGACAATCAGCAAAGCAATAAATCAAGCCTTGATTTTCAGTGTTTGCTGATTTCTGAAGCATAAATACTCACACTAAAAATTGAACAATCAGCTGAGCAAAACCCTAATATACATATCTTGTAAAAATCTGAGTGAGTTGGTGGATTATCTGTGCCAACATCATATTGGTCTTTTTAAAAACCTCCCATTTTTCTTCCTCTTTGGAATTTCATTCCTGTGAGAATCCATCTCTCCTGGGCTGGCTTTCCCTGTAGAATTTTAGTCCATGGGATCCTACCATTTTTCCTTTGAATCCTTTGAAATCTGCTTCCACTAACTAAATCTAGAATGCATGCCAGACTGTGCGCTTTCTTTTCAGTACTGGAGGGAGTAGCAGGGGATTCAGTGTCTTGGGTGAGAAGTGGGGAATGAAAGCTGGATTTCTTTTTTTTTTTCTGTGAAATTAAGAAATCCAGGACAAAAATGGATGTGTTAACAAAAGAGTGAAGGTTCCAAACAATAACAACAACAACAACAACAACAACAGTAGAATGTGAGAGTAAAGGAAGATATGGACTATGAAAAGTGGGGGTGTGGCTGAGGGGGTTGGCAAGGTAGAATGGGGAGAGGATTTTGGCCTCAGTAAGTATTGACTCCAGGGGGGATAAGGGGAGCAAGAGCTGGTCATTTGACCTCCATAGCACAGGTGTAAGGAAGAGGGTTAAATAAAGAATGACCGGTGGATAGGGGCCTCCAACCTCTAGGGCAGTGATCTTCAGGTGACTCAGGGTCCCAGAGTGCCCTGTGGGTGTGTGATCAACCAATCAGAGAGTGGATAGAACAGGTAGAATTCCACCTTCTCTGTGATAGTCATGGAGCTTGTCTTCAACATAACCTCATCTACCCTGACGCTACAATCCTCCCCAGCTCCAACCCACCCTGAGCCCCGTAGGCCCTTCAGGACAGCTGTAACCAGTCGCCTCATGGCTGGGGCAGATGCCCCTCCAAGGACAAGATTTGTGCTCTGAGACTGTAATTGCTCAGTTTTTGTTTTGGGGCAGGATGAGCAAGCGAGGATGGGCTGACAGACTGAAGACCCCACAGTCCTCCTCCTCCAAACTCCATATTACCGTTGAGGCACCACCAGCTCTCCGGTCACCTAGCTTCTGACCATGGTAAGATCCTTGACTCCTTACTCGCACTCATCCCCCATTCAATCAGTTGCCAAATCTTGTCATTCTTACCTCAACTTCTCTCTGATCTGTTCCATTCTTGCACACAGTCACCACCTTAAGCAATAGCTTCCTAATTGATCTCCCTCCCTCAATTTTTCCCCCTCTCCAATCCATCCTCCACACAGTTGCCAAGGTGACTTTTTTTTTTTTTTAGGCAATTGGGGTTAGATGACTTGTCCAGGGTCACACAGCTAGTAAGTGTCAAGTGTTTGGCCCAAGGCCAGATTTGAGCTCTGGGCCTCCTGACTTCAGGTCCGGTGCTCTATCCACTGTGCCACCTAGCTGTCCCTCAAGGTGACTATCATAAAGCGTGTCTGACAATATCACTTCTCTATTCAATAAACCTCAGTAGCCCCCTACTGACTCTAGGATCAAATATTATTTCATCTTTAGCTCATCCTTTCTTAATTTTTTTATTTTATAATATACGTAAATGTTGATACAATATATAATATATAAAATTTACAGATAAGTAAATATGCACATACTTGAGTTGTATGCCCCAAAAGTTCCTGCTGAAAGGGTTGTGTGATCAAAAAAGTTTGGACATGCCTACTCTAGGATTTTGTGATGATTGCAAATGAATTAAGAGCCCCCCCGCTTCCTTTGGCTCTCAGAGTCCTGGAATGTCTTATTGTTCTGAAACCCAGGGGGCAGAAGAAGAATGTAGTGATCAGGTATGTAGTGATCAGGTCCTAGAGGATGGCTTGAATGAAAGTTCTTCATCCCAAGATTTTGGAGAATGAGACACATCCAGAATCGTCCGCTCTCTCCATGGAGCAGAGACTCAACTTCCTATCTTGTGTCCAGAAGTAAGTGTCTCCCCCACCCCGAGTTGGCGTGGTGTACTATTTCTTAGGATCTGTGATGGTTTAGAATTCTCTCCAGAGCCAGTCTTCCACTGCCCCTAGTGCCTTGAGGATGAGGTCTTCAAGGGCCCTATTGGTTGGATCCGTAGGACCCTAACTAAAGACATCTAGTCATGGAGCAGGTCCCAGCTTCTGGTCTCTGCTGGCTCTGTTACTTGAGTGTCCTTGTCCCTGGCACCCAAGCACACCCAGAGGTTCTGAGCCCCTAGAAGTTTGTGTGTCTCTGGAGCTCTGAATTACCAGCAGAGGCCCAAGGCAGAGGCAAGGAAAACATTGAACACTAAAAATAAGGCCTTGATTTATTGTTTTGTTGATTGTTTGGACTTAATAAAGTGGTGTAGAACACAATAATGCAGATTAAACTTAAAAGTGGACCATGCATACATTTTTTCGGAGTGCCATTAATTCAACATTTGTCAGCACTTTATTGTCATCATTTCAGTCACGTCTGACTCTTTGTGACTTCACTTTGAGGTTTTCTTGGCAAAGATACTGGAGTAATTTGCTATCTCCTTCTCTAGTTCATTTCACAGATGAGGAACTGAGGCACAGGGTTAAGTGACTTGCCCAGGGTCTCACAGCTACAGTAGGTATCTGAGGTCAGACTTGAACTCATGACGATGAGTTTTCCTGATTCCAAGCCCAGTGCTGTGTCTATTGTGCCACCTAGCTGCCTTCATTTGCCAGCATACCACTGCCCATTAGGTCCACCACTGCTAGTACATATATATATACCTTGGGGAAATTATATTGGCAGTTATGGGATCTGGAGAACTGGCAGGTTAGTGGTGCCAGTGACAGAAACAGGGAGGTCTGGAAGAGGGGTGACTTTAGGTGGGAGGATAATCTCAGTGAAGTAGCAGCCTAAGTCAGCTGCTGAAAGTATGGCAACAAGGGTGTTTTTGGAGCTTGAGAAGATGGAGAAAGTTTGGAAGATAGCGATAGGGTAGGTTTTTTGCACAGTCGCGGAGGGCCGATACTCATACTTAACTCATGGTCAAATGGATTTGTTAGTTCATCTATTTGGATGTTCCCTCTGATATAGAGATCGCAGCCTGTCTACGTCTACCGGTCCTGTGCTACTCTGGTCCATGTCCTCCCGTAAGCTCAGCATACAGAGCCACCTAACATGAAGGGGGCCTCCCTCATTTTCTCCCGACATCTCAAGGACACCAATGGAGTACTTAGGCTGCCCACCTGTCATCCTTCACTTTTGCCATATGACCGGTCCATTTTCTTTTTTTCCCTGATCACATCCTTGACTCTGGTACCTCTTTGAAGTTTCTTATTTAATACATGTTGCAGCCTGCTCATACATGGGAAGCCTTTTCAGCCATTTTAGTGATCCTCAATTTAAGTTATCCAGGACTGTACTATTCCATGACAGACACCATCACCAGAAGAACATCGATATTAAAAATCTAGGCCCTTTTTTGTTCCAGAAATGGCCTTGAGGGTATGATAAAAAATGAATTTCTCAAAGACAATTCTGCCTGTTTTATTCCTCTGTTCATTTGCAGTGCACCATCCGAGTTATATACACTGATGGACCAGCTCCATGCACCCGGACAATCTTCATTCGCTTGTTTTTTCTTCTGTGGATGGCTAGATCCAATTCTTTTGAATAGCTTGAGATCTATTCCAGAAGGTTCTGTAATGTCCTATGGCTTGCTGCAACTAGGGTGATATAATCCACAAACAGAAGCATCTAGAAGACTTTGCTATCTATGGGGAATTCCTCTTCAATTTGGAACTCCATCTTGAGTTGTCTCCATAACAGTAGTGAATACCTTTGGGGAACAGAGATGTCTCCTTGTTTGGAGATTTGCCTGATATTTATGGTCAGAGGGTCATGCAAATTTATCTCTGCATATCTTTCAAGGCATCTTGAAGAATTTATATATATGGCTAGCAGATGCTTCATTAGAAGAGAGGCTTTTTGCTCTACTGGAAAAGAACATTTTGCTCTACTGGATTGATTGAATGCTTTTTTGATAATTAACAACCAATAAGCATAATATTACTTGCAAAAGCCTGCTAGGTGGTGCAGCAGATAGAGCAGGGCGAGTGAGTCAAGAAGATCTGCGTTAAAATGTAGCCTCAGTCAAGCTCTGAGATGGTGCCAAGAGCTCCAGAGATGTCAATGAAGATGAAGATTGTGAAAAGGTGATTCAATTGATTGGTCAGAAAATCACTGGTAATCCTGAAGGGAGCAGTTCTGCTTTGGTAAAGTGATGGCATTAGAAGCCTGATGCTAAAAACTGAGAAGTGAGCGAGTGGTGACAAGTGGAGGTACTGACAGTTGGAGTCTGGCTGCAAAAGGAAGGGAAGATTTAGAATAACGACTTGAGGGAATAGCAAGATTAAATGAAGGTCTTTTAAGGCAGTAGAACAGCAGAGAAGGAGCCAGCCAAAAGGGAAAAATTGAGTGTAAGAGAGAGAATGAGAAATGGAGCAAGCTCTCAGAAAAGGTGAGAGGGGAAAGCACCAAGAGAGGTTGGTTTTGACAAAGGAAGACCACCCCTTCCTCAGAGACCAGGGCAAAGGAGAAAGAATGGCAAAGATGTCAAGGAGTTTTGAGGGGTGGAGTGGGGGAGAGAGTTCAAGATGAATGGTCTCAATTTTCTCAGAAAAGATTGAGGTAAGTTGTGCTGAGAGGGAGAAGGCAAGGAGTGATTGATGTAGAGGTGGTATTAGGCACAGAGAAGAAGGGGTGGAGATCACAACTGATTCAATCTGGGAAGAACGAAAGGATTACTGTGAAGCATTGAGGGTCCAGTTGAGGTTAAACAACATGAATCTATAGTGAGCCCAGAGGCATGACTTCCCCTAGACTGCTAGGCTCTGGAGTTCAATGGCTCTGGAGTGGGACCAGAGATGGAAGATGGTAGGGTCACCCGAGGTTGAGGACTGGCAGGACAGCAAGAGGGGCAAAGGATGCAAAGGTGGTGAACAATGAGTGGTTCAACAGAACCAAGATTGTGAAGAGAGGGAAGTGAGATCAGAGTAGAAGGGATTGACTGGGAAAGCAGAGAGTGGGGAATGGAATGAATGGAAGTCACAGTAAATATAAAGAATGGGGAGAGAAGAAAGGACAGGAAATTATGATCGGAGATGGGAATTTCAGAGTTCAAGAACATGGAGGCAGCATTCTTGGGTGATGGTGACATTTCAAGCAGGACCTCTTCTGTGAGTGGCTGAGGTGAAAAGAAATGCAGGTCACAGGTGCTGAGGAGGATGATGAACTGGGAGGTCAGCTGGTCTGAGGAGACAGCAACAGGTATCCCCTAGTAAGGGGGCAGGGGAGTTGTATATAAGCAAGGCACTAAACTCCTCAAGCATTCCCCTAGGCTCACAACCTGAGTCCTTTTCAAGTCTTCCCTTTCTTTCAACCTCCACATTTAATCAGATGGTGAGTCACATTGATACCACCTCCACGTATCTTATGTATGTCATTTCTCCCCTCATGCTGTTCTAGCCCAGATTCTCTCACTTGGACTATATTACACTAGCCTAATTGATATTTCTACTTCCCTGCTCCTTTCCCCCCTCCCCACTCCCTGCAATGGCCTCTAAACAGTTAACAAAATAATCTCACTAAAAGCACAGGACCACATCCCTTCTCTGCTCAAGCATCTTCATTGACTCCCCATTCTCTCTGGGATGTCATACCTCGGGCAACCTTCACTAGCTGAAGACTACCCTTCAAAGAGCAAGTCAATTGACAAGCATCTATTATGTGCCAAGCACTGTACTAGGCACTCAGTATACAAAAAATATACATAACAATAATACATCTATATATTTATATTTTATTTCTATACACACATATATATGTGTACGTACATATATGTATACATGCATACATGTGTACACACACACACACACAAACTCTACATCACTCCTTGCCCTCTCCCTTTCAGCAGAACTTACTTCAGACTTCACTGGGAAAATGGAAGCCGTTCACATATATATAAACACACACATGTATACACATATATGTATATATGCTATACGTAGATATACATGACCTCATATACACACATGCATGTATACATACACACTCATTTTGTATATGTGTAAACATACACACATGCAGATACATATGCATGCATACATGTGTTTTGTATCTATACATACATAGTATGTGTGTGTGTAATGTATATATATGTATATGTGTGTATACATACATACATATATGGGCTATGTCTTAAAGCAAAAAGACTCTGTGAGGCAGAGGTAAGGAGGGAGTGCATTCCAGGCACATGGGACAGCCAATGCAAAGATATGAAGACCAGACAGTATTATGTGTGATGAAGGATCACAGAGTTCAAGGGCAGGACCGTCCAGGGAAGCTGGAAAGGTAGGTTGGGGCTAGGTTGCATAGGGCTTTAGAAGCTAAACGAAGTAGTTTCCATTTGACCCTGGAGGCAGCCATTGAAGTTAAGGGATTTAGGGAGTCAGTCACATGGTCAGATCTACACTTAAGGAAGATTACTTTGGCAGCAGTATGCAGGATGGACTGGAGGCAGTAAGACTAGGTAGGAGGCTGTTGCCATGATCTACATGAGAAGAGATGGAGGTCTGACCCAAAGCGGTAGCTGTGTGAATGGAGAGAATGGGTTGGATGGAAGTGATATCGTGGAGGTAGAAACCTTAAGAATTGGCAATTGATGGGATAGGAGGGGTGGGGGAGAATGAGGAGTTGAAGAGATTCCTGAGGTCATAAAGGCTCACCCCAGAGATTAGAAGGATGGTGATGTCTGGACAGAAATAGGGGATTTTGGAAAATGGGAAGGTTTGGTGGGGGAAAAATAAGTTCAGTTTGGGGCACGTTGAGTTTGTAATCCAATTTAAAATGTCCAATAGAGTACTGGTGATGCAGGGCTGAAGTTCAGAAGAGAGACTGGATAAGTGGAACTGGGGTCATCTTCATAGAGATAATTGTTGAAACCAACGGGAGCTAATGAAGTTACCAAGAAGGTGCAGTGCCAGTCAACAAGCATTTCTTAAGTGTTTAATATGCACCAGGCACCATGCTAAGCACTGGAAAGAGAAAAGGCCTAAAACGGAACCTTGGGGAACACTCACAGTTATGGGGCATGATATGGAGCAGAGGAGACTGAGGGATGGTCTGAGAGAACCAGGAGAGACCAGAGAGAGCACCTAGGGTGATCAAAGTGTGAAATGCAGTCAGTATATATGTCCAAAAGGTTGAGGCCTGAGAGACGATCCAAATCGGCAATCACCGGTAACTTGGGGAAAAACGAGTTCAGGGATGAGCTTGGAAGTCAGTCTGCAAAGGGCTGAGGAGTCAGTGACAGGAAAGGAAGGGGAAGAAGCAAGTATAGACATCTTTTTCAAGAGTTTGGCTGGGAAACAGAGGTGAGATACAGCATGATTGTCTGAAGGAACAGCGGAGGTTTTTTAAGGATACAGGAGACTTTGGCATGTTGGAAGGCAGTAAGGAAAGGAGCCAGTTAAAGTTTAGAGAGGTGAGGATGCTTAAAGATGCCAGAGGAGAAAACAGGAGGGTTGGCCACACTGAGGACTACCACTGTCTCTGACAGATTGGTTGAGAAAGTGGAATTGGCATCAAGGGGTTTTCAGGTGAAGAGAGTGGGAGAAGAGGGAGCTCCCCATCAAGTGGCCTCAGTTTTCTCAGTAATGGGTGAGAAGGGAAGGAGGAGAAAGTGTGGGAAAGTTGAGGAGGAAAGAAGTTTGGAATCACTTCTGTGGGGAGTGAGATCGGATCAGTCAGGGAGGAATAAAAGGATTGCGTGGCTGAAGGGATGGCCCAGACGAAGTGGAATCCCATGAACTGGTAATGGACCTAGTCAGCACCGTTGTGAGGCTTCCTCCAACTGCGTTGAACAGTTATTGAGTAGGAGTAGAGGAGGAAGACGGTGGGAACAATTTGGGGTTGAGGTTTGGTAAGAAATGCAGTGATGGGACAAGGGAACCACCGACTGGAGAGCAAGGGACAACCTAGGGCTAACTGCTGGGCTGAGGCTGGAGAGGAAAGTCAGAGCAGGGGTCAAGGCGTGAGAAAGCACGACTTTTCCAGATTGGGTTTTCATTAATCTACCTAACAAACCCTGAGTTCCAGCCCAATGGAGCTACTTGCTGCTGTCTAAACTTAGAATTCCATCTCCCATAGGCACCCCTCTGTGCTGGCTCCTTGCCACGCCTATGTGTTTTCACTTCTCCCTCTCTGAATCCCTCACTTCCATCCCACTAGCAAATAAGTGTGGCAAAGGAGTTGGGAAGACCCAAGTTTAAAGCCAGCCCCAGACACTTACTTGGCTCTGTGATCCCGGGAAAGTCACTTAACCTCTGACTGCCTCAGTTTTCTCAACTACAAAACGGGGCTAACAATATCACCTCTCTCCCAGGGTGGTGAAGATCAAGTTAGACATTTGTAAAGTGCTTAGCATGGAGCCTGGCACACAGTAGGCACTTAATAAATGCTTGTTTCCTTCCTTCTGTCCTCCCAAGCTCCTCAGGGGCCATGTCCTGAACCTTTCCAGATCTCTCCACTTGCTAGTACTCTCTCGCCTCAAATTTCCTTGCATTTGCCTATTTATGGGGTATTTCCCATTAAAATGCAAGCCCATCAAGGGCAGGGATCAGGGTTTTGTTTTGTTTTTCATTTTCCCTTTGTCTCCTCAATACTTTATATGGCATGTGCTTCATAAAGCATGGGCTTGTTGAGCTGAGCTGAATTGAAAGAGGACAGTCAAGTGACTGGATGCCAGTAGGTCACAGCAACAAAGACCTGGAGCAGAAAGAATCGGGTGAAAGCTCAGAGGGAGAGAGGTTGCTGAGTGACGAAGCAGCAGAGGGAGGATCTGGAAGAGGCAATGAGGAATGTGGAACACGCTAGCAGCTCCTCCTCCTCCTCCTCCTCCTCCTGTGCCAGTGCGTCCTGGGCACAAGCACAGTGGTGTCCAGTACTGGAGAGAGTGGCTGGGAATTAATTATCTTCTGGAAAGATCTCCGTTTTCCATGATCACTAGAGAATGAAAAATCTTTTCTCCCCTGTGGGCCTTAGTTTCCTCATCCACATTATGGGGTTGCTTCTACAACTTGAACCACTGGATTGTTATGAAGAAAACGTACAACCTCAAAATGCTATAGAAACTTTACTTGACCTCTAGCCTGACTCGATTAAGCTCCTATTCAGGGCAGGGACTAGCTCACGTCTATCTGTGCCCTCACAACCCCAAGAAACAGCTGAGCATGGGCCCTTTCACGGAGGATCCTCAGTAACCATGTATCGATTGTAAGGGGAGCACGGATTCCCCTCTACCCCAGCCAAGGGCTTAAGGACAGGGACTGCCTCCTCCAAGGTGAGGCTCCTCTCTGTGCCCCCTTAGGATCTGAGGGCCTTGCATGACAGGGCACCAGGCTCCCCTACTAGAATCCTTCAAGTGTTCCTTTAACACAGCCCCCCAAACAAAACTACAAAACTTCCAACCTGCGCCCACCACTCAATGCCACTGGGAGTCATCCTCCCAGCTCTGGCCACTCTTGCCCTGGATTTTGCCAACACCAGCCTCTGACTTGGAACCACAGGTTATTCCAGGGACCTCTGGACCATGTGGGGAGGAGGGAATAGTACCATGGTAAGACCACTACTCCCCGTCATAGACTATGCTACTATGAACCAAGCAAAGGACTCCCCACACCCTGTCATGGCACAGGCCAGAAAAGAAGAGAGAGAGGATCACATTTATTAGAGCTTTATTGAGAGTAGCTGGAGGGTTGAAATACATCCAGTCCCCCCTCCCCTCGATGCTCTGTCCAGGGGGGCATTCCCCTCCCCCAAAGGAGGGCAGGGGGACAAGGGAGTAGGAAGGGGGCTGCTCTGGGCCAGGCTGCAGGGGTGAATGGGTGGGAGTGCTGAGGGAAGACGTGCACCCTCAGACCTTGGGCTCATTCCTCTTCCCTGAAGCCTGAAATCTGCCCCCACCTTAGGGAATAGGCAGGGTCAGAGGGCAGGACTCATGCAGCATGGTAAAAGGAGAAGGGGCCTGGCTCAGTCAGTCCCTTCCCCTCAAACTCTGGAGTTGGGTGAGGCCGTGCTGGGGACACAGACAGGGCCACCACAGTCTTGGCTATGGTTTGAACATAAATATATGCACAATTATATACAGGGGGAAGGGGCTCCCTGAGCCTCAGCCTCAGCCCTAGGGAAGGAGAAGGGAAAGAGCACAGACTGCCTTGCCCCTTGCCCATGAGGCAGCAGCACCCAGACTTGAGGAGAGAGAGAAAAGAGAAGGGAGGAGAGATCAGAGAGGGAAAAGAGAAGGGAGGA